>NC_137967.1:5802273-6051686 GCF_963924665.1 Micromys minutus | reverse complement strand
AAGAGAGAGATACAGAGAGAGAGAGAGAGAGTGAGAGAGAGAGAGTGAGAGAGAGAGAGAGAGAGACAGAGAGAGAGAGACACAGAGACACAGAGACAGAGAGACACAGAGAGAGAGAGAGAGAGAGAGAGTGATGTGATCAGGGAGAGAGCCAAGGAGAGAGCTCGAGGCTGTGCGGACTCGAGCTGAGGGCTTGGTGCAGTCATGTGCTTTCTGAGCATGAGACCCGAAGTCACCTGTGGCAGTGTGATCGCGACCCCAGCAAGGGTGACAGAGACAAGAGGATCCCCGGGGCTCACAGGCCACCTCGCCGGGTCCACTTTGAGAGCTCCAGGCCAGTGAGAAAGCTTCTCTCGAAAATGAAATGAGGTCGGGAGGAAGAAACAGGCAGATCTCTGGGTCTGAGGGCAGCGAATCTATAGAGAGAGTTCTGGGCCGGGCAGGGGTATGCAGTGAGATTCTGTCTCCCTCAAGTTTTCCTTTGATACCCCCACACAGGCAAGTGACTGGATGTAATTTTTTAAAAACTCACATCAGCTAACACCTTAGAGATGAAACTTGAGATCAATTTCTGACCTTCACATGCATGAACAAACACACGTATGTGGGCACAATACACATGCATGCACGCATGTGTGCACGCACGCACGTGCACACACTGTTGTAGAATCAAAGGACCTCAGGTCCCGATTCTAGCGCTGCTACTAATGTGAGCCCGGAGCAAGAATTTCACCACTTCCAGACTCAGTTTTCCCATGTGCAGAGCCAGGACAAGCGCCTCTACTGTAGAGTGCTGTGAGAATCAGAACACTGTGGGACACCACCTACGCCAGAGAAGACTGGGGGCTGACTCAGTATAGCACGTTTATGAGGCTCCCCGATTCATAGTCCTCTACTCCGAAGACTAAGCTTTAGGAAGACAAGACCTGCAGCCACCAGCCCATTGCTTGACCCTTACCACAGTCCCTGGCATGCCGCTGCCACCAGTGCCCTGCTGTTACCGTCAGTGAGTTAACAACCGTGTGTAACCAGCACTACGTCCCTTAATAACTCCCTACTAAGAATGGTGGAGTGTATCTCAGTCCGTGGTACCGTGGCACAGCTCAGTGGGTCAGGAAAGCCACGCGTGTACATGATGCTTGTCTATAGAGTGGTGCAGCTGTACAGGATGAAGTCCAACGTTGTGGGGTTCCACCTTCACATGGCCTGCTTGGCGAGTGCCTCGCTCCCTGGTCTCTCTCACCAGCCCCAAGGGATTCATCTTGATCATTGATAAATCCCTGGTGCCCGAATAGTGCTTTGCACATGGTGGGTACTGACAGATCTTTGAAGAACTCGTAGGTGGCCAAGTGGGCTGCTTGGTTTCTGTCAACTTACGTAAGCCTAGATGTATCCGGGAAGAGAGCCATCTTACCTGAGAGAAGTGCTTCCACAATATTGCCTCTCCCTCTCTCCAGGGCCACCGCCGGCAATGAAGCCAACTGTGAACAGAGAGCTCTACATCCCAGGACCCTTGGTGATATTTCTCATCCTGCTGACATTCCTGGGAAGTGCCTTTGTGTGTAGAATCCTGGTCTTCACCCTGTGTGAATTCTGTTCCAGAAGGTGACCGTTGCTCTATGTCATGGGGTCAGGGCTTGGCCTCATGACCCAGGAGACATGGACAGATGGTGAGACTGTCCAGAACCGGACACCAGGGTTCTCATGAGGCAGACAGATAGATTCCGAGTGCCAGAAACTAATGGAAGGGAGAGCTCATGATGAGGGAGTCAGAGACACGTGCTGGAAGACAAAAGGGTGGGTTAGTCATGGTCTCCGTACACAGCACCTCTCAACATCAGCACCGTCCATCCTTAAGAGACCTAGTTGTCCCAGATGGGGGAGTACGGCTATCCCGGGTGTGGTGAGCTGGTGAGCGCCACCCCTAGCGCCTGACCACTAAATGACAGTAGTAAAATCTACTACCACTCTGAGTGAGATAGCTCAGAATATCCCCAGGTCAGGTTAGGGAGCCCGGAACCGCCCTGGCATGAAATTCAGTACTGGAATAGTGATGGGGCTGGGGAGATGGCGCAGTGGTAAAATTCTTGCTATTGAAGAAGGAAGGCTTAAATTAATATCCACAAAAAAATCACGTAAAATCCATCCATAGCAGTATGAGCCTTTAATTCCAGAACCAGAGGATGACAGGCATATTCCGGGGCTTACTGGCCAACTACCAGTGTAGCCGAAATGCTAAACTCCTAAAAAATAAGGTGGGTCTGGGTGTACTGGCATACACCTTTTATCCCAGCACTTGGGAGGTAGTAGGCCTGGTCTCTAGGCCATCCTAGTCGACATAGTGAGCTCCCGTGTAGCTAGGGGATGCGTAATGAGATGACGGCGATTGTGATGACGGAGGTGATGGCAACCAGTCGTCTGTCTGTTACTGTAACAAAATACCTGAGGCAAGTTACTTATTAAAAATTAAGATCAATCTTGGATCACAGTTTCAAAACTTTCAGTTCACAGTCAGTTGTCCCCGTGGCTACTGGACCTGTGCCAAAGCAATACATCCTGGCTTCTCACCCTATAAGGAGCAGAAAGCAAAGAGAAAGGAAGAGGCGGGGCTTCCAATCCTCCCTCCAGTGGTACTCCCTTCTAATAACCTGTCTTTATAGAAATAAATAATAAATGGTCCCAGAGGTGGGTTCCTGCTACCTGCTTCCTGTTTACATTCCCGAATGAAAGACACACACACACACACACACACACACACACACACACACACACACACACAGCCTTTATATTTTGCTATTCCTTACACAGCGCAATAGCTGGGCCACTTCCTAACCTCCATGTGGTTAATCTACGTATCATAACGTAATAAATTCTGTGCTCTATCTTTGCTTCTCTGGACCTGGTCAGCTGCCCAACTGGGCCACACCCTCCCAGCTCCTTCACATGGCGGCCAGGCCTCTCTGTCCTGCCATCTTCTCAGACGTGGTGTCTCTCTCCTGCACACACCCCGGCATGGTGGGCGGCTCTCCTTCTTCCTCCTTCCTCTCTCTCCCAAGCCTGGGAATCCTAAAAGTCCCACCTCTGTCTGCCCTGCCCAGCCATTCACCAATCAGAAGCAACTGGGGACAGGGACCCTCAATGTTGTCCGTATGGATTCTCATGTAATTTGGGGAACCCAGTTGACAGAACACAAGTGTTAAGACACATCTACAACAATGTCTTTCCCAGGACTTTTAGGGACACAAGATATGACTTATTCCCTCATTTCGTCCCACAGGAGAAACTTGCCATAAATGTCCCCAGCGGACCTAGAGGACAGCACAACCAGGCAAGGGGATGAAGGAGACGAGGGAGAGTGAGTCTCCCATGGGGACCAGATGTACTGCGCCAGCACCAGGTGTCTCTGGAACATTCTAGGGAGGGAACCATCCCAGGTTTAGTGAGCCGAAGAAATCTAAGCTTCCGGACATCGCAGGCCCTGGCCAGTAGCAGCACCATCTGCTAATCAGAGTTGGCCAAGCTGGGACAGTCATGTGAGAGTTCCAGGCTCTAATTCCAGACCCCCCTCCCCCCAGTCTTTCCAACTCCACATCCTTATCCTGACACTAGGGAACCTCGGAAAACTCTTTGAAGATGCTCAGATCAGTGTTGCCAATGACAGAGAAATAAAACAATTTTATGTTCAGACAACTGGTGTCAGTTGCTTAAATGGGCACACACATGCACACACACACACACACACTCGAACAGGTTTAGAATCATACTGGTAGAAAAACTTCCCAATGAGGAAGGTGGTTGCCTTCTAATTATAGATGAATATTTGCTACATCTGATAGTGCCACGGGGCCACAGAGATAGCTCGGAGACAGAACAGATCAGAGGCTGGAGGAAGAATGCCTACTTCCCTTACAAAGGTCCCATGTTGGGTTTCCAGCACCCGTGTTGGATAACTTGCAATCACATGTAACTCCAGCTACAAGGGATCCAATGTCCTCGAATTCACACATACACACACACACACACATTTGCAAATACAGATGAATATATAAGAAAGCGTGTTGCAAATGCCCATGATCCCAGGCTTTGGAAGCTGGAAGCAGGAGGCTCAGGAGTTCAAAGTCATCTTAAGCTACATCGAAAGTTCTAGGTCAGCTGGGAGGTACTTATGACCCTGTCTGTGTTAGTCAGTGTTCTGTTACTATGAAGGAGACACCGTGATCACGGCACTCTTATAAAGGAAACATGTCATTGGGACTGGCTTACAGTTCAAAGGTTTAGTCCATTACTGTCGTGGCAGGAAACACGGTGGTAGACAGGCAGACATGATGCTGGAGGAAAGCTCAGAGTTCTACATCTGGTTAGGCGGGCAGCAGGAAGAGAGAGACACTGGGCCTGGCTTGAGCTTCTGAGACCTCAAAGCCCACCTTCAGTCACAGACTTCCTCCAACAAGGCCAC
The DNA here is from genome assembly GCF_963924665.1 of Micromys minutus. NCBI lineage: Eukaryota > Metazoa > Chordata > Mammalia > Rodentia > Muridae > Micromys > Micromys minutus. The sequence continues at coordinate 6,047,230 of NC_137967.1, read as the reverse complement.
ACCTCCAATAATGCCACTCTTTATGAGTCCCCTTTTCTTTTGTAAAGATTTATTTATTTAATTTATATATGGGAGTACACTGTTGCTGTCTTCAGACACACCAGAAGAGGGCATCAGATTCCATTGCAGATGGTTGTGAGCCACCATGTAGTTGTTGGGACTTGAACTCAGGACCTCTGGAAGAGCAGTCAGTGCTCTAACCACTGAGCCATCTCTCCAGCCCAGGAGTCCCATTTTCATTCAAACCACCACACTACCAAAAAAAAAAAAAAAAAAAAAAAAAAAAAACAGAAAGCACAGACTAGTCTAAAGTGATAGGCATGGTAGTACAGTCCAGTTTTATACTCACATGCACATGAAAAATAAAAAAAAAAAATGTTAAGTATCACCAGTGTTTCCTCTTAGGTTACATTCTTCTTTATGCTTTTGTCCAGAAGTGCTTTTCCCTCACAAAATACAAGCACTGTTTTTAAAAACCAGGTAAAGGAAACCGAGTTAAGACACGTTCGGCATCCCCTCGGCATCCCCAGCACTGCTGTCTGCACTCTCTCTGAGCTACGATCAGGAGTGCATCCCAAATAGCAAAGCCACGTGGGGCAGCATCCCTGTCCAACTGTCTGTCATCTTTTCTCAATCATTCATCTATCCATCTATCTCATATCTGCCACTTACCTTTTACATATCTTCTATCATCCATCGGCCTTTCTATTATTGTCAACGCTGTCTCTATTGTCTGTCATCCATCTACCCATCATCCATTAACCCTTTTCTGTCTGTCATCTATCCGTCTACCTACCTACCTGTCTGTCTGTCTGTCCATCCGTCCGTCTATTCATCCATCCATCTACTCACCCACCCACCCATCCATCCATCCATCCATCCATCTTCTGTCTGCCTGCCTGCCTATCTATCTATCTATCTATCTATCAATCTATCTATCTACCTGTCTGCCTGCCTATCTACTGTCTGTCTATATCTATATCTATATCTATCTATCTATCTATCTATCTATCTATCTATCTATCTATCTATCCATGTACCCATCCATCCATCCATCCATCCATCCATCCATCCATCCATCCATCCATCCATCTATCTATCTATCTATCTATCTATCTATCTATCTATCTATCTATCTATTTATCATCCAGTATGGGTTTAAATGTATATTGTTCACAAAGGCCCATATATTTGGACTTTTGGTTCCCAACTGGTAGCAGTATTTCCTAAAGCCATGAAATCTTTCAGACATGTGGCCCAACTTATAGAAGTAGGTGTCTGGGACTGGGCTTGGAATATGATATATACGTCTGGTTCTGGCTTGAGCCCACTGCTTCCTGATCCATCCAGATGTGGAGCCTCCACTACATGTACCCACTTGAGTACCATGTTCCCTTCCTCACCGTGATAGACCGAAACCCTGTCCATCCTTCATGTTTCTGTCAGCACCCTATCAACAGAGACGAGAAAGACAACTAATCCACACCATGAAACCGCAAAGGGATCGTTCAGGGAGGGAAAGGATGCAGCTAACAGGATGCCGACAGGAGAAGGGGATGAACATGGCCGAAGTCCGTGACACGCTTGGAAGAAAATATAGCACTGGAGAGGTGGGTCCCTGGTTAAGAGCACTGGCTGCCCTTGAAGATGAATAGGTTCAGTTCCTAGCACCCGTGTGGCCACTCAACCCTCCGTAACTCCAGTTCCAGAGTATCTGGTCACCTCTTCCAGCCTCTGTAGGCACGAGGCATGTATGTGGTACACCGATGGTGCGTGCAGGCAGAACACCCACACACCTACAGTTACAATAAAGCCAAGTGCTGGGTGGTGGTGGTGAACATCTTTAACCCCAGTACTTGGGAAGGAGGGGTTGAAAAGACAAGAGGAGGAGGAGGGAAGGTAGAGAGAGAGGGGGAAAGGGAAGGGAAGGGAAGAGAAGAGAGGAGGAGAGAAGAGAAGAGGAAAGAAAGGAATCAAGCTTATGATTCCCAGGGCACAATAGCTGTTGGGTGGACAGGGCAGCGCAGGAGTGTGGGCAGTAGCAGAAAACCTGTGTCATGAAAAGAATGGCTCTGAAGCTCTGACATCGCACGTCAACCTAGGCAACTCTTCTCCAGAGCCAGCCTCCTGTGGTCGCCATGCTCCCCACCAGCCATGGCCATGGCCCTGCGGTCATTTGTGGAACTTTATCTCTGAGTACTCTGTGGCAGTGTACTGCTGCACCCAGGAATCCCGAGGCTTCATCTCATGAAAGCTGAGGGATGCGTAATGCAGCTCTTCCTCTGTGGGGGAGGGGGCTTCCTCAGCTGTGGAAGGCAGGGGCTCTGAGCTGTCATCCGCCTTGGATTCAACCAGGGGACTCTGTAAAGAGAGGGAAGGAGAGAGTCAGATAGGACAGCAGGGGCGCCTGGAACCCCACATCTACTCACCCACAAACATTTTTAAATTGTAAATTACATGTGTGCTGGTGCAGTACCGGCAGATGCCAGGAGGTGGCATCTGACCCCCTAGGGCAGAGGTTAAAGGAGATTGTGGTGGGCGCTGGGAACTGAACTCGGGTCTTCTGCTAGAGCCTTACATTCTCTTAACCCCCGAGTCTCTCTCTAGCTTCCCATGTGCATTTTTTTGGGGGAAGGTGGAAATCGCCTTTATTCCTACTTTCTGAAAACATTTAATCCTTAACAAGCACCTGCTCCCCCGAGCTCCACCAGCAAGACGGTGTTTTTGTCTTTGGTTCATAGATGTGCCGCTGAGATAGAAGTAATAAGGCTCCCTGGGGAAGCTGGTGCACAGCTGCCATGTTAGACTTAGGGGGGCAGAAGCAGGAGACTCACTACAAGTTCAAGACAAGTGTGGACTCCACACAAGGTCAGCCTGGGCTGCTGTGCTAAGCCATAAGGAGAAATCTAAACCAAAATCCCGGTCAAACCCATAATGCAGTTCTTCTGACCCCAGCACCTATATTGTAGGGACACGTGTGTGGGATTCGTAGGTGGTTGTTGGATATTCTAAGGCAGACATGGCTTCTTTTATTCTTGATATGTGTGTGTTACATCAGCGTGTGGTATGTGTACACATGTGAACGCCAAGTGCTTGTAGGTCTGCACCACTGTGCCTGGTTTCACGTGGACACTGGTGATGCAACCTCAGGTCCTCTTGCTCACAAGCCCTTTACCCACTGAGCTCTCTCCTTGGCCCCAGTCATGTGCACGCCGTTCGTTAATTGAAGGTGGTCATAATTGTGTCCATTTGAGCACCCTGCCTGTTGTTTCTGTAATCCCAGCCCTTGGGAGGCCGTGGCAGGAGGACTCCTGGGAGCTCAAGGCCGGTCTGGACTACATCATGGTGACTGGGTCTGACAGAAATATACAGCAAGACCCATCTCAAAACAACAGGAATGAGTCAACCGATGCCTAGTTGGGATCTGTGATACGGGCAGGACAGGGTGAGCGGCAGGGGCACAGTGCCTTGATGCAGGCGTGACGCCTGCCTTCCAGATGCTTCCAGTACAGCAGAGCAGGGAAAATAACAGCCGGTCAAAGAAATGTGACCCACACATCACACACACACATCACACACACACTCACACACACATCACATACACACATCACACACATCACACACACATCACACACACTCACATACACACACTCACACACACATCACACACACACTCACACACATCACATACACACATCGCACACATCACACACACACATCACACACACACTCACACACACATCACACACACACTCACACACATACACACACTCACACACATCACACACACACCACACACACACACATCACACACACACTCACATACACACACTCACACACACATACACATACTCACACACTTGACTGAAGAAAGAAAAGACTGTGCTTCTAATTCATGTGACCCAAGGTGCAACCAAGTTGAACTCCGCCTACAGTTAATGTTTTAAATTTTATTTTATTTCCGTGTATGCGTAAGTGGGTGTATCTGTGGGGGGGGTGTGTGAACAGGTGAGGGTAGTACCCGTGGAGGCCAAAACAGGGTGTTGGGTCCCACAGAGCCTGAGTAACAGGCAGACGTGAGCTGCCTAATGTGGGTGTTGAGATTGAACTCAAGTCTCCTGAAGGAGCAGGGAGCACTTTTAGCCCCTGGGAAACCTCTTCAGCTTTCCGGTCTATATTTGTTTATTTGTTTATTTGTTTATTTTATATGAGCACACTGTACCTATCTTCAGACACACCAGAAGAGGACATCAGATCCCATTACAGATGGTTGTGAGCCACCATGTGGTTGCTGGGATTTGAACTCAGGACCTCTGGAAGAGCAGTCAGGGCTCTAACCACTGAGCAATCCCTCCAGTCCTCCTGTCTATCTTTAAATGTACCCAGGACACCATTGGTAGCTGACAATAGGGCAAAATCCTCGAACACAATGTCTGTTTTATAATAAAAGTATTGAATATCTGCATTACAACAAAGGAAGAAGGAAAGGAGGAGAGAAGAGAAGGAAAGGGGAGGGGAGGGGAGAGAGGGGAGAAAAGAAGAGAAACCATGGGCCACACACCTCACGGCCTTGGGGGGTCACAGAGTGGACACTGTGGCACATGGCTGCTGCCCCGATCATAGGAGAGTATCAAATCACATACTACTGGTTCCAGTAAATATTCAAAACTCAAACTTGGAAGTGTGATTTCCACAGATCAGCTATTGCTTTTGTGCATTGTTAAAGCTAAACACTTTTTTTTTTAACTGAACAAATGTATTTTAAAAAACAGAGATAAATGTATAGATTTTAAAAGTTTTTACATAAAACTATATGAATATATTTTAGTCAGTACTTGACTTGTTTTTAAGGTTTGACAGTATGCATTGAAAACTGACTAGTTACAATGAGCATGAAGTACATGTAAAACAAAACGTAACATGGAAATAGTCAAAGTTAAACACTGCTAAGCTGAGCTGACAAGATGGCTCCCGGGTAAAGATGCTTGCCGCCAAGCCTAACGATCTGAGTTCAATTCCTGACACCCACATGCTGGAAGAAGAGAACCAACTCCTGAGTGTTGTTTTCTGATTGCCACATGCACACCCTGGCATGTACACAGGTATACACACACACACAGGCACACACACACAGGCACACACACAGGTACACACAGGCACACACACACAGGCACACACACAGGCATACACACAGGCACACACAGGCACACATACACACAGGCACACACACACCACAAAGTAAAAACAAAATAACTGGATGTAAAAATGTAATAAAACCTTAAAGCTCACAAATCTGAAAATGCATATCTGGAAACATTGTGTCCCGATTGTGTCCCGAGCCCTCAACCCTTGTCAAACAATCAGTAAAACAGTGCATTCAGTGTTGGAGATGTGGCTCAGAGGTTACAACTCCAGAGGACCAGGGTTCAGTTCCCAGCACCCACATTACCTAGAGCTCCGGGGGATCCAGTTCCTTTTGTCCTCCATGGGCACTGCACTCAAATGTGTGCATTTCTTTCCTGCTGCAGACTGTTTCCTGCAGTCTCTTCGCCCTCAGTGGGTGGCACCTCTCTCCTCCTATCTGCTCAAGGTAAAGCTCTGAGTCAGCTTCCAACCTCCTTCCATCCTCATCCTTCACCCGTCACTCAAGCCCCACCCTCGGCCCACATGCCTCCCCTTCTTGAGCGATCCATCCACCAGTGCAGATTTCTGCTATATCATCTCCAGAATCCGCCTCAATGCCTCTGTCCCCTTGCTAAAGTGTTTCCTGCCTGTTAAAACCAGAGGCACAGAGGTGACAGATTGTTGCTTCCCCGTGGAAGTTAGACTGTTCCTCCTTGTGGTCTGTTTGCTCAGAAATGATTTACACACTCAACTTCTTCAAAATCACTTCCTGTGGTGGCCCATGCGTCCCCTGTCTCTTCACACAGTCCTCATGGCTGTCCTTCTACTCACTGGATGCTGCCTCTCCTTCCTGAGAGGACAGATTAGATAGATAGATGATAGATAGATGATAGATAGATAGATAGATAGATAGATAGATAGACAGACAGACAGACAGATAGATAGACAGAGAGACAGATAGATAGATAGAGAGATAGAGAGATAGATAGATGATAGATAGATAGACAGAAAGATAGATAGATAGATAGACAGACAGACAGATAGATAGATAAATGATAGATAGATGATAGATGATAGATAGATAGAGATTACAGAAGATAGATAGATAGACAGATAGACAGATAGATAGATAGGTAGGTAGGTAGATGATAGATTATAAAATATAGATGATTGATACGTAGGGTAGATAGATGATAGGTAGGTAGATGATACATAGATAGTTATAGATTATAGATTATAGATGATGGATATATAAGTAGATAGGTAGATAGATAGATAGATAGATAGATAGATAGATAGATAGAGAGATAGACTAACTACACAGCCTATGTTCAGAGCACTTCCTAGTTTCTGTACCTTTATTTCCCCACAATAAGTGTCCCTCTCTTTTATTTGCCATTATTGTTTGTTAGAGTCGTTTGATAACCACATCTCTCTAAAATAAAACCTGACAGAGTCCAGGGGTTTTCCATGGTCCTTCATGGATGGGTCCCTGACACCTGGTCCTTATTAGTACTTAGTATTTCTCAGGGTAATGGCCTGCTGTGTAAGCGTAAGGTGTTTGGATCCCCAGAAATGATGTAAATGCCAGCTGGGTGTGGTGGCCCACCCATAATTCTAGCTTTAGAAGGCAGAGGTAGACGATCCCTACAGCAAGCTGGCTAGTGGGAATAGCTGCATCAGTGATCTCTGGGTTTGATAAAGTGGTCTTGCCTCAGTGAACAAGGTGGAAGAGTCACTGAGGATGATTCTAACCAATCTTACACCTTCCTACATGTGCAGCTATGTGCACACACACACACCACACACACACTCACACATACACGCACACCACATACACTCACACATACACACACACCACACACACTCACACATACATACACACACCACACACACATACACCACACACACACCACACACTCACACACACATACTCACACACTCACACACACACACCACACACACACAACCACACACACACCACACACACACACCACACACACACACCACACACACACACCACACACACTCACACACCACACACTCATACACACACACTCACACACACACCACACACACACCACACACACTCACACACTCACACACACCAAACACACCCACACACACATCATACACACACCACACACACCACACACACACACACACCACACACACACACCACACACACACACCACACACACTCACACACCACACACTCATACACACACACTCACACACACACCACACACACACCACACACACTCACACACTCACACACACCAAACACACCCACACACACATCATACACACACCACACACACCACACACACACACACACCATACACACACCACACACACACACACATGCACATGCACACACGCTGCCTTAGCAGGAGCCAAAAGGCAGAGAGGGTCCTGCAGCTTGGTGTCCTCAAGAGGGAGACGGGATAAGAGCCTGTGAACTTGCGATACAAAAGAAGAAAAGGGAAAACATAATCTGAGGCCTTTTCCCTGCCCAGCCAGAGGGCAGGCAGCGGGAACACTATCTACAACCATCGAGTTAGGAAATGGACTAGAGAGGTCCTCTTGCAGGACACCCAACTTGGACCACACTCAGCAGGACAGCCCAGGGTCCAGGCAGGGCTTGAACACAGGCACACGAGTCACTCACCTGAGAAACTGAGGCCTTGAGGGCATTTGGATGCGGAGCTACCACAGTTGGCCTGGCTGGTTTCTTCCTGAAGGATCTTACTCTGGTGTGAGGACAGTACGGGACAGTACGGACAGGTGAGGGTGCAGTCGACAGACTCCCCCCACCCTCTGCTTGCAGTGAAGTCGGTGAAGCGGACTCAAGGTGGCCAGTGCTACTGTCACAGAGGCTCCTGTGTTGGAAGGTGGCTCCCACCATCTGAGACAGTGGAGCCTGAGGGTTGTGACACTCCTGAACTGTCACATTCACATGCCCAGCTTCCCCCGACTTCAGGCTCCCCACCCGCCGAGGTCTCTCCCCCTAGGACTCAGGGTTGGGTGTGAGGCTTGTCCCTCATCACCCAAGTTCTCCTCCACCAGGGCTGGTACTCACGCCAGGAGGATGACGCAAAAGGTCAGGGAGACGAGAGCCGTGACACCTGCACCCATAAAGCTCCCCGTCATCATTTCGGATAAAGCTGCTCTTCCTGCAGATAGAGACCGCTAAGAAAGCTCCCCTCCTTTCCTCCCACACTAGCCCCAAGCAGGAAGCTGGACTTGGCATTTTTCTCGGTCCTAGCTCAGATATCAGAACAGGGACCTAAATGGAAGGGACAGGTGGAAGCAGAAGAGAAAGCAGAGGGGACATTATAAAGCTGGGCAGCCGTGGGCCTTGATTTAGTTTGGTATCCCTTTTCAGCATAGAATTACTTTGTGGGGCTGGAGAGATGACTCAGCAGTTAAGAGCAATGTCTGCTCTTCCAGAGGTCCTGAGTTCAAATCCCAGCAACCACATGGTGGCTCACAACCATCTGTGATGGGATCTGATGCCCTCTTCTGGTGTGTCTGAAGACAGCTGCAGTGTACTTACATAAAATAAAAAAATAAAACTTAAAAAAAAAAAAAAAAAAAAGTGCCTGCCTAGAATCCCCAAGTGACTGGATGGGACATGGGCCACCATACAGGTCTGACTACTGACTTGCTTCACACTTGTTTCTATACTGTTTTGCTTTGGCTCCGTTTTCTCTTGAAACTCACGTCCTTTCCTCCTGGCCTGCAGAAACAGGGAGCTTGTACTACTCAAAAGCTCAGCCATCTAAGTCCCAGCCCCTGTCCTCCGCTCAACATTTGCTGCTTCTTGAAAATCACTTCCCTCCCTGACCCACACCCTCCTCACAGCAGGAGTTCGATAGTGAGGCTCATAGCCAGCTGTGAGGTTACAGCCCCCACAGCTCAGCAAGACTTGGAGCTAAGGTCCTGTGAAGCTAAGCGAACACTGCCCGGATGGTTCCAGTGTTAACCTCCCCCTTCCTGCCTGCCTCTGGCCCACAGACCACTCACTCTGCTGTGGAGACAGGCTCAGGGAAATGTGTTGGGAGCCCAGGCCATGCTGAGCTCGGCAGGTATACACTCCTCCGTGCTTAAGGTGCACTGGGAACAGCTCCAGGAGCCCGGGGTTGGACAACTTTGATGGGCACAGCGTCAGGTTGTCCCAGGACCAGCTTAGGTGTGCGGGGGGATAGCTGTCGGCACTGCACATGAGACGGAGTGGCTGGCCCTCAGAGATAGGAAGAGATGAGCCATTCTCCAGGACTGTGGACACTGTAGGAGAGACACAGTCGGTGTGATGTGATTAAGAATCCAGAGGAGGCACTGACACACTCATAGGGAGCAAAGGTTAGAAAAACATGGCCTCTCACTGGGAACTACTTGACTATGAGCCTCAAAATTAAAGAGAACATGTGCACTAGGTATACACTTGGAGCTGATGAGAGAGAGTCAGACAGACAGAGATGGGGGAGAGAGGGAGAGAAAGGAGAGAGAGAATTGAAGGCAGTGTCTCATATAGCTCAGGCTGGCTTCAAACTCACGAGGTAGCAAGGATGACCTTGAACTTCTAATCCTCCTGCCTCCGCCTCCCAAGTGCAGGTGTCAACTACTGTGCCCAGCTTATGTGGTCCTGGGGATGGGACCCAGGGCTTTGTGCCTACTGGGCAAGTAGTCTATCAGTTTGAGCCGCATTCCCTGCGCTGAGGGGTTTGTCACTCAAAGGCACACACCGTTGTCATAGATACAAGATCTATTCACTAGTCATTGCTGGTGGTTACAGGGGACTCCATGGTTTTGCTGCCCCGTTGGTACTAGAAACCCAGAGAATTAGACCCATCAGTCCTCGGGTACTGTGGTCATGGAGGCTAAGGACAATCTCTGTTACTGACATCTGGCTCCTCTCAGAACCTCAGCCTATGTGGACAGGACACTGGTCACTTATAGACTGGACGCTGAGCTTCTGAGAAGAGAGCATGATATGTGTTCTGAGTGCCTAACGCTGTAGCTGTGCCTCCTTAGAGAAGAACTCGGAGCACAGCGGTTGGGGGTGTGTCTCCCTGCTGTGTGCCTGTCACCTGTACCTGCGGTGGTCAAGGAGCATTGCGGGTCTGAGAAAGCGAGGGGTTGGCACCAGTGCGAACTCCTAGGGGTTTCAGGGGAGTTGATACGGTGGTTCCCCAACAAGGGGTGAGTCCGGTGTGAGGAAGAATAAGCCTGCCTGAGCCGAAGAGATGCTATATCCCCCACCCAGGATGGCACCTACCCGAGTCAGCTCCCTGATAGACGGTCACAGTCAGATTCTTCGGAGCATCTGAGAGAGAATGACAGTGAACTCATCAGCCACCCTCCGTCCCCAGCAGTTCCCTGGGTGGGTATGGCAGGGGGGCCATCGTCTTGACAACCCCCCTTATCAGGATTTTAGGACCTAGTGTCCAGATTCTGACCCCACCCCGGGGACCACTTGGCATTAGAAACACAGGCATCCCAGCCCAGCCTCACATGACACGTTGAGACGGATGGTCGTTCTTGTCATCACACCAGTTCCAGGCAGGGTCACCTGACAAGTGAGGTTGGTGCCATGGTCCCGAAGCTGGGGGATGATGGTTAGCACTGAGGAACCAGTGGCATTGGTGCTCAGGAGTGACACAGAGGTACCAGTCCAGGAGAAGGTCGGGGGGGCCCTCCACTCACAACCCCAAGGCACAGAGCAGGTCAGGTTGCTGGGTTGACCAGCTTCAAGCGTCTCCGGGAGAAGAATACGGGGGGTGTCAGTGAGGGCTGGGGAGGAGAGGGGAGAAATGGAACATCAGCAGAGGGAGGGGCCACTTCAGAAGAAGCCCCAGCTCTGATCCAGCTCCTCCCAGACCCCTGATGCTCACATACATCGGCTCCCAGGACAGTCCTATCCGGGCCCTGTCCTGAGGTAACCACGACCCCGCAGTCCCACCCCTCAACCCCCATGGCGCCTCTGCAGACTATGTCTGACCTGTCACATCCAGAGTCATCTTGTTCCGAACATAATTATACTTTGTTTCTCCTTTCTCCAGGCGAAAGATGTATGTCCCCGAGTCCTTCTTTCTGATCTCTGTGATGTTCAGGGAGCAGTCATTCTTTTCCTGTTCTCTGAGCAGGAAGAACCGACCCCGAGTTCTCTTCACTGCTGACTTATTTGGGTTGTTCGAGGCCACGAGAAAGTTTTCTCTGGCTCCTTCCTGAAACCAGTATTTATGAACTGGGTCTGAGTCATGCCACCTCTCCCCGGGATAGGAGAAGTTACAGGGCACAAGGACACACAGGCCCTCCTGCACCACGATCTTCCTTTCCACATTCAAGCTGAAACCCTCCTTGTCCTCCCTCCCACCTTCCATGCCCTTGATTCCCCAGAGCAGGAGCAGCAGGAACAGCATGTCCAGCTGAAGCTGTCTCTCCGGACTCTACTTTGAGGAACTAAGAGATGTAAGGCCTGGAGGAAACCCCAGCCCCAGCGGAAGCGGGGTGCAGGCCAGGATAGAGGCTTCCCCAGGAGGAGGAGCTTCAGACCCAGGCATTGTTAGGACCCTTGGGCCTTGAATACCAACCACCCACCACCCAGATCTACTCCTGAGAACGAAGGATTCTCCCACATTCACCAGTTCAGGGCCTGATTCCCTCTCCTCCTTCTCTGTGCTAACCTTGGCCTTTGAGTGACATTTTTTTTTTTTTACCCCAGTGAAATTGCATTCGCTCCATCCAGAGCCCACAGAGCTTTCCCTGAGGCTGATGATATTGGTGGAGTTGGGGATGGTTCTAGGGCATAGGGAAGAAGAGGGACTTGGGAGGTGAGGTACAGGCTGGGAAACATTCCTCCTTTCTTTAGCAGCCTGTCCTGGGCACACCCTTCTCTGCACGGTAACCTGGGCCTTCTTCCCAAAGCTCCACTGTCCAATTAGGAGATGGCTCTCAGACCACTGGAGTGTCTCACAGCCAGAGATTCAGTGGAGTTAGCCCAGACTGAATGGCTGGTTGCTATGGAGAGGTACGGACAGGCATAATGCTATTGTGCGGTGTGTAAAGACCGTCCTTGTATTGTGGGAACGCTGCTTTCTGTGGCCCCATATATGGTTGCATAACACTGCTCCCCAACTGTTCCCTGATTGGTCAATAAAGAAGCTGATCAGTCAGTGACTGAACAGGGGGGGAAATAGGACTAGACTTCCTCCCAGCCATGGAGGGGGAGAGAGAGAGAGAGAGAGAGAGAGAGAGAGAGAGAGAGAGAGAGAGAGAGAGAGAGAGGGAGGAAGTGGGGATTCACCACGGGGAGAGAGTCCAGGAGACATGGGGGAAGACCCAGAGAGCCAGATCGATACTAAAATCCAAGCATCACCGGGATTTTGACTCAGACATAGTCAGATTAATTTAGAGGATCAAAATAGAGTAATACTGCTCTATTGTTGTCCCCTTAAAGCTTGTCAAATCGATATAATAGTCCAGCCTCAATTATTTGGGAGCTAGTAGGATTAAAAGTAAAACTGCAGCAACACCAGGGGGGAAACGAATGTTCTTCCTCCTCAAACCCATTGAGGGAACTGAATATGTGTGTAGCTCAGGAGGGTGTTTGCTTCACGTGTACAGAGCTCTAGGTTCCGTCTCCCGCACCACGTCAATCGTGTGCGGTAGTGTGTGCCTGCAAACGCAGCACTTAAGAGGGGACAAGAGGGTCAGGAGTCCAAGGTCAAATTTGTCAGGCAACACAGTGGTTTTCAGCCTAGCCTTGGCTGCAGCAGAGCTGGGCTCAAGATACACAAACCGAAAGAAACACAGAACCAGCCAAAATACAGCAAAGTTATAGAGGGGGGTCTCACTCATGGTGGATCAGGGGATATGGAGCCGGACATTTTGGACTGAGACTTGGTAGAGGAAGACTGTCGAATGGAAGTCCAATTTAAAGAGATGCTTGAGCCTTCCATGTGCTATCATATTTTGGGGGGACAAAGGGCCCCAAAGAATTAAAATCTCCACAGGAATACCAGGATGGGGTAAGGGAAATGCTATAAAGTCCAGACGATATTCACAGGTTGGACATACCACCCAGGAAGAATCCACACGAGTGGATTTTTGACAAAACTTACTTGTGGGCCAAACAAGAATGGATCAAAGATGGGCGGTACCACACCTTGACCAGGACTCTTAATCACACCCGTTGCCCTGCTAATTAAACCTAAACTTCTTATCCAGACCCTGAAGATAGACGTGAGGGCCACTGGAACTCTGTTTCTCTTCCCAGGGTGTCCAAATCACATCAATTCTCTTCTCTCTTTCCTATGTCTTTAGTTGGTGTGTGGAAGGTCACTGTGGCCAAGCCTGGTCTACTATGGAAGGTCACGGTGGTCAAGCTTGGTCTATTAGGGCTACTAGTGTTCAAGCATTGACCTAGAAAACTATAATAACACAGATTTTTAAAAAAGGTAAAACTCCCTTCCTTTTGCAAGGGTAGGTTTCCTATTGGAAGTGGAAATTCAGGGTCATTCTCATTAGGCAGGGGCTCTCTACAAGTAAGCCACGCCCCCAGCCCCTCACTGGGGGATTCTAGGAAGGGCTTCTCCTTCTGACACATGGTCACAGCCCCTCAATACATATTTCTTCCCTGCTGTTGTCTCTTACTCTTGCCTAGCTCCTGGGGACCATTTATCTGTTCGGGGTCTTTCCCAAGGGGTTCCTGTGAACAGAAGACAAAAAAAAATTAGAAACAACAGCTGTGCACTGTCTCCCCTCGGGAATGGCCAGAAATTTCTAGAAGACTGTTTAACTGTGTTAGGAGCCAGGAGGAAGTGGAGATAATCCTGAGAGGTCAGGTCTCTTGAATTATGTCCGTTTTCCTGAAGCATTAGGGATAGGGAAAATATAAAACACATCAGAAGAGTGACCCAGAGATATACCACAAGAGAAACGCTTCCAAGAAACCTCCCATTGCAAGCCCTCCAGGGTCATCCACCTATGCCCTTCCTTACTTTGACATTTGCTCTTTGTGAGGTCTGGTCTTGGTTGTTAACAAAACTACATCTGGAATTTATCAAAACCCAAGTGACTGGGCACACCTGAGGGTTTTTTTTCCCCTTAATTAAATCATCTGAAGAGGGAAGACCCCACTTTTAATCTGGATCTTTTGAGGTGAGAAAATACACCTTTAATACAGATCTTCCAATATGGGGAGATTCATCTTTAATCCTTCTCCTGCATTCCCTCAGATGATGAAAGCCAGCTGAGACTTTGAGCCTTAATAACTGAACAGATACTGGATTCTTGTCCCTTCCATTGGTGGTCATCCATTGTTGAAATAGCTGAACCATAGGCTGTATATCATTCTAATGTATCCTACATGAGTATGATATATATGTGTATGTGTGTGTGTGTGTGTGTGTATTCATTCTGTAAATATCCTGTTCCTTGAGAGAACCCTGAAGCATGTGGGCTTAAGCATGTCTGGGCACCATCCTCAACTAACAATCTTTCTCTCCCTCCCTCTCTCTCTTTAACACCACTTTCTGAATTTTCAATTAGCAACCTAGAAAGTGCAGCAACTCAGTGGTCAGAAGGGCTGGGCCACTGCCTGCTTGGTAAACAAAGTAGGGCAAGTGGAAAAGACTGAGAAGCTGCATCTAAGAGAGGAACTCATGACACGTTGCCTACATAAGAATTGAGATTTACTGTGTCGCTTCCTCATTTTCAGAAGACATTTCCATTTTCAGAATGGAAGTGCTAAGGTCCCTACAAAACACAAATGTTGAGATCCTTACTCACAACGCTATAGTGATACCAAGTGGCTTGTGGGTGGAGGGAGTGTGTGTGTGTGTGTGTGCGTGCATGTATAAAATCCCGGGTTCTACTTTGGATATATTCCTTCGTCTCTCCCCACCTTACTTTTTGAGAGGATTCTGTGATGGTCCATTTGACAAAACTCTGAGATCACTTGGGAGATAGGCCCCTTCTCATGTCTGGGGTGGGGGGGACTTCTCTTGATTAGATGAATTGAGGTGGGAAGATGCCTACTCTGAGGGTAGTACATTTCCTGGACTGTACGAAAAGGAGACAGTGATCTGAGCACCGAGGTGCATTGCTCTCTGCTTCCTGTCTGTGGATGCTGCTTCCTGTCTGTGGATGCGGAAGCTCCCACAGCCCCGACTGCTCTGCCACTGTATCTTGAATTTAAGAGCATAAATAAATATGTCTCCTATAAGTTGCTTTTGTTGGGGCGTTTCATTAACAAAAGTAAGCATACACCTAAGACAGTCTCTCCCCTTGGCTGGCCAGTGAGCCCCTGTCACCTGCCTGTTTCTTCTTCCACCCTGCAGCACCAGCATTACAGCCTTACACCCTGCACTTGGATTTTATGTGGAGCTGGGCACTGGACCTCAGATTCTCCATGCTTGTCTAGCAAGCGCTTCACTGAGCCGCCTCTTCAGTCCCACGGAGCTGAGTTGTTTAGTGTTTCAGTCATGGTTACCACTGCTGTGATGAAACACCAAATCCAAAAGCAACATGGGGAGGAAAGGATTTATTTCACTCCAAGTGCCACATAACACGTCATCATCAAAATCAGGAAGGGCAGGAACCTGGAGGCAGATGAAGTTCCAAAAAGCCATAGGGGAGTGCTGCTTACTGGCTTGCTCCCCATGGGTTGATCTTAGAGAATCCAGGACCACCAGTCTTGGGCTGATACCATCCACAATGGTCTGGGCCATCCCTCATTAATCGCTAATTAAGAAAATGCCTTACAGGTTTGCCAACAGTCCTATAGGAGTATTTTATTCCTTGAAACTCCCTCCTCTGGTGACTCTGGCTTGTGTCAAGTTGACATAAAGCTAGCCAGCACATTTCAGTAGGGATTAGGTCACAGGGATGGGTCCTCATAAATTGGACTAATGGCATTTATACAAGAGACCTAAGGGAAGTAGCTTACTTGTTCTACCACAAGAGAGTATCATTTTCAAGAACATGCATTTTTAGTGGACGTGAATCTGCCTCACTGATTAGCCTCCTGTTCTATAAGCAGTAAATCTCTGACATCTGTAAGCTTCATAGTTTGTGGTATCTTGCCACACAAATCTCGCTAGTGTGGGCGGAGAATTGTCTAATTGCACGCATCTCCACCTCATACGCCATTGGTCAACTATTATCAACTGGGATCAAACTAATGGATATAAATTGTCACCTGTGTCCCAAGGTACTCCGGATGGAACTTCATTCATTCATCCCATTCATTATTCATACATTAACCTGGCAGGGCACAGTCATGCTGTGTCCAGGACTCCAGAAAACGCAGTAGGGCAGATCAAGTGGGCAGCTGTAGCCTCTCGCTTTGGCTTGAAAGAGCCTCATGGAAGAAGGTCTTCTCTCTGGGCTCACAGGAACAACCCAGAAGCAGCTGGCAGGACACAGATAAATCAGAATTCTAGGAAAGCTAAGGAGCCCTCATGGGCTTGGAGGAGCTCAAAAGAAATGGAAGACCAGCTGGGTAGAAGGACAGACAGAAATATTTCTAAAGAGCTAGCAGTTTAGTTGTGGAATCAAGCTTGTAAATAGACATTTTGTGTATAGGTTAGAAAACAGTTACCTTGATGAGCTAGCAGGTTTTCATCTTGTCTCTCACCCCATGAGTCATTACCGGGTATAAATATTAGACATTTTTTTAAAAGGTTAAGTATTACACTAAGAACTCTTTTGATTGAGGTCTGTCTCCAGTACCAATGTATGCTTTTTTCTTGAAAGGTAATAGTGCTACAGGAAATACAGTATCTGGAACAGAAATGTGATAGTTTCGACTTCAGCAACACTGGTGGAGAGATATAGGTTGTCTGTCCTGTGGTGTGATGGCCAAGTTAGATTGTCAACTTGTAACACATTTGTGGCAGTTTGAATGAAAATGGCCCTGCAGGCTCACAGACTGACACTATTGGGAGGTGTGACCTTGTTGGAGTAAATGTGTCACTGGGGATGTAAGACTTGAAGTGAGTCTTAACTACTGGGAGACCCCCACAAAGTGAGATACAATGCAAACAAAAGATGTTTATTTTCCAGCTCATTGGGGTCACCCCTCAAACAGCCCCTCAGGTCAACTGGAAGGTGACCCCAAAGGGCTACGACAAGCAGTTTTTATACCTTTTAGGGGCACAGGTTACATCAGCAGGTTAGTTTAAACTTATTGGCTAATCAGATTGGCCTTGGAATGTATTGGCTATTGAGCATATGACAGGCATCTGAACTCTATCTGGAATCAGGGGGTCAGGTGACTATCAGTCAGTATATCCTGCAGTTTTTTAAGAATGTTCCTGCCCCTCCTGAGAATTGTGGGTGGAGAATGGAACTGGTCTAGCCTTGACCTGAGGTGGGAAGCTGATATTTGGTCTAGTCTTGACCTGAGGTGGTGGGTGTAAGGCTGTCAAAGCCCTTAGGGTCCTTCAGGGACAGATAATAGAAACTCTAAGGGGGCTGGAGAGATGGCTCAGTGGTTAAGAGCACTGACTGCACTTCCAGAGGTCCTGAGTTCAAATCCCAGCAACCACATGTTGGCTCACAACCATCTGTAATGGGATTTGATGCCCTTTCCTGGTGTGTCTGAAGACAGCTTACAATCTACTCACATACATAAAATGAAGAGATAAATCTTTAAAAAAGAAAGAAAGAAAGAAAGAAAGAAAAGAAAAGAAACCCCGAGACAACACAGGAAGAAGGAACCTCAACTGAGAAATCACCTCGGTATTGGTCTATGTTGAATCTTATTGATTGATACTGGAGGATTCAGCTCACTGTGACGGTTCCACTCCTGGGAAGGCAGTCCTCCCAATACTATGAAAGTAGTTAAATGTGAGCCAGGAAGCAAGTAAGTAAGTAGTTTCTTCATGGTTTCTGCTTCAAGCTCCTGACTTGAGTTCCTCCTAGGGCTTCCCTGTGCTCTTTAAAATAAGTGTGGAGTTAATTATGGTCAATCTTTTACCACAGAAACAGGGAAGCAAGTTTGGACACAAAGCCATAAACTCAACAAGGAAGGTGAACTCCTTTCTTCTGCTCCTTGCTCAAGTACTCAGAACAACTGAGAGCCAACTCATGAGCTCTCCTAGGAATCCCTAGTCCTCTGGAGCTCTTAGTGCGCTCCTCCCTGAGCCTCAGATATGGAAGTTTGTCATTTTACATGACACCCATTCCAGAAAACAGCCTGCCCAGTACTTGGCCACACATTTTCTCAGGGTTGTGAAGGGGACCAACCAGATGTCTGCATTGGCACTTGATTCTCTGAAGTGTGAAGTCGCCCCACCTTCTTCCCTTACTTAGCTGGAGTCAATTTGTCGGGGATGCTGATGAAGAGGAGGTTGGCACATAGGGACCACAGGACAGAGTAGACAGGCCAGGCCAGACAAGTGGGCTTGCTCAATCTATGACACTGAAGCATCACCCCATGGTCTAGGTCAGTAGTTCTCATCCTGTAGGCCATGACCCTTTTGGGGTCTAATGACCCATTCACAGGGGTTGCTAAAGACCATTGGCAAACATACACTTACATCACAATTCATAAGAGTAGCAAAATTATAGCTATGAAGTAGCAACCAGCATAATTCTATGGCTGGGGTCGCCACAACGCGAGGGACTGTGTTAAAGAGTCGCAGTGCTAGGAAGGTTGAGAACCACCAGGCTGAACCCAGCCTGGTAGCTCAGGGTGAAAGACCCCCGCTTAGCAACAGTAAATGCCATTTCTGTAAGGCTGTGCACACACGGGGCAGGCTAGGTCAGGGTCCCAGGTGGCCAAGCAAGATACCGGTGGGCAGCCAGCTTGCAATAGACAAAGAAAGGGAGACACTCAGACAAGCCCAGCTTTCAGATAAGCTGCAGCCCCCGACTGGTACCAAGAGTTGTGTCCTTGGAGCCATATTTCTGCCACAGTCCCTGCCAAACAAGATGTCTGTAGTTGACCACCTGGACCTGGGTAAAGACACAATATTTTGTCATACATGCTGAGACAAGGACGAAAAACAGCACCCTGTCCCAGAGGAGGGGCCAAGGCCACCCTTTCCGAAGAACTTGAGGCTTGTCCCCAGTTCACCCTGGTTTCATTTAAACTAACCAATTAAAACCCTGTTGCTATGCTTCTGCTTCTGTACCTTGCTTCTGCCCCCTAAGCCCTATAAAAAGGGGACTGCCCCTTTGTCCGGTGCACAAGTCCTCTGAGAGACTGTGTGCCCACAGGTACCTGTGTAAATAAACCTCTTGCTACTTGCATCCGAAGTGAGTGGTCTCGCTGCTCCTTGGGAGGGGTCTCTTCAGAGGGAAGATACCCTCTGGGGTCTTTCATTTGGTGCATTGGCCGGGAAACTGAGACCCCCTACCCAGGGACCACCGACCCACTATCGGGAGGTAAGCTGGCCAGCCCTTGTTTGTGTTTGTGTCTGATTGTTTGTCTAACTGTCTGCCGCGCAGGGAACTCTGTATTTTCGGTACTTGGCGCCAAGTAATCAGGTAATCAGTATTAGTATCTGAATCAGTATCTGTATCTGGCGGACTTGGAAGGAGCTGACGAGCTTGGACTTCCCCTCCGCAGCCCTGGAAGACGTTCCATGGGCATCTGTCTGGTTCCACTGTACGTGGAACTTCTGGGAGAGGAGGGATCCAGATCTGGACCCTCATCTGTATGGTCTCCGTCTGATGCTGTGCGCTCTGTGTTGATCTGTCTTTGTCTCTTATTCGTTTGTTCTGTGTTTGCCGTTGCCTTGTTTAAAGCCATAGGACAACTCGCCCTTGCCTTACCCTCCCAGTCCTCCCTTTATCCCGCTGTAACCCGAGGTCCCCAAACAGGAACAAAAGAGAAGCCACCCAGAGATAATTTATTGATTGACCTCCTGACAGAAAAACCCCCGCCCTATCCAGAGGAGGGGGCACCCGGGGAGGCTGACCCAGCACCTGTGGCACTTCCGCTGGCGGCCCCGGCCGAACTGGCTCCATCCCCAGTGGCCGGACGCCTCTGTGGAAGAATAGAGCCAGCCCTAGACCCTACGTCTCAGGCTTTCCCCTTACGACCGGGGCCAAACGGTCGCCTGCAATACTGGCCCTTCTCGGCTTCTGATCTGTACAACTAAAAAAAAAAACAACAACCCCCCCTTTCTCTAAAGACTTCTGTATGCTAACCTCTTTGATTGAGTCTATTCTAGTTACCCATCAGCGCACCTGGGACGATTGCCAACAGCTGCTGCAGGCACTCCTAACCTCTGATGAGAGCCTACCTAGAAGCCCGGAAAAACGTTCCTAGAGAAGATGGGTGCCCCACTCAGCTACCCAATAAAATTGATGCTGCCTTTCCCCTTACCAGACCAGACTGGGACTTCACCACGGTTAGAGGGCAGTAAAGGCCTTTGTCTTACAGGAAGGACCTGGATCGCACCCTGGAGGAGTTCAGCGGGAGGAGGCTTGCATGCAGAGCAGAGGCTGCACGGGGAGGGAATGAGTGCAGGGAGCGGTAAGACCGGCCTGGGGCAGAGACAGAGCCCGAAAAGGTTGGTGGCTGTAGCAAAAAAAAAAAAAAAAAAAAAAAAAAAAAAAAAAAAAAAAAAAAAATTGCACAGTGAGACGGTGGGGAGTCTGCCGGCAGTTGCTAAGCTGCAGTGACCATATATGTAGTGATGGTGTAGCTGAGACAGCAGGCGGGAAAAGAGGCCAGCATGGCCCATGCCTCCGGAGCAGCTAGGTGCTATGGCTCACTGAGGGGCGTCACCACTGGCCCCCAACACCCCGAGAGGCCACTCCCACCAGGGCGGCCTGAGTAGTGCTAAATGAGTTCAGGGCACCCGCCAAAAAGGTGGCGCTGCTAGAGCAGAGCCGCGGGTACATTGAGGAGCTGGAGCTGAAGGCAAAAGAGCGACTGCCCGTTAAGCCAGAGACTCCTCGGATTGCAGGCTGGGGTGCACGGAGGTGGCAATGGTAGTGGGGGAGGGCTACGTGGCTGGCAGGCTTGGGGCTGGTCCAATTGAGTCCGCTTGGAGGCAGGAGGAAGGGAGTGACTGACAGTCTGTTGCTGGGCTCTCTGGCAGCAGGTCTTAAAGGGACCGAGATTTGGCTTAAATAAGAAAAACTGGGAGAGAGAGAAAAAAAAATACGTGTCTGGTCATAGAGATAAAAAAAAAAGACTTAGTGTACAAAGAAAAATAGACAAATAAGAGGGGCAGAGAAAGTGATTAGACAGCAGCAGTCAGGTAGGGAGAGGGACTGAGAAAAGTGACATAAGCAAAGGAGAGAGAGATAGACAGAGACAAAGAGAAAAAAAAGCGAGAAGCAGAGAAAAGAAAAGATAGAGAGATCATAGACAAGAGAGAAATTTGACTGAGATTCTGGGCACAGTGATAAAAATTAAGTCTGGCACTAAGAGGGAGCCTCTTGACAAAGATCATTATGCTTACTGTAAATTGTCCCAACAAGAAGAAAAGGGGACACCAGCAACAGGAGCCCTGGACATGTGGCTCCAAAGTTTTAAATATTTATGGACTACCCGAAGATCTGTGGATCTCGGAGTGGGCTGGGTATCCCACTTATTCATAGTAATGCCAGACTGTCCCTGCCCCCTGTTGAGGAGAGACCTCCTGACTAAGATGGGGCACAGATTCACTTCCACTCTGATAGACCACAGGTTAGAAGACCAGAAGGGGAGCCTGTGCAGGTTCTAACCATCCAGTTAGAGGACGAGTACCACCTCTAAACAGCCTGCCTCAGATCAGACTGACTGGTGGCTGCAGGCATATCCACAGGCCGGGTCAGAGACTGCAGAAATGAGAGAGGCTAAGAACCAGCCCCCACCCAAATGGAGCTGAAAGTCCAGGCCAGCAGTGCGTTAGTACCCCATGTCAAAAAAGGCACGAGACGGGATCAAGACACTCATCATTCGGTTACTCCAACAACTTCGTAAGTGTCCATCAGCTTAAAGTGTGCCTCTCCTACTGGTGCGGAAACATGGAACCAATGACTGCTAGACAGTTCAAGATCTCTGAGAGGTAAACAAATTGGTGGCAGAACTCCACCTCACAGTACTTAACCCTATAACCTGTTGAGCTCATTGCCCTATCCAGGACCTGGTGTACAGTACTGGACTTAAAAAAATGCATCAATGGACTCATCTAGAGGTAGACAAACTTGTAAAGACTGTCTTGAGGTCAAATTCTTTTGTGCCAGATTTAAATAGATAACTGTGTGCCATGCCAGAAAGCAAATATATGTAAAAGGCCGAGAAGAAAAAAAAAAGATAAAACTGAGGTTTACTAGAAAGTAGATTTTACAGAAACTGAGCCAAGAAAATATAGATATAAATATCAGTCTTTTTAGATACCTTTTCTGGGCGGGTAAATCCTCCCCACAAAGAGAAACAGCAGTGTTCATAGCTAAGAAGATTCCAGCAAAAATTTTCCTTAGGTTTGGCACCCCTAAGATAATTAGATCAGATGATGGGCCATCTGTGTTGCCCAGGTAAGTTAGATATTAGCTTATTTATTAGAGACCAATTAAAAATTACATTGTGCTTACCCTAAAAGAGACCAAAATTGGCCTTAGAGACCAGCAAGAGTAACTGGACAGCCCTCTTTATCCTCCACTGCCTTCAATCATAAAAAGGTTCAAGAAAAAAAACTGGTTTCTTTAACTCTAGCCCTACTTCTTAGAGAGATAACTATGAGAGGCATTGCTGCCGGGGTAGGCACAGGAACCACTGACCTAATCAATCTAAATCATATAGGGCAACTACAGGCAGCCATACATAATGATATTAAAGCTCTTAAAAAAAAAAAAAAATCAGTGACAGCACTAGAACAGAGTCTTACTTCCTTGTCAGAGGTAGTCTTGCAGAATAAAAAAAGACTAGAGATATTTTGTTCCTCCAAGAGAGAGGTTTGTGTGCCGCTCTAAAAAAATGTTGTTTTTATGCAGACAAGACAGGATTGGTCCTAGATAACATGGCCAAACTCAGGGAACGACTAGCCCAGAGGCAAAAACTGTTTAAGAGCAATCAGGGGTGGTTCAAAAGTTGGTTTTCTAAGTCTCCCTGGTTGACCACCCTGCTCTCCTCCCCGATGAGACCCATAGAGATCTTACTCATGATTCTGACATTTGGGCCCTGCATCATCAACAGACTCCTGCAATTTGTCAGAGAAAAAATTTCTGTTGTCCAGGCACTGGCCCTGACTGAATAGCACTACCAAAGATTACAACAGCAGGATACAGAGGTACCCTGATGCAAATAAGTGAAAGATTTCCCTTAATGCAGAAGAGAAAATGGGGGAATGAAAGACCCCCGCTTAGCAACAGTAAATGCCATTTCTGTAAGGCTGTGCACACACGGGGCAGGCTAGGTCAGGGTCCCAGGTGGCCAAGCAAGATACCGGTGGGCAGCCAGCTTGCAATAGACAAAGAAAGGGAGACACTCAGACAAGCCCAGCTTTCAGATAAGCTGCAGCCCCCGACTGGTACCAAGAGTTGTGTCCTTGGAGCCATATTTCTGCCACAGTCCCTGCCAAACAAGATGTCTGTAGTTGACCACCTGGACCTGGGTAAAGACACAATATTTTGTCATACATGCTGAGACAAGGACGAAAAACAGCACCCTGTCCCAGAGGAGGGGCCAAGGCCACCCTTTCCGAAGAACTTGAGGCTTGTCCCCAGTTCACCCTGGTTTCATTTAAACTAACCAATTAAAACCCTGTTGCTATGCTTCTGCTTCTGTACCTTGCTTCTGCCCCCTAAGCCCTATAAAAAGGGGACTGCCCCTTTGTCCGGTGCACAAGTCCTCTGAGAGACTGTGTGCCCACAGGTACCTGTGTAAATAAACCTCTTGCTACTTGCATCCGAAGTGAGTGGTCTCGCTGCTCCTTGGGAGGGGTCTCTTCAGAGGGAAGATACCCTCTGGGGTCTTTCAAGGGCTGTAACCCATTTACTTGGAGGACCGAGGCAAAGGACTGGAAGTTTGAAGGCTGCACTGGCCACATGGTCAGACCCTGTTTGAAAAGCACAGAAATGGTGTATTCTGGGACTACTCAATAGTAGAGTGCTTGCCTAATACCATTAGTGAGAAGTTTGGGGCATGGCTCACTGTTAAAACATCTGCCTAGAATCTCTCCAGAGAGGTTCAGGGAGTGTGTGTGTGTGTGTGTGTGTAATTCTAAGCGGGTATATATATAATTCTAAGCGGGCATATATATATTTCATTTCGAATGCATAAACAGCAAACCACAGAAAGATAATGGGGCACCAGGTCAGACGTGTAACAAACATCCAGCAGAAACAGACTGAGGAAGCCGCCCCCAACCGTCAGCAGGAGCACTGGCTGAAGAAGCGGTTCCCAGGTAGACAGACTCCCAACTAGCCATTCCCACCACAGATAGCACATGGGATGAGAAGTAGTCAAGGTATCTGGGAATGGTCGCCACCCCATCTATATTCATCATACACTATCTTCCTTCTAAAACGTACTCTCCTGTTCTTAAAGACCTAGCGTTTCCACCTCAGGCTATTTGGCTGTTCTCTTTCACATTCTCACAGGACCAGGGAGCCAGCTAGTGGCTGAACAAGTAGTTTTGGAAGACAAAATGCCTGAGTCTAAAGTTGGACTGGGACAGGTAATCTCACCTCCAGAGCCAGGTTCTCGATTCCTTCCACCTTTCTGAGGAAGGAAGGAAGGAAGGAAGGAGGGAGGGAGGGAGGGAGGGAGGGAGGGAGGGAAGGAAGGAAGGAAGGAAGGAAGGAAGGAAGGAAGGAAGGAAGGGGCGAGATGGCACTCGCCCTTTGTCTTAGCACTCTGGAGGCAGAAGCAGGTGAGTTCAAGGCCAGCCTGGTCTATCTAGCTGCTTCTTCCAGGGCAGCTCAGGCTACATGGTAAGACGGGAGAGGGGGGTGGGGAAGGGAGAGACCGGAACAGAGACAGAGAAGCAAGCAAGCAGCAGAAGCGTATGATAATCCGCAAAACTAGGAGATTAGACTGCAGCCACTCTGATTTCAACCACTTCTGATTTCAAGCATGGCTCATGGTGACCTCGGGTTGCCAGCGCAACAGCAGTATTCTCAGCTCAGTTCCAATGCCCGAGTGAGCCCCTTCAGAGCCCTGCCTTTAGGGAGGCTTTTGGCAGAAGAAAAGCCGTGCTCTCAAGTGTTGCTGGGAATTGGAGTCCAAGCTGCTGTAGCTTTACGGGCGCTCTCGTATTCTGGAAGTCGTAAGCAAAGCAGCACAAGGCCTTATGGGAGTTGTAGTCTCAGGCCATCTTCCGCGCCAGGCTTCCGCGTGGCAGGCAGAGTGCAGAGCCCATTCCACTCAGGTTAGTGTTCCTCTTCCTTCGGCTCCGGCGGGCTTGGGGTCGTGATGCCACGGGAGAGCCGAAGGTCTTTCTAGGGATTTGGCACTCGCTTTTATTATTGTCAACTAGTGTTCTGGCCAGGATCTCCTCCTAGGCTGGTCTCTTGCCAGGCCGCTTTGTTCATTTGGTGGTGACTGGCATCTGCCTTCTCTTGAACCTGTTAAATATGTTCTGGAGACTTCTCTTCTGCCCTTTAGGAAAGTTGGCCACCGGGAGGCACCCCTGGAATGTGCTGCGTAGATCAGGCGAGCCTGGAACTTGCCGAAATTCAACTGCCTCTGCTTCCTGAGTGTTGGGATTGAGGGCGTGCACCACCACACTTGGGATTATTACCTGTGGGGTTTGCAGCCTGTCCCTCCCCATCATTACAGACACGTAATCTGCATAAGCCCGGTTCACTCCATCAGCTAAAGGCGACTGGTGTATCTATCAGCCTGGTTTCCTCGATTTACTCAGGGCTACTGATGTGGTCTCCTGGTTTTCTGTTTCTGCGTGTGCCTGTAAACTACTCCTTACAACAACCACCCCTCTTACAGATTAGATGGCTGAGAACAGAGGGTGTATTTGCATGCCATTCTGCGTAAGTGCTGGGTAGAAGGTGGTGAGCACTCTCAGGAGTCAGAGATGAAAGCCAGGAAAAGGGGACAGATCTGGGGAGCACTTGAAAGGTGCCCTGCAAGGATCCTAAGTGTTTCGTTTGGAGGCCCCTCTGAGCCTGATTCTCAGGCTTGCCGGGCAGGGCTTGGGGAGAAGTGGTTCCACACTGGTGTGGACCTAATCCAGGCTAGAGGAAGGATAGACTCAAAGGCTGAGGAGGATATATTTCAAGGGGCAGTGCTCAGCCAAGAGAGATAAGAGAGTCCCGAGGGCTTCTTGCTGGGCTCAGTGATCAGAAAGAGCTCCTAGGGCCGGACGAAAGGAGTGTTCCTGGGATACTGGAGAGCATTTCGGGGAGGAGCCACAGGGTCTCCCAAGCTGTGAGACAGCAAGTGCCAACGTCAGTCACAGAGCTGTCAGAAAGATAAGTGGACTGGATCTGCAGGCTGTTATACGCACGTCAGCGTGAGGGAGACTGGAGGAGGGGAGGTGAAGGCAGCGACCAGTGACCCAGACAAGCAGACAAGTGCCACCGTTCTGAGTCGTGCAGTTCAACCAAGGAAAGACGGTCACTCCAGAAAGCAATCGGGTTCTGAGGCAGTAGGGAGGTCCAGCCTCGATGGACCGAATCTTGGGCTCTTTCTTTGTATTTAGCGTTTACTTGAGGTTGTGTCTCCTTTAGGAGAAATGCTTTTCTGGGCAGCAGAAAAACCTTTAAAATGAAAAAAAAAATTTTTTTTAGGTTGCATAGCTAAATGGTATGTGAGGATTTAGGTGGGGGGTAGCTTTTTTTTTTTTTTTTTTTTTTTTTTTTTTTTACACAAACAAAGGGTTTTTGGGTAAAAGAAGTTTCTCATACCAAAGCCCCTAATCTAATCTATATGCTTTGTGAGGAAAACATCACACCCCTGAAACTTTGGTTCTTATTAAGGACTGTTTGCAGTACTCGACACTGCATGTACCAGGAATGTCTGTGACCAAAGCCACGTGAAGGTCATAAAGCTCCTTCAGAAAACAACTCAATAGTTAATAGGAAACGACCGGTGTTTTCTGCGAATTTTTCTTCGAGATCCGAGTACTTCTAGAAAACACCTGTTCATTTTGATGTCCGTGAAAGATAAACGTTTCATTCTAAAGTTTACCCTAGATACAGGGATTTACCAGAATTCTACTACAGTGCTGGTCATGAGGGTGAGCGGTCTGCATCCACAAAAGGATTGGCCATATTCTTTTAAAGATTTTATGTATGTGAGCACATTGTAGCTGTCTTCATCTACACCACAAGAGGGCAGCAGATCCCATTACAGATGGTTGTGAGCCACCATGTGGAATGGTGGGAATTGAACTCAGGACCTCTGGAAGTGTAGTCAACCAGACTCTTAACCACTGGGCCATCTCTCCAGTCCCTGGCCGTATTCTTTTAGGGGATCGGAACTCTTTTGAGTTTTGAGGGTGGGTTAGGGACATTAGGAGAACAAGTCAAGACTGGACTTTGAAATTTGAGCCATCCCCCCACTCCAGGACGAGTGATCAGGGTGGTCCTAGACCTCAGGGCTTCTCTAGTCTGCACATCTGGAAAGACAGACCTGAGCTCCACTGGAGGACGCCATTTGGTTAAAGGAATTGGTGATGTCGGAGTTGAGATGCTGCTTAGAGTGCTCCGTGGAACTGGTCCTGTCCTCATGGAAGTTCCTGACAGTTAAATACATACTTTCCAGATCATTCTGATCGTCGTGTTCTGAAAGGGACGAGGCTCTTGGTTAGCCCCAGCTGGAGATGAGGCGGTCCTGGAGAGAGGACTGAGCTGGAGAGATTTTCCTGATTCATGACAGCTGGTGATACACGGCTTCTGTGTGCCTAGAAGAGGTTACCATGCCTTCCAGGGGAAGCAATCAGGACCTCGTGCGGGGGTCCCAGTATCTTACCTCCCCTACTAAATTCCAAACATCTGTAGCCCTCTGCTTCCGAGTAGCAAGCTCTCCCGGATCAGCCCCGGAAGTTGTTTATGGTTGAGGCTGTAACAAAGAATGACCACAGAACTGTGCTCTATTTCCCTAAAACAGACATAATTCCATTCCATCTGTCCCTTGCATGTCATCCTGTCCGTCTCCCCGAAACTCCGTCATCCGGTTCTCTTATTTTCTCGGCGTAGGAAGAAGCTGCCCTTCCCGTGGGCTCGCCCTGTGGAAGGGCCACTCAGTAGGACGCCATCTCCACAGCCAACCCACAACACAGGCTATCCGCGTGACCCACTCCTCTGTCCCCTCAGCTCCGACATGCAGACATCCTGAATGGTCAGCTTCCCTTCTGGGTCTCTTGTATGCTCCTCTCCCCTCTTCTCTCCCATCAACCCCGCAGTGCAGACACCCTAGATGACACCCTTCTCTCTCCTCCACAGTGTAGACGCCCCAGGCGACCCACTTCTCTTCCCGAGATGCCCGCCCCGACGTGCTTCTCCTGCCACAAGGCCCGCGCTGCCCTCCGCCGCCCACGCTCCGGGCAGGCGCTGTGCGGCTCCTGCTTCTGTGCTGCCTTTGAGGCCGAGGTGCTGCACACGGTGCTTGCGGGACACCTGCTGCCGCTGGGCGCCGTAGTGGCCGTAGGTGCCTCCGGCGGCAAGGACTCCACGGTGCTGGCGCACGTGCTTCGGGAGCTTGCGCCACGCCTGGGCATCACCCTGCACCTGGTGGCCGTGGACGAGGGCATCGGCGGCTACCGCGACGCGGCGCTGGAGGCCGTGCGCAGTCAGGCAGCGCGCTGGGAGCTGCCGCTCACCATCGTGTCCTACGCGGATCTCTTCGGGGGCTGGACGATGGACGCCGTGGCCCGCAGCACGGCAGGCTCCGGCCGCAGCCGCTCCTGCTGCACCTTCTGCGGGGTGCTGCGGAGGCGCGCGCTGGAGGAGGGCGCGCGCCTTGTGGGAGCTACGCACATTGTGACCGGTGAGCACTGGTGGCCGCGGGAAAGGTGTGGCAGGGTAGCGTGCAAGAGAGTGGGGTGGGGTCTCCGCTGCTCCCTCTACTCTCTTAGGATCCCCAAATTTCCACTGTCCCTCCTTTTCCCCCTATGGGTTCTGGGTGTTCCAATGCCCTTCTCCACTGTCCTAGTCCCTAGTGTTTCTATGGTCCCTTTTACCTGTTCTCCTTAGGGAGGATCTACAGGGTCCTCCCTGATGATGTCCCGGGTTTCGGCACCAATGTTAGTTAAAAGATGAACAGTGTGTGTGTCGGGGCGGGGGTGGGGGCGAGATATGGCCCATGGAGGTGCGGTGAGGCATGGGGGGAAGGGAGATGCCTCTGGGGGGGCCCATGTTGGAATCCCTTCCCCCTGAGGGACCAGCCACACGACCGTATAGTACAGAATAGAGTTTATTCAGGGCATGGGGGGAGTTAGGAGGATAGTAGGGGCAGAGAGAAGAGAGGAGTAGAAAAGTAGAGGCCGGCCATGATCACGTGGAGAGAGAGAAGGGAAAAGAATGTGGAGGGGAGGGGTGTGGGTGGGGGAAGCAAGAAACCAAGAGAGCAAGAGAGAGGAGAGGGCAAGAAGCCCCTTTATAGTGTCAGGTAACTGGGGTGGAGCAGACCTGGCTGTTGCCAGGTAACTGTGGGGTGGGTTTTACAGAATCGCAACACTCATCTTCTGGTTCGGGGGTTCCCGGCCTCTTCTCCACTTTCCCTGTTGTCCAGGGGTTCTTGGGGCCTCCCTTCTCGTGTAAATGTAGGCCAGTGCACGCCTGGCCCGCCTCAACTGAGGCCTGCTGAATCTGGCCATTTGGGCAAGAACAGGAGCTGCGTTCCAGCACAGAAGGGAAACAGAGTCACACCACAAAGTCACACCACACAACAAATCTCACACAAAAGATTGACACAAGAAGGTGGCTGCCTCTGCTCCAGTGAGAAGCCATGGAGTGCCGAGGGCTTATATGGCGTTTTCAGGGCGAAGATTTCTAAGGTGGAGATTGGTGAAGTTTCAAGCCAATCCCGATTGGTAGGCTTTCAGGCGCAGGGATTGGTGGATTTCGGTAAATTTTCCAACCAGGAAATGAGCTGGGACCGTTTGCCTTCTCTTCTTGGTCCTGGTCCTTCACCTGAGCTCTCTCTCCCCCTCAGGCCACAATGCTGACGACATGGCTGAGACGGTGCTCATGAACTTCCTGCGCGGTGATGCCGGGAGGCTGGCGAGGGGCGGAGTGTTGGGCTCCGCGGGCGAGGGATGCGCACTCCCCCGGTGCCGGCCTCTGCAGTTTGCCTCGCAGAAGGAGGTGGTGCTGTACGCGCACTTCCGCCACCTCCGCTACTTCTCCGAGGAGTGTGTGTATGCGCCCGAGGCCTTCCGTGGCCATGCTCGGGACCTGCTTAAGCTCCTGGAGGCGGCCAGACCGTCGGCCGTGCTGGACCTCGTGCACTCGGCCGAGCGCCTAGCTCTGGCGCCGGCAGCAAGGCCCCCTCCCCCAGGGACCTGCTCCCGCTGCGGAGCGCTGGCCAGCCACAAGCTCTGCCAGGCCTGTGCGCTCCTGGATGGCCTCAACCGAGGCCTGCCACGCCTGGCCATCGGCAAGGGCCGCCGTGTGCTGCAAGTTGAGCCGCCGCCGCCGCTTGGGAACCCAAGCCCGGTCACCAGTGACCCTGTGGCCCCACCAGGACCCTGTGCCTGCAAGCAACCCAAAGATGAAGCCGACCCATGCGGGAATGGAGGGTATGGGGCAGGAGCCACCTGTGTATCGCAGAGTGACCTGAGCCCCGTGACGGAGTGACTGGAGCGCTGCACTCTACAATGCTCTGCGCCCAGGACTGTACCCCAGTGCCCTGCAGCTGTAATCTATACACTGTGAAGTGATTTCCCTTCAGTGCATTGCACCCTGGGACTGACCGGTTTCCCTGTGGAGTGGCTGTACCCTTCAGAGTCACTTGAACCCTGCAGATTATTGTACCATACAGTGGCCTACACTTTTGAAGTGACCCGTGCCCTGCAACCTGAGCCCTATGGAGTAAACCGTGCCTCGTGGAGGGATGTTCCCTGCACGGCAACTTGAACCCTGAAGAAGGTGTAGGGAGCCCCAGGCAGGTCTAAGGAACCAATAACCATGCATTCCTGCACACCTCTGTGGGGTTTCTGTTTCTCAGACAGCCCTGGCTCTCTTCTGACTTCCCAAGTCATGAGTAATAGGAATATTCACAATTATCACTATACCTCTTTCATCCAGACACAGCTCTTAGACCTATGGGACTCTGAGAAAGTTTATACTGAACCAGTTGGGACATTCCATGGCCGGGTTCATGAACTGAGGTTGCCCCAGAAATACTGCCGAGGAAGCTGTTACACAAACATTTGCAGCCCAAGAACAATAGAAAGTTGTTTATCAAGACATTGGCCAAATACATCGGTGTGGACTACAAGTAGACAGGTGACAGCAAAGCTGAAATCCCTCCTGTAGGTCTCAGGCGCTATCTGATGACTTTCTTAGCTTGTGGGGTCTTTGGAAGCCAGCGGTCTGCTCAGCTGATACATTCCGAACCAAATTTGTGGTTTTCACGTGGTTGTTGGGTCAGTGTCCTGGCCGGCCGTTTTTGCTTTGTCAATTTTTACACAGTCTGGGATCATCTGAGAAAATGCTTCCACAAGATTGACCTACCAGCAAGCCTGTGGGGCTTTTCTTAATTGATGATTGATGTGGAAGGGCTCAGCCCACTGTGGGCGGTACAGTTCCTAGGCAGGTGATCCTTGATACTATAAGAAAGCAGGCTGAGTAAGCCAGTCAGTAGCAGTGTTCCTCCCTGGCCTCTGCCTCTGTTCCTGCTCTGACTTCCCTCCGTGATGGAGTGTGACCTAAAATGTAAGTTGAAATAAAATCTTTTCTCCCCAAGATGTTCTTGCAGCAATAAGAAAGACTGTCCACATGTGGGTCTTCAACGCACACATTGTTTCCTGGGGGGGGGGGTTGCTTATATGTACCGTCTCATTTCTTCCCCATGGCAACCTCAGGGGACCACAGGGGCTGTTACCAGTCCTATCTATAATGGGGTGACGTCCTTGCCCACTTCTGGCATCTGTTGTGGGTGAGGAAGATACCCCAAGTTTGGACTCTGGAGACGGAACTTGTACAGCGTCTCCACCTAACCTCTCTAAGGTACCATTTCCTACTGTGAAAACGGAACTCTATTGCTTTCACCCCCATCTTGGGAGACGAGAGTCTAGTGGTCAAAGATGTTGGCCAACCGTATCCCAGCTCGGCTCTGCATACTGGGGATTGACCACCAGGGGGCTCTAGTCTGAATGCTGCCTTGCCCAATTAGGAAGTTGAGAGGCTGAGAAAACTTCCCCACGAAGAGACTTGGTGGTGTCAGGTCCCACCTCCAGGTGCTCCTTAGCCTCTGTGGCCCTGTCCTTATGGAAGTGACCTGTTTACTCCTTGAACTCCGTAGGTCCCTATATTCCAAATTAAGATAAGGCAGAAGTGGATGCCCTGCCTCCATCAGGTTCCCTTGGGCTTATAAAGCACCAGGTCAATTATTCATTCAGCAAATATTGGACATCCCTTTGTCTGGTCCCCTTGCAGGTTCCAGGAAGTTGCAATGGGCAGAGACGGGAGCCCTTCGACAAATTTACAGCCCGTGGGAAGAGGACAATCGCAAACAACATGGGGGTGATTGTGACTGTCACTTTTTTTTTCTTTTTCAATGCTCGAAATCGAATTACCAACCTAACGCGCCCTCGCCCCTCATAGGGATTCTCGACAATCTATCTCTGAGCTACATCCCCAGCATAAAGGTCTGAGTGTTAAAAATAGAATAGAGGGAAGGAGGAAGAAGCCACCATGAAAAGACCTCCAGGCAAGTGGCCTTTGAGCAGCGATCCTCATAAAGTTAGGGAGACAAATCTTAAAAGTATCTTGGAGGAAGAGCTCCCTCTGGCGGAGGGAGCCGGCAGTTCGGCAGCTAGGGGAGGAATAACCGGGATCTCTCCGGGCGTCTGCGGCTGGACCAGGTGTATGGAGTCAAGACTTGTGTTTTATTCGAACAGTGAAGGCCAGTCTCCCGAGTGCTTCTATTCCGGGTCCATCCAAAAACCGCTTTTTAAAAATCCCTTGGCTGTGCACGGGGCTGGGGGGGGGGGGGCAGAGGAGGAGCCTGGGACGGTTAGGGGGCGACTGAAGACTCTCTAGGCAGATTGTACAGCTCCGAGCTTTCCGCTCGTGGGGCTGCCCCCCACCCCCGTGCCAAGAGGGCGTTCCTCCCTCGTTAGAGAGGTGATGCTTGTTTGATACTCATTTATGGTAGACGAGCATGCACCCCACTGAAGCAACTTGCCAAGACTCACATAACTGTGACTCAGGGAGGGAGAAGGGGCTCTAGGTCCTTAAGCTGGAAACCAGAGGACCTGCTTCCAAATGTGTGCCTCTCATTTCCGGAGCATCCGTGCTCCTGGGCCTCTGGTGTGAGAAAGGTGCTGTGTTCACATTTGACCACAAGAGGGCGCTGTGAACACATCTATGCGCCCACACTGGGTCTCCAGCCAGGCCTCCAGCATCAGCCTCCAAATCTAGAGAGCCCTGAACTGGAGGGGTTTCCACAAAGATGCTGTGTCCTTGCTTTGGACAGACTCTGAGCATGAGACCTGTAACTCAGCTAACTGCAGAAACCGCTCAGGACAGAACCTAACAGCTTGGAGAGGTAGACGAATGGAGCCGGGAAGATGGAGGAAGGCCAGAGAAGGAGAAAGAGAGAGAAGAAATACAAAAAAGGAACACAGCATAATGTAATCTGACAGGTGTCGGCGGGGATTGCGTCCTGTCCATTTAGGGAGAAAAGGAGTGGTCTGCGGGAGGCTGCCCTATCCCAGAAGAGAATCACGCGAAGTGAGCCAGTGATTGGCTAGCTGCGGGAAAGCGGTCCTGGAAGAGGGAATGGCTAGCCTAGATCTGAGGATCTGAGACTGGTCACAGCCCAGAAGTGGCAGGCAAGAGTGTGAGGGGTAGGGATTGAGATGCAGAAGTGAGCCCTGGAGCTCTCCCAGCAGGGGAAAGATAAGAATCTTGGTTGCAGACATTTCCTAACATCTCCCAGAGTCTGGCCCAGCCCGAGATACTGAGGAAACCAACTGAGTCAGCTCTGGTCCCTGCCCTCAGTGGGCTCTCCCTCTGGTGAAGGAAGAGGGAACAGGCACTGACAAGTCAGAACCAGAGGGTTTACATGTCACTGTTGCCATGGTGAAGGTTCAGCAGGGAGCCTAGAGGTGGGGCACCCAGCTCAGTGTGGTGCGTCATAGACCATGGAGGTGCTGTTTGAACCAAGACCCAGGAGCTGAGTAAGACAGAGGCCTGGAAAAGCATGAGAGAGGGACCTGAGTCCCCAACAAGAGGGACCTGTCTGTCCCTGTGGGGAAGCCTTGCTCCCGGGGCAGAAGGCAGAATGTTGCCCTCTCTGAGAACAAGGCTTGCCAGGAAAGACTCAAGGCAGACAAGGATAGGCTGGGCGTGTGGCTCAGTGGGTAGACTGCGTGCTTAGCATGTACAAAGCCCTGGTCTCCAGCGCCGTATAGATGGAGTGTGCCAGTACACACAGCCCCAGCCCCAACCCCAGCACCAGGGAGGTAGAGGCAGAAGAATGAATTTAAGGTACGTGGCAAGGGGGAGACCCTGTCTCAAAACACCAAGAACACTGTGGGAGAGGCCACGGAGACACATCAGGCCCACACAGGTTGAAGATCCGAAGTAGAGAGAGTAGAGGGTCTGGCAATGCCAAGAACGGGCGCTAAACCTCTCACGGAGAGTTGTGAATTCTACCGACATTGGGTGTGTTTTAAAAGCTTTAAAGAACTCCCATGTGAGTTCAAAGACTATATAAATAGGGGCCGGAGAGGTCATTCGTCCACTAAGAGCAAGCGCTGCCTGTTGTGTTTTATAGACAAAATGCTAACACAGCCCT
Source organism: Micromys minutus (assembly GCF_963924665.1). Taxonomy (NCBI): domain Eukaryota; kingdom Metazoa; phylum Chordata; class Mammalia; order Rodentia; family Muridae; genus Micromys; species Micromys minutus. The sequence continues at coordinate 6,012,222 of NC_137967.1, read as the reverse complement.
TGCAGAGGACCTGAGTTTGGTGTGTCAGCTGGTTGACAGCATCCTGTAACTCCAGCTACACACACACACACACACACACTTTCAAATAAATCTGTTAAAAGATAATATAAATACAAGAGACGCTCCTCCTGATAAACAGAGCAAACAGATTTCCCACTCAGGAGTACTTAGGGCGTTTGAGAGGCCCCGGGACTTGCTGAGGCAGGAGAAAGAGCTGGGCATCCCTAAGGAAGCCTGTGGCTCCCCCACCCCACTCCCTGCCTGTTGAAACACTGAGAACCCAGTATTTCTGAATGCAGTGGTAGGTCTTCCTAATTCCAGTGTCCCATGCCCCGAGCCCAGAAGCCTGTCTCCTGGGCCTCCGTCATGAGAGGCTTGTCCAGGTCTTGTTCCAATTTATTCATTTCGGCTGTGCACTCTCAGAGCTCAAATGAGACACATTTCAAGTCTGAGGAGAAAGGAGTGATGGGTGCCACAGTTAGGCTTGAAGATCATCTCAGCCATTCAGTCTACTCCTGGACAATCCCATCGCACACGCCGGACACCAGATTAGTACTGGAGACTCAGTGGTTGACCAGGCAGGAAAGGTCCCAGCCCTCGTGAGCCCTCCAGGAAACACATTCCTTCTTTCTGTGAGGGTCCCAACGGAGGGGGCAGAGGGTTACGTGGCTGAACATTTCACCTCATTAGAGCTGACACTCAAGTTGTTGGAGGCAGACATGAATTCTGAATAATAATAAAAAAAAAAAAGTAAATAAGAAAAGGAAGGGCGTTCAACAATGACAAATGTCCACACAACAGTGTGAGAAAGGCAGAGGCAAGAGGAGAATTGGGGGAGGGGGCTTTGGAACTTATCACAATTCCAGCAAGGACTTGGGTTTTAGGCAGCTTTTGACAAGGTGCTGTTTTGAGCTTCAAGACCATAGCTGCTACATGGAGAATGGGCTTGGCTGGGGCAGGGGGAGAGGGGAGGGGCCAAGTGGGGAGGGGCTGAGTGTGGTGGGGGAGGGGGAGGGGCCGAGTGGGTATACAAAGCAGAGAGACCAGGCTGTGTGCTACTCAGCCTGTGTGGTGAGAGGGATTGGAGGCTGGGTGGATGTGGCAGAAAGGAGCTACATGGGGGAATTTTCTGCCAAAGTGGGTGGTGGGACCGTGGGTGGGATGTGGGAATGTAGGCAGCAGCTGGAGACCACTCCCAGCTTTTGACCTAGGTTGGGTTCTAACGGACCTCGGAGCTTCAACAGCAATAAAGAGGAGACAGTGGAAGACACGGTGCAGACAGAGGAACCCCTCACCATGAAGGGCGCCTGGCGTTAGCAGCTATGGATGCTGACTTAGAAACATCAGAGAGGGGCCTGGAGAGATGGCTCAGTGGTTAGAGCACATGTTTTTTCCCAGAGGACTGGAGTTCAGTTCCCAGCACCCTACCCAAGCAGCACACAACCACCTGTAACTACAGTTCCAGGACATCCATCACCCTCTTTTGGGTTCCATGGTTACTTCTTCTGCCAGAGGGAGTCTGAGTCGTCGAAGAGCCACGTGAGTTCTAGAGCCAGAGAGGGACACTGAGTCAGGAGGGCTGGGACTCAAATTTGTCTCCTCTCCTGGAAAATATGTGTCATCATGGAGGGAGAGCTGAGACCTAGCACAGGGAAGAATCCCACCCCACCCCCACCTCCAAAAGAAACCACACCTGTGGAGGCAGGAAGAGCCGATGTTCAATCTTCCTATTGAATTCAAGACTGGCCTGGGTACTGGAGATACTGTCATAAACACACACCAGGAGTCTATTGGACCCCCAGAGAAGGTGGAGGGGTTGGGGTGCCAAGATATGTCCTGTACACACTGCCTAACCCAGCACCTGACAACGTAAGGTCAAGAGCCTGGAACACCGATGTCAGAGGTCTGTAATCTCCCCATGTCCAGACTGCCTCCCCCACCCCACTCCTTTCTCCTCAGCCCAGCTGTGCCTCTTGTTTCCTCCAGGAAGGATCCCCCCCCCCACCTCTGAGGCATAGCTGTTGTTCCATCCCTCAAACACCCCAACCCTCCCAAGGCAGGTCTAACCACTAAGCCTTCCCGCCTTTCCTTCTTCCTCACCCCTACTCGATCCCTGACCACCCTCAGCTCCTCTGACTCAGCATCAATGCCTTCCCTTTGCTGGCCTCTTGCAGGAACATGGGTCACCAATTCCCAGTCATTTCCAGCACCTCACCCAGAATGTGTGTGGTCCTAAGATGATCTGGGGAGTTCTCTCAGTAAACAAAACAAAACAAAACAAAAACACAAAAAACCAACCGAGCCACTAGACAGGCTCATCCTCGGTTTCCTGCCACCTGACCCACACCCCACGGAGAACCCCGCCCTTTCCTCTTCCCTGGACAATGGGATAGGCGTCCTTCCTCTCATCTGGGGTTAATCTCGCCACTTAGCCGGCTGCACCGTCCACTTGAATATTTCCCAACTACTACGTTCCTGTAGGTTCAGATCCCCATGTGGTTACAAGCTTTGTGCAACCCTGGGCACAGGAGCTGACTTCATCTTGACTTCCTTGTCGAGTACAATGGAGGGTCAGAATGACACAGAGGTGCTTCAGTTTTCACGCAGGTCGGGGAAGGATCCAGCGAGTTAACTTGCTCAACATGCGTGAAATCCTATTGGTCACATAAGCGGATGTGCTGACGAAGTTGGCAGTTGCCCCGGGTAACAGAAGGCAGAATCAGGACAGTTGTGGGTTCCGTACACTGCTTCCTTTTCTTCTCAGCCAGCCTCGGTCTTCACAATCTGTAATCCTGACAGGAGGTGGTGTCTACAGACTTCCCGTGACACCCCTCGGGTTTCCGTCCTCCTCCTGACAGTGGTCTTGCATTTGTCATACCCTAAAGCATCCTGCTTCTTAAAAAAAAAAAAGAATTTATTTTTATTAGTTTTATTAATTTTATTTTATTAGTTTTGATTATGTGCATATGAGGAAAGTGTCCCAAGAGCCCCAAGGGGGGGCATCGGATCCCTCTGGAGCTGGAGTTCTGAGCACCTGGGAGTTCTGAGCACCTGGGAGTTCTGAGCACCTGGGAGTTCTGAGCACCTGGGAGTTCTGAGCACCTGGGAGTTCTGAGCACCTGGGAGCCAAACTCTAGCCATCTGCAAGCGCCACGCTCACTCTTAACTCTGAGCCGTCCCTCTGGCTCCCACCTCTTTTCTCTCAAGATTATATGACATACAGTCGGAATTACACATTACATTTATTTCCTCTTTTTTTTTTTTTTTCCTTCTCCTTATCTGGTCAGTTTTGTTCATTACTGTGCCCCTGGCACCTGGGTGCTTAGTTAATATTAGCGGTAAGGACTGAGGCTGGAGGAAGAAAGGCAGGTTGAACAGAAAGGGAGGGAGGAAAGCTTGTATAAAGCTCACAGCTAGGGAATTGAGGATGTGGCTCAGTAGACAGAGAGCCTAGCTGGCACATGTTTATCTAGCATGCTAAGTCCCCGGACTCCATCCCCAGAACCAGATACACCAGGCATGGGGTATACACCTGTCATCCCAGCACTCGGGAGGCGGGGACGGGAGCATCAGAATGTTCAGCAAATTTGAGGCAAACCTGGGCTACGTGAGACCCTGTCCAGGTAAAAATCAAAAGAACGGAGCTGGGAAAGCTGGACGAGGTGGAAGATGCTTGTAATTCTAGCGCCTTCGAGACAGACCTGATCTGCATAGAAACCCATCTTTAAAAGCCCGGGGTGGGGCCGGCAAGGTGGCTCAGTGGATGAAGGAACTCGTTACCAAACCTGAGGACCAGAGTTTCATCTCTAGGTCCCACGTGGTAGAAAGATGTAACTTAAAGGTGTCCTATGAGTTGCACACATGTACACACTCACGCACACACACACACACACACACACACACACAGAGAGAGAGAGAGAGAGAGAGAGAAAGAGAGAGAGAGAGAGAGAGAGAGAGAGAGGGGAAGATGCACATATGAAGACTGACAGACGCATCACATACAGGAACGGAGTTCCGCCGACCTGCCCTGAAAAGCAGTTAAGAGGAAAACGGCACGGGGCGACACTGCTGTGTGTGTCTTCCAGCTTGTCCCTTCCTCTGCCCCATCACAGCTTCCTCAGCTCTCCCCACCCAACACCCTCACAAAGCCCTTTATCTCCAAAGATGTCGCTCTGCCATCCTCTGAGGCCATACCTCCATTTAGGGGCATCCAGAGCCGGGGCTGGAGAGACAGCTCAGCAGTCAAGAGCACTTACGGCTCTTGCCGAGGACTCAGGTTCAGTTCCCAGCACCCACAGCTGACTGTCATTCCAGTCCCTGGGATCCAGAGCCCTCTTCTGGCCTCTGTGGTGAGCAGGAATACATGGTTCTTGCAGGTAAGATGCTTAGGGGTCGGGGGAGATGGTTCTGTGCAGATGGCTGGCTACTCAAGCGTGAGAATCTGAGTTCAGATCCCACGATTCACATGCAAAAGCCACGTTTGATCATCTGTAAGCATGGAACCTCAGCAACTTGGTGGCAGAGGCAGGAAGACCTTGATGGCTGCCAACCTAGAGCCAGGCTCAGCAAAAGACCCTGCCTCAAAGGACTAGGGGAGAGGAACAGACCAGAACAGCAGGAGTCCCCCTTTGGAGACTCTCCCTGCACACAGGTGTATGTTACATCCAGATGTGTGTGTCCTTCACACCTGCACCACACATACACTGGGCAGATCACTGAAGTAAATAACATGTGTCAGCTCCCGGGACGTGTCTACCTTACTCATCTTCCTCCTGGTGTCCTCATGTTCCTTCCCAGCACCGCGGACATGTCTCATCCTCCATGATGCATCTTCTCCTTGATCGACAGACGGCACATGTTCTGGGACACCTGACATGTCACTGGCTCTAGCCAGACACCTTCCCGGAGTATCTAGAAAACATGCTGTGGTGCCCACGCTCTAAGAACCCCGCTGCCATCCTACCACCTGAGCCCCCGCAGTGTGGAGCCCTTGTCTGTCTCGTTCTCTCCTCTGCTGGCCTCTGTGCCCACCGTCTTCCTGTTGGCAACCTCTGCTGTGCTCCCTCACGTCACTCGAACCCTGGGACCGTGTCCCCATGCCTGGGGGCTCTGACAGGATCGTGTTTTGTATTGACCTGTCCCCCACCAGACAGTGAGCTTGGAGCTGAGGCCATACACTTGTTCATGAATGCATTCATTTGTTCATTCATTCATTCATTCATCACAAATTGTTAAATAATCGTGTCATAGAACTCAAAATCATGCCGAGAAGGTTGAGTGCCGTCCTAGGGAGTCGAGAATGAAGGAGGAAGAAGATGCTGTCTATGACATGGCTATGACGGGTTGGCAGGTCATAGCAGCTTCTCTCCTTCATGGCTTCATCCCCAACCTTTTGGCCAAGAGCACTGTGGGCACCATGTCCCCTTGATTCTCCTCTCTTCTTCCTCCTTTTCTTCCTGGTCTCCTTCCTCCTCCTCTTCTGGCCTGAAACTATATTACCCCAAATGCCATCAACTCATGGCAATCCTCCTGCCTCAGCCTTTTTAAGTGCTGAGATTACAGGTATGATCTCAATAACTGTACCATAACTAACTTTCAGGTATTCTTCCGAGGAAAAGGAATTTCATTGTGTTTTAAGGTTTTAATGGAGATGATTACATACTCAGTCTTAGTTTCATGGGCGCGAGGGTGAAACCCACATTCCTTTTCCTGAAGCACCCTGAGAGTGACATCTGGTCTACCTGGGTCCCAGTACAAAGGCCCAGAGATGAATACGTTGTGTGAAACCCAACATGAATTGTCACGGAGGGGCTGCTCCCCTGCGCCTCTGATCCTGAACCACCAGAGAGGTTCTTTCTCAGAGCACAGTAAGACTCTACACCCATCTAAACTCTCAGGCCTTCCGACAAGGAAAGCCAGGCATGCGGATTTCCTCAGGTGTGGAGATGGGACCTGGAGCAGCACCATTCCTGAGAGACCGCCACAAAGCAGCTTCTCTGGGAGGAAAGTCACAGAAGTGAGGTGGGGCGAGGAGAGAGGCTGCAGGCTGAGTCACTGCGTGGTCCAGGAATGGGGCTGCCAAGGCCCAGGGACAAATTATAATCATTAGGTACTTTAAAAGGCTGGGGGCGGAACCAAGAGGGGAACAGAATGCAGTGGGACCCCCCCCCCCAAGTTCCAAAGCCTACTACAGGCTCACCTTCCATCTCTCTCATGTAAATGGGTCTGTGTCCCTCTTTCTGGGTCCCTGCTTCTCTCTCTCCCTCTCTTCTCTTCCCCCCCCCCCAGTATCATCCTTAGGGCCCCCACCCAGATTCTATCCATCCACTGCATGCTCTTTGACCAAGCTGGGCACCTCTCTCACTCTCTCTGCACAGGGCCAACCCCCTCCCCTCCCCCGCCCCTCCCCCATTCTTTCCAGATTATAGCATCTTTCACCAGGTAGGCTCCCATTAATAACTGTGTCTGCTTCTCTGGTCAGAGATGGGAGGGAAGGAAGCAGAAAAAAAAATCTTGGAATGGAAACCAGGCAATAAAAACAAAAGGCAGAAGGAAGGTGAGGGGCGGGGCTAGCTGCCCAGACCAGGGATAAAAGGCTTTGCTGGCCTGTCCTGGAAAAGACTCCACCCCTCCCACTTTCAAGCTTGCAAGGAGTCAGGGTGACTGGATCCTGGTAGGCATCTTTTCTTCACACTCTGGGGATCCCATGACCCTCCCCAACCTCTCCCTCCTGCCCTCTATATCTCTGTTCTGATTCCATGTATTTAGGGGTCACCTCGGTGTGAGTGGTACTCACTGCCTGGAGTCTTACTTCTGCCTTTGTCCTCCCCCCCCCCTTTCTACGTGTTCTCTGCATTTGTTAGACTTGGACCTCCAGCTCCAGAATGTTCCTTCTACTGACCATCCTCCAAGCCTTGGCTGTAGGTAAGAGCACCATGGTCCCCTGGAAACTCTGAGATTAGCTAGGGGTATGTTCTGGAGTACAGCCCGGTAAGAGAAAGCCCAGAGGGGCTGGGAGATGGCCTCAGCCTTGTGAGTACAAGGACCTGAGTTGGAGCTCACTCCTGTAAAGCAAAATGGAAGTGGTGGAGTATTGTAATTACTGCTGGGAAGGCAGAGACAGGAGTATCCTGTGGCCCACTGGTCAGCCAGCCTAGCCTAGTCAGCAAGTTCTAGGCCACTGAGAGACACTGTCTCAAAGTCACAAAGAAGGACAGTGGCTGTTAAATGACACCTGAGGTCAGTCTTGGGGTTCTATTCACAAGGGTGAGTAAACAAAGCAGGGGGCAGTAGGGCACACACACGGAGCGGGAGGGATGGGATACACAGAGGAGGTGTAGTTCGGGGACTGATGCTGAGGACCTCCCTTAACTAGGAGTTCATGTCCACATTCTAAGTCTGGAGATACCAAGAAACAGGATTCAAGAGAGAGACATGGGGCAGCTACAGAAGATGGAGAGAAGAGGGAAATAGAGACGACTCTGATATTTCAAGTGGGCTCACTCCGAAGAGGCTCATGGGTCTGCCTTTGGTCATGTCAGGGAAGATGAAAGTGGAGTGTGAACGGCTGGAGGGAGTAGGAGGGTTTGGAAGGGCACAGGGACTCCTTAGATGTGTTGAGGAAGGACTAGAGTGGCATATGGCATTCTCGGGGGTCACTGGGGAGCCAGGGAGCCAGCTCAGCAATTAAGGCCATTGCTGCCCGATCATATAGACTAGAATTTAGACCACCCAGAGCCTACATGCATGGCAGCTGTTTGAGATGGACATCCTTTAATTCCAACATTGGAAGGCACAACGGGATCCCCAAAGGAGGCTGGCGAGTGAGGTTACCCATAAGGGTGGGCTCTAGATTAGTTTGAGAGCCTCTGCTTCAGTGAATAACGTGGGAAAGCAATCCAGGAAAATTCCCAACATAACTTCAGGCCTTCGTTCATATACACATGAGTCCTCATCTAGCCACGCATACATGTAAATACACATACACACATGCATGACGCATGAAAATGGAAGAAAACAAAAATATTCACAGGAGCTGGTGTGTGTGTGTACTGAGATTGCCAACATTTGGGAGTCTGAGGTGGGAGGAACAATGGTGTCAGGGCCAGCCTGGAGTCATCTCAACCTAAAGGAAGTAAAGTGCTTGTGGAGGGTGGAGTCAAAGGCTGTCACTGTAGCCAAGCCCTGGATGAGGTGGACCGGGACACAGTAACAGAAACCATGAAGCTCAATTGAGGGAGGGAGGGGTCAGAGAAGTCCCTGTTTGGTTGGGGACACTGTTGAATGTATATCACACTTAGTGGAGCAGAAAGAGGTGGATGGTTTAGGTGTTGAGCCATATGGACTTTGTACACTGTTGGAGATTAGAGGACATTCATTCACGTCCTTTCCTCTCCCCACCCCAACCCATCTCCTCGTAGCCATAGTCCAAAGCCAAGGAGATGATAAAATTCTTGGTGGCTACACATGTGTCCAGAACTCCCAACCATGGCAGGTTGCTCTGCAAGCCGGACCTGGGCGTCGCTTCCTGTGTGGAGGAGTCCTGCTGTCAGACCAGTGGGTCGCCACCGCCGCTCACTGTGCCCGCCCGTGAGTAATCTCTCTCGTTCTTAAGTCAATGGCTTCCAGATTCCAGGGACCTAGTGCAGAACCTAGGTCCTGATTTGGAGACTAGCCAAGGCTCTAGGCTGAGAGGCAGGATTCAGGCTAGGGCATCAAGGGCTTAGATAATGAGAGCCAGCCAGTTGGGTTAGGATCTAAGTCACAAGCTTATGTGTATTCATCAAGTTACCAAGTGGCACATCAGAACCAGCAATGGGCTATCCCAGATGAGTACAGTCTACATTTGAGAACTTAGAACATAGCAGGAACCCAGACCCCAGTTCAGAGCACAGGACCCAGACACGAGTCTGGAAATTATTTTTGCAGCTAGAACACACAACTGTAAGAAAACTCAGGGCCAAGCGACATGACTCAGTGGGTAAAGTGTTTGCTATACAGGCTTTTCAACCTGAACTGGAATCCTCAGACCTCATCTAAAAGCTGGATGTAGGAGTACATGTGTCTGTAATCACAGAGAGGTTGGGGGTGGAATCAGAGGAATCTTTTCAAGCATGTGGACCAGCTATCTTAGAACATGCAGAACTGATTAACAAGAGATACCCTATCTGAAACAAGGTAGTGGGATTGAGACTTACGTGTGTGTGCCATTGCATATATACCCCACAGAAAGAAGAACTATCTCCATGTTTGAACTCTGAGTCTAGTTACCAGGTCCTCTTTGAGCCTCCTAGAACCCTGACTCCACCTCAGAGTTTGAATCCCAGAATATTGACCACAATTTGTGGTTTAGAACCCAGCTCTTCCCTGATTTGCAACCAGAATTTAGAGCCTTGAAGTCAAAGTCAAGGCTATAGCTCACACTATGACTGTGACCTAGGGGACTGTCAAAAACGAAACATTTAACTTAGAACCCAGAGACTTGAGAGCAGAACAGAGTCTAGAACTTAAAACCCAGAGACTTGAGAGGAGAACAGAGTCTAGCAGAACACAGAGCCAAGGATGAAAACCAGATTCTGTTTCCTTGTATATGGGATACAACGTATAGTTTAGTCTAGACCCTAAAGCTTCATGGCTAAGGACACAGACTAGAGTCTAGAATCATTACCTGTTGTACAATTTGAGACAGCTTTGATTGATTATAAGCTCAGGTGAATATTTAGAAACTTGAGCCTAGCCAGTGCCCAGAACTTAAAACCATTGTCTAGAACCTAGCTCATAAACAAAAGTTCATCTAGAATCTAGAGCTTTATTTTACATGAGCTCTCATCCATGTCCAAAGTCCAGAATCAATCTGCTAATATCATAAGTCACTGCTCAAAGAACCCAAGATGATTCTAGAACTGAGAGCATACATTGACATCTAGAACTCAAGTTCAGTCTGCAGTACAGAGCTAAAAGCAGAGCTGATAGCTTATTTGGAAACACAAGCTCATATCTGAATCCAGATATTCTGCCATAATCTACACTAAATCTAGAACAATGACCTTTGCCTAGAAAATGTCTAGAACAGGGATGATAATGGTGTTTTCCCTAGAATATCAACACTGATTTAGAGTCTAGAGATGAAATCCACTGAAAAACCTTCAAGGACTCAGGAACCGAGCCCAGAACTTCAAACGGCCCTTGAGTATGTCCCTCAAAAGGAAAGGACATCAAATGAGGTTGGGTAAAGAGAGAATGTCCAGGCCGTGAAGAAAGGAAGGACATAAGAGGCCACAAAATGCTCAGCTCACAACCAGAGGTTAGACTTTGAGGGAAACACATCACCACAGAAGAATATGGGGCTGGAACATGGTCTGTGGTCAGACTTTAAGCAGCACTTACCCTTTGGATTTATGGGACAGGATTCTTCATGTAGCCGTGGGCAAGCACAACCTAAGGAGGTGGGAAGCAACTCAGCAGGTGGTGCGTGTGGTTCGCCAGGTGCCACATCCCCAGTACCAACCCCAGAGTCATAACAATGACATCATGTTGCTGAAGCTGCAGAAAAAAGTGCGGCTCGGACGAGCAGTGAAGACCATCCCGGTGGCCAGCTCCTGTGCCAGCCCGGGGACTCCCTGTCGAGTGTCAGGCTGGGGGACCATATCCAGTCCCATTAGTAAGTAGCCCTCACACTGAAAATACAAAGCTGGGCCTCTGGGTCTCGGGGAGGAGGCTGGTGCTGGACTCCGGGGTCCATGGTGCTCTAGTTCTGACCTTTCCGTGCCCCGACCCCCACCAGCCAGGTACCCCACTGCTCTGCAGTGTGTGAATGTCAACATCATGTCGGAGCAGGTATGCCACCGAGCCTACCCTGGACTCATAACATCTGGCATGGTCTGTGCGGGCGTCCCCGAAGGTGGGAAGGACTCCTGTCAGGTGAGGCTCAGATTTCACTGTGGGACAAATTGGAGCTCCGTCTTGGGTTATCACCATGTCAGAGGATATGGTTGGGAGAGCTCAGGGCACGGAGACAGAGGAATAACTCAGCTGCCTTGCCTTGGAGTCACATGACCCTTTGGACTTAACTCTATTATACCTCCGTTTCCTAGTCTGTTTAATAAAGATGAACTTCTTAGACCAGGGCAGGGTATATGAAGAGACACAGAAATGGCTGGGGGGACATATCGGAATCACAGAGGGAGACTGGGTGGGGATGTTGCAGAGAGGAGCTCTGCCCCTGCCTGACACTGGAGTCAGAGGTGAAGGGGGCTGTTGTTTTAGATGTTTACCCCTGTGGTTGATTCTATTCCCATTCCTCCTCCTTACAGGGTGATTCTGGGGGACCCCTGGTGTGTGGGGGACAGCTCCAGGGTCTTGTGTCCTGGGGAATGGAACGTTGTGCTATGCCTGGCTACCCAGGAGTCTATGTCAAAGTGTGCAATTACTACAACTGGATTCAGAGGACAATTCAAGGCAACTGATCATCCTCCACCATCTGTACTTTCACAGCCTCCTCCATCAGACGTTTGAGTGCTCCCCTCCCCCACCAAGACATTAGAGTCCCCTTCATCCCTCCTTCTTCACGCTTAAGACTCCAGCCCTTAGCCTCTTCCTTCAGACCCAGATCCCCCAGACCCCAAGTTCCTCCCTCAGGCCCCAGCTTCCTCCCTCAGACCCAATCTCCTTGCCCTTATTCCAGGCTCCACCTTTCTTCCCAGGGCCTTGGCTCTGGAATCTCTCTCACGGCTTGTCACAGTGTCACAGTTCGGAGGCTGGAGCATCAATGCTCTGGATCAATGTCCTCATCCAAAGAAGTCTGCTTCCAAAACTCTTACCAAAACGTCTTCCAATAAAAAAAACAAAAAAACAAAAAAAAACAAAAAACAAAAAAACAAAAATGGAGTCTTCCCACACCCCCCCCATGCTTTTCTTCATTGGTCTATCCCCGTGAGCACCACATGCTGTGAGAAGTGGTTGGCCCAAGTCGGCCTCACAATCCATCCATCTGTGGTTGGGTTCCCCACCTCTTGCTCATGCACACAGACCAGGGGAGGGAGGCTGAGTTTAAGTCCCAGCAAAGTCAGTCTCATTCTATATGTTCATCCCCAACCTGTGCCTCTAACTCCAATCCCCACAGAGGTAGGACACGAACAACCTTGAATAGCAGGGGTCTAGCTCCAGCCCCCATCTCTCACACATAGGGATCCAGACCCAGACCTCCTCTCTCAGAACTGGAATCCAGACCTGAAACCAGACTCAGAGCAAGAGTCCAGGCCCGAACCTCCTCCTGCAGACACAGAACCACGAGTGCGGCCCAGAGGTAGCTTATTTTGCTGGCCTCATGCAAGCCATCCCTAACTTCTGCAAGACTGCTACACTAGGAATCTCTTTTTCTTACTTTCTCCCAAGTAGTACTTACTGCATACCTACTATGAGCACTTACCTGTCTATTTTGGACACCTACGGTGCAGCAGTCCTTGACCTAATTGATGCAGAAGACATGGCAAAAAGTTCCTTATAAAGCTCTGCTTGTGCAACCTTCATGTTGGCAGTGGGCAGCGCACATGTAATGGCAAATGTCATAAAAGTCATGCAAAGTCCCTGTGATTACAGAGGCCATTTAACTAGCGCCGGATGTCAGTGCCCACTGATCCCTACAGAGATGACTGGAGACTCCTCAGGTATTTTAAGAGCTGGCTGATAAAAATCAACCATTGTTAAAATTCAAGAGACATGCACTTATGACGAAACCATTTTAGAGATAAAGTCAAGGGGCTGGAGACATGGCTTGGCACTAAGAGGACTGGCTGCTCTGGCAGAAGACTTGGGTCCACTTCCCAGCACCCGCCTGGCAGCTCACAACCATCTGTACCTCCAATCCAGGGGGTCTGATGCCGTCATCTGGTTGCTAGGGGCACTGCATGCATGCGGTGCACAAACACACACACATATAAAAACAAATACGTTCTAATAACTCAGCCCATACGGCAGCATTCCTATGCATTAAGGAAATAGCTGTACTTGGAGAACAGGTGGTGTAAGCCTCAAGGGGGATTGATTTATTCTGGCTCGAGGTCTAGGGGATGGTGACTATCCTGGTGAGGAAGACATGGAGTCAGTGTGGCTTTCTCATAGCTCAGTGGGTCAAGAGAGATGGGGACAGAGTGGGGGGAGGGGGGAAGGAGAGATGGAAAGAAGGAAGGATGGAGAAAAGAAGGGGGAGAGAGATAAGAGGAAGGAGGAGAAAGAAAGAGAGAAAAGGAGCAGGAGAGAGAAAGAGAGACAGAGACAGGGAGAAAGGGGGGGAGGAAGGGAGAGATGAGAGACAGAGACAGGAAAGGAGGGAGGAAAAGACAGAGACAGGGAGGGAGGGGGAAGGGATGAAGGGAGAGAGGCAGGGAGGGAGAGACAGAGACTGGGAGGGAGAGAGAGACAGAGACGGGGGAGGGAGAGAGAATTTATGGAGGTTCCTTACATGAATAGGGACTACCCAAAGGCTGCCTGGTGTGCCAAAGCTGCATCCTGCAAAGCTAGGACTCATAAAATCTGCAGCCCTGGAGCCTCCCCCACCTCCACACACAGCTTGCAAGCAATCAGACAGGTGGGAAAATCCCCCCCTCACCTCTGTTGCTGTTTTTAGAACTTTGGAGAGGGGCCTTGTGAATATTGGGAATATTTATTCTCCCAGACGTGACATTTGCTTACTTTTAGAGTTTCCTGAGTACCCCGCACCTCTCCTCCTTGCAGAAAATGTGTATGCAATTTTAAAATCTTGATTTTTTTTCTTTAGACAGACTCTACTACATTTCCTTGTGTGGCTTAGAACTGAGTCTGTAGACCAGGCTGTCCTGGAACTCACAGAGGTCTGCCTACCTATGCTTCCCGAGTGCTGGGATTAAACATGTCTGTCTGGTGTATTTTATTCTGGACTATGTGTATGTGTATGGGGTTGGGACGCATGAGCTCATGCAGGTACCCACAGACACAAAGAGACAGTGGGTGTTGGATTCCCGGAGCTGTGGTTACAGGTGATTGTAATCTCCTCTGTGTGGGTGCTGAGAACTGAGCCTGGGTCCTTTTTAAGGATAATAGGAGCTCTTAACCACTGAGCTATCTCTTCATCCTCCATAGAACGTGGCCCATTACCAACATGACACATCAGGATTAAACCACAAATCTCCCTCTCTTGTTTGTCTTTGAGGTCTCATATTAATACCACGGTAGCGGCATAAAACATTCCAACTTGAAATTCTGACATAAAAGCTCCACAGTCTTTAGAAATTCAAACACTCTAAAAGTTCAGTCTTCTTTTAAAAAAAATGCTCAATGTTTCTCTAATACATCAAAGCTTCTTAACTGTGGACTTCTGTCTTTGTGTTTATTTCCAGACTGATTTATTTATTTATTTTCATGTATGTGAGCACAGTGTCTCTGTCTTCAGACACACCAGAAGAGGACATCAGATCCCGTTACAGATGGTTGTGAGTCACCATGTGGCTGCTGGGAATTGAACTCAGGACCTCTGGAAGATTATTCAGTTCTCTTAAGCACTGAGCCATCTCTCCAGCTCCTGGACTTCTGGTTTTTTTGTTTGTTTGTTTGTTTTCTTGTTTTTTTTAAGGTTAAATACTTTCTTACTCCCAAAGGGAAGAATTAGAACACAGTCACAATCAGATGGCAGCAGAACCAGAGTCCAGTAGTGTCGAGCGCGGTGTCAGAGCTCACTTCTGGGCTCCAAAGGGCTTGGACAGCTCCACCTCTGGCTCTGCCATCCATGGGATGCCCATGGTCCAAGCATCCAAAATGCCTGGGGCTCTGCTACAACTTCACCTTCACCAATAGCCTATTCAGTGACTCTGACGCAACCACATGGTGCCGGGCCTCAACTTCTCTCCCTGATGCCTCCAGGGCTGGGGCAAACCAGAGCTGCTCCTTCACCAATGGCCTCTTTAGGGACTCTGATCTTACCACACTGTGCCGAACCTTATCTGCTCTCTAGGATCTTTTCATGGTAGACTGCTTTGTTCTCCCAGAGTCAATACCAATCCTCTACCAGCACAGCCAGGCAAAGGTCCACCTAGGAATGAGCTCACAGGCTTTGTGTATGTCTTCGATACGGCGTGGTTCAGACGCAGGAGGCTGGCTATATTTAGGAGACAGCATGGCGGTTTGCAGCTCTTGGGTGGCTTGTATTATTAAAGCAATCGCTAGGGAGAAGAACTGGGAAGATGGCCCAGGGTTAGGAATGTTTGTTGCTCTTTCCAAGAACCTGGGTTCAGATCCCGGCACCCACATTAAAGGGCTCACAACCACCTTTAACTCCAGCTCCGGGGGATTCAGTGTTTTGTCTGACCTCTGTAGGCACTTTGTTTACATGGTTTGGGTGGCACACACACACACACACACACACACACACACAGAGAGAGAGAGAGAGAGAGAGAGAGAGAGAGAGAGTTAAGGGCTGGCAAAATGACTTGATTAAGAGGACAGGCAGATGACCAGAGGTCAGTTCCCAACACCCACATGGCAGCCCATACCTGCCTACACTCGAACTCTAAGTACTCTCTTCTGGCCTCTGAAAGCACTACACACAGATGGTGCACAGGTATAAGAACAGAAAAACTACCCATACACATTAATTTTTTATTTTAAGAAAGAAAAAAAAAGGAAGGAAAGAAGGAAGGACGGAAGGAAGATATGGGGGCCAGAAAGATGGCCCAGTAGTTGAGAGGACTTGGTGCTCTTGCAGAGGGCCTGGGTTCGTTTCCCAGCATCCCCATGGTGACTCACAACCAACCATACTCCCAATTTCAGAAAATTCCACATTCTCTTCTGAATCCTGTGGGCGCCAGACAGACATGTGATATATATACATCACACACGCAGGCAAAAACACTTGTGCACATAAAATAAAAGTTTTAAAACACAAAATGCAATCATTACGTGTGGTTGCTCCTGTCCTAGGGGCACATTGCCTCACATGTGAGAGGAGGTCCACTCTTCTTTGCGTGCCTGTGTGGAGGCCAGAAGGAAGGGTCAGCGCTCTTCCCCTACCAGCCTCCGCCTAGACTTTACGACAAGGACTCTTACTGAACAGTTTTGACTAGGCTGCCTGGCTGCCGAGATCTGGAGCTCCTCCTATCATCGGCTTCTGTGAAGGTTTGGTCCTTGTATTGTAATGTAACTCTAAGGGTGGATCTCCAAGACCTGGTTACCCCAGAGATAAGAGAGTCCGCTGGCTTATAGACCCAAATGATGCTGCGTGACTCCCCCCCCCCCCAGCTATTTCTGATTTGCTAATAAAAATGCTACAGCCTACAGCTGGGCAGAGTTGAGATGGGCGGGGCTTGGTGCTCCCAGGCTTCCGGTCGGAGGAGACCACAGGCAGGGAGGAGAAGATGGTGGAGAGTGGAGGAAGGCGCCATGGGTTAAGAGTCAAGAAAGCATGGCCGTGGGGACAGGCCAGATGAGACATAGTAAGAACTCGGGGTTGTCAGTAGAAAATTGATTTTAATGATATAGAGGGCAGATATCTGTCCGGCTTTAGTGCTAACCAAGGCTTGTTATAAATACAAAGGTCGTGTGCATCTTTTGTCTGGGAACTAACGGATCAAAGGTCAGGATTGACATGGAATATTTTCTAAGATAGTCTTCAACTCCAGAACTGGGGCAACAAATATACTCCAGTATATCCACTATGTTATATGGGTCCTGAAATTCACATTCCAGGTCCTTATGTCTGTAAGCATTGTAACCACTGAACCCTCTCTCCAAGCCAAGTGTTTGTCTTCTTGAGTTCACTTATCGCTCTGTGTCCTATAGGCTCGTCCCCATCACACCAAATGAGCCCTTTATACGTCTGATTAATATTCCCTCATGTGTATTTACCCATCATCCTAGGCTGTTTGCATGTCTTGGTTCCTGTGGATAATATAATGAACCTGGAGGGCAGATGGCTCTTTGAGAAACTAGTTTTGTTTCTTTTGGGATATCTGGCCATAAGTGGGATTTCTGATTCATGCATTCTATGTCTAACTTCCCATAACGGTCACATTTAGTTACATCCCTGCCAACAACACATAAGGGTTCTCTTCCTCTACAATTTGTCAACACTTACCTCTTAACCGGTGTCAGGTGGTCTCTAGCTGTGGCTTCGGTTTTGAGTTTATCTGTTGATTAGTTACTGGTACCAACGTCCGCTGGCCACTCACACACTGCCACAATTTTGTTTCTGTTGCTGGGATAAGACACCCCAAGAGAAAGCGCCTGAGGAGTAGGGGACTGACTTTCATCCTACAATTCCAGCTCATAGCCCATCCCTGTGGGGAAGTCAAGGCAGGGAGTCCAAATGGTTGTTCAGATCAAGTCCACAGTCGATAGCTTGCTTGTGTTTGTGTGTGTGTGTGTGTGTGTGTGTGTGTGTGTGTGTGTGCTCAGTTCAATTACATCCCCAACACCTTTAAGGCAAAGCCTTTCTTCCTTTTCATTTTCCTGGGTGTTTGGCTTGTATGTATGTGCACCAGCTGCCTGCCTGTTTTCTACAGAAGAGGGTATTACATCCCCTGGAAGTGGAATTGCAGATGGTTGTGAACCACCGTCTGGGTGCTGGGAACTGAACACAGGACCTCTGGAAGGAAGCCAATGCTCTTAACCACTGAGCTGTTTCTCTACTAAAATATTTGTTCATCCTTACATGGTTCCAGAATCCCTACCTAGGAAATGGTGCTATGTCTTTCCACAGCAATAAAATTAAGTAAATCACACACGACATTTAGAAAATCCCAACCTTCCCAATGTAGACAATCCCTCACTGAGACTCATCTTTTGAAAAATATCTCTTCAAGTCCTTTGGAAATTTCCAGGAAGGTGGTTGTTTTTGTTGCTATCAGCTTGAGTTCCTTATGCTACATATTTTGGATATCAATTATCTTTTTAATTATTTATTTATTATATATAAGTTCACTGTAGCTGTCTTCAGACTCACCAGGTGAGGGCATCAGATCCCATTACAGATGGTTGTGAGCCACCCTGTGGTTGCTGGGATTTGAACTCAGGACCTCTGGAAGAGCAGTCAGTACTCTAACCACTGAGCCATCTCTCCAGCCCTTGGATATTAATTCTTCATCAGACCTATGGTTTATGATTACTTCTCTTGTATCTTAATAGTATTTTGAAGGCTTATTTATTCATGTTCTCTGTGTGTGTTTGCACACAACCACATACATGTCCACCACATGAATATAGTACCTGATGTGGCCAGAAGAGGTTGTTGGATCCCTTGGGGCTAGAGGTACATGAGGTTATGAGTCACCTAGTGTGGGTGCTGGGAATTGAACTCGGGTCTTCTGCAAGAGCAGTGCAAATCCTTGACCACTGAGCCATCTCCACCCTGACAGATGGGTTCTCTCTTTGAACCTGGACTTCACGCTGAGCCCCATAGTATCTTACTTCTTCCAACTACACATGATGCTGAGGCTACAGGGACTTGCTGCCACACCCAACCTCTTACGTGTGTGCCGGGGATCCGAGCTTAGCACCTCAGACTAGCACAAGGAGCATTTAACTCAGCAAACCATCTACCCAGCCCCGCCACTGGAATTTTGATAAGAATTGCATAGATCCTGTAGATCACTTTGTAGCACAGACATTTAAATGACATCATTCCGTTCACATTCATGGATGTGGGATATCTTCCCGTTTGTTTGCGTTCTCTTCAGTGTCTTTGGCCAATATTGCTATAGTTTTTGGTGGAAAGGCTTTTTAACCCACCTAAATAAACATACTCCTAGACAGTTCATTGCTTCTGATGTTATTATACATCGGTTTCCTTTCCCTTTCTTTTTTTCTTGTAGTTTGTTGTTGGCGTGGAGAAACATAATTTACTTTTTGTATTTTGGTTTTGTATCCTGCAACTTTATTGAATTTGTTTATTCTAACTAGCAGGTAATTCATAGTTTGTACCTAATATGTCATCTGGGCTGTGGTGATGGCTCAGTGGGGGTCAAGGAATTCCACATCTGGCAATCTGAATTCGATCTCAGGACTCATAAGGAGAAAGAAGAAAACCCTTTGTCTTAGTCAGGGTTTCTATTCCTGCACAAAACAGACTGACCAAGAAGAAAGTTGGGGAGGAAAGGGTTTTCCAGCTTACACTTCCATATCGCTGTTCATCACCAGAGGAAGTCAGAACTGGAACCCAAGCAGGTCAGGAAGCAGGAACTGATGCAGAGGCCATGGAGGGATGTTACTTACTGGCTTGCTTCCCCTGGTTTGCTCAGCCTGCTTTCTTATAGAACCCAAGGGATGGCTCCACCCACAATGGGCGGGGCCCTCCCCCTTGATCACTAGTTGAGAAAATGCCTTACAGCTGGATCTCATGGAGGCATTTCCTCAACAGAGGCTCCTTTCTGTGTGCACCTTTGTGAGGGCAAATGGAGGGGGAGAGGGATGGGAGTGGGGTGGGGGGGGAAGGGATAAAATTTTAAATGTAAATATAGAGTATCTAATTTTAAAAAAAGGGAAAGAAAAGGAAAACAAATCATGTTATGGGCTTTTAGTTCCAAGCCATCTATCTCCCCAGCTCCCAAGAATGTTGCTTGCTTGTTTGTTTGTTTGGCTTGGTCTGTTTTTAGTGGTAAAACATTGTGCTTTATCTTTTTTTTAAAAAAAAAAATCTGGGCAATACAATAGTTTGGATCCTCCATGTGTGACAAATTATTATTTTTTACATATTGGAGTATCTTTTTTCTCCCAGGAATAAACCTGACTTGATCAGGACGAGCGATCCCTTGATGTTTTTGAGTTGTATTTTCTAGTTTTTTTTTTTTTGTTGTTGTTGTTTTGCATCTCTGTTTATTAGGAATATCAACATATAACTTTCTTGTCCTAGGGTGCATGTCTGATCCACGGGGGCTGAAAAGTCTGTGGCACTGTGAGTATCTTACGTAGCAGTCGTATAAGCCCTGTGAGGAAAAAGAGACGTAAGAATCGGCAGGCTTGGGTAGCTGTGGAGCCCAAGGAGGTGAAACTAATAGGAAAAGCCTGAACCCTCGGATCATTCATAATAATGGCACTGGAGACCCAGAGCAGCAAAATGCAGGGCGTTTCTCATTTTGCAAAGCTGGGTGTCAGCCCATGGCAGGTGTGCCAACTGAGCGCAGAGAAGTTTTTATAACTCCGACGCAGGCAGGCCCTTCCCCCTTCCTCATTGACTGAGTAGTAAGGAGGGTTCAGTCTCAAACATCTGCGGTTTATTCTTTCAATGTGCCTCCCATGTTGCCCGTTTTCAGTCCTGTGGATTCACCTCTGCGTTTCCCACCCTGTTTATTCTAAAGCATGTCAGACTGTGTCGCATCTGCAAGCAAGACTGACTGTTAATTTTCTACTCTAAGTTTTTAGTTTGTGGAGGGCTATGTAGACTACCAGAGGTGAGCAGGGGTCCACTGTCTTCCGGCTGTCTGAAGCAGGAACTGAGCTGACTTAATGCACTTTTGAAAGTGGGACAATTATTTCTCATATCATACATAGCTCACCCTGTAATTCTCATTCGCTAAGAACCCTCTGTCGTGGTTCACCCTAAAACCCCTGCTGCCTCTGTCCTGGGTGGATACAATCACCCCGACATGTTGTTTTCACTCACTTCCCCTTGTCCTGTTGTTGCCAAGCCTTAGACACACACATCTCAACTCTGTGGTGGGCTTTATGCGTTCCGCCACTACACCCTTTAAACTCAAGTAGTCACATAAAAGAACATACTAAACTACTCTGATCTAATAGGTATAATATAATTTGCCAGCCTAGATAAGTCAAATGATCCTGTACAATTCCATCCCTTATAAAATATTCATAGCAACCTTAGTTATAAAGAGATGCACCAAGAGAAACATGCACATCTGCCTCCATCTTCGGTCCTCCCAGAATCTCTCTCTCTCAATCTCCACCCCCTGCCTCCTCTTCTGCTCCTAGACCTTTACCCGCCTACCTCTCTCCTGTCCAATCATATATCACCTTAATATAAACCTACAATCGGATCGGCAGTAGGGAATGTAGGAACGTGTATCAGATTGGCCTCAAAGAGTGTGAAAAGACACTAGAAACACGTAAGTGGGCAGACATGGTGTGACCAACTTCTCTAGTACCAACCACGGGTATCAAGGCTTCTGTGAGCGTTCCTGGCTGTCAGCTCTCCATACACAACCTGCATCGTGGCTGAGAGAGTGCAGAACTGTCCACAGGACTGCACAGGAAGAGGAATCTACCTTTTTCTATAATTTTTAAAGATTGATTTATTTTTATCTTTACGTGTGGGCGTCTCACTGGTGTATCTCTGTACCACATGAGTGCAGTGACCATAGAGGCCAGAAGAGGGCGTCAGATCCTCTGGAACCGGAGTTGTACAAAGTTGCCAGCCAGCCTGTGAGTGTTAAGCGCTAAACCTGGGTCCTCTGGAAGAGTAGCATCTTCCCAGCCGCCTCTCTGATGCTTCTTAGTTGGTATCTTTTCGGTGCGTGCAGTTGTTCACGTTGGGAGGGTCACGTGGTCATGGTGCCTGCAAACGGGTTTGTGCACGTGACTGCAGCGGTGGCCATGAGCTGCTGGATTTGAGTGCTGGGAATGGAACTCTCCTCTGTAAAACAAACAAACAAACAAACAAACAAACTTTTTTTTTTAACCACTGGACCATCTTTGCAGACTCCCCTTGGTTTTTGTTTGTTTCGATTTGTTTTCGTTTTTTTTCTATTTTGTGTGAATGACTGTTTTTGCCTCCTTGTACATATGTCTGGTCGGAAGAGAGAGTCTTGGAACTGGAGTTACAGGCGATTGTGAGCCATCACGTGGGTGTTGACTTTGAACTCGGGTCCTCTGCAAGAACAATGGGTACTCTAAACCGCAGAACCACTTCCCCGGTCCATCCTCTTGTTTTCTGACATAAGGTTCTTTCAGTAGTCCGAAGCTCACCAAACTAGGTTAGGTTGGCTGACCAAAGTGTCCCAGAGATCTGTGTGCCTCTGCCAGAGGTGCAAAAGAGCTGCAAGTGTGTGCCACCACATCCGACTCTTATGTGGGTCCCGGGAGCGGACCACAGGCTCCGGGCTTGTGAGGCAAGAACTTCTCCCCAGACTGTATTTTGGCTTTGTTTGTTTGTTTTCCATTGTTTGGAGGGAACATTCCAGATTTTCTGTAGACAGATCTAGCCTTGAACTCACTATCTCAAGACAACCTTTAACCCCTGATTGCTCCCTCCACCTGCTGAGTGCTGGGATTACTCGCATGCATCACCACGCCCAGGTCCAGGTTTTCATCTGTATCTTTTCTTTAATTAAAAAGTTTGAATCTTATTTAGCTGGAGGGTATAGGTGAGGGTGGCGGGGATGTGCGTGGGCACACCTGTATCACTGTGCACATGGAGGTCAAAGGACAACCTGTAGGAGTCACCTCTCTGCTTCTACCACGTGGAACTCAGGGATCAAACTCAGGTTCTGATCTGGCAGCAAGCACCTTTGCCCTCTGAGCCATCTCATGGGCCCCCGTAGCTTTTCACGATGATCAACAAAAAACCATGTGCATAACACTTTTTCTGAGTTTCATGAGTCCTCGTAACTCACCAGTCCTGTTCTGAGAATCTTGACTTCGCCGGCCAAAGACATCTTCGTGGACAAGACACGAACAGATATAGCCATAAAACGGCCAAGGAAAGAGGATTCCAGGCAGCTGGGAATAAAACAAAGTATCCTGAAATGGAAGGTGGAGAGAAGAGGGCATCAGACCCTACTATCAAGGGCACTGGCTGCGGGCCGTCTAAACCCGGCTTAATGCTGTCAGTAAAAATCGCATTCATTCTGGGTGAGACCACAGGGTTTGGAGTAGGGGAGCAGCCTGCTCTGACTTACTCTGTAAGAGGTCACCGTGTGTGTGTGTGTGTGTGTGTGTGTGTGTGTGTGTGTGTGTGTGTGGTGTGTTGGTTGGGGTGGGGCTGGAGAGACTGTTCAGTTAAGAACACTAGCTGCTCTTCCAGAGGATAAGGGTTTAAATTCTCAGTCCCCACAAAGTGCCTGTGACTCCAGTTTCTGGGGATCGGACACCATCTTCAGGCCTCTGTGGGCACTGCATGCACATGGTGTGAAGGCCAAACACCTAAACAAACAAACAAACAAACAAACAAACAAAAGAACATGAAGAGAGGTCCCTTTGCATAGTCCTGAAACCTGGCAGGCTGGGGTTATTCAAACCTGGCATCTCAAAAGAAAATGTATGGTTCTTTTCTGGGAGATAAAGTCTACACCTGGGTGTATGTGGCTAAGCCACATCTGCATATGTTGAAAACAGGCTATGGATAGGGACTGTCAAGATAGATGGTGCACTGGGTACAGTACTCGCCGTGTAGGCACAAATACCTGAGTTCAGATCCCCCAGAACTCTCACAGAGCTGGCCGCTGTAGCATTCATCCGGAAGCCTGGTGCTCTCATAGAGAGGTGAGAGGTGAAGACAGAATTCTTGGAGACTCCAGAGCCACACAGTGGCGAAAGGCAAGAGTCCTTGCCCCAAACAAGGTGGACATCAGTGATTATCAGCCAAGAGTGTTCTCTGACCCTCCCAGATCTATCTGGTACATTCCTGCCTCTACTTACACACACAAACATGTTCACACACGCACACACATTTATTTCTTTATTTACTTATTTTTAAAAAACGAGACAGGGTTTCTCTGTGTGGTCCTGGCTGTCCTGGAACTCACTCTGTAGACCAGGCTGACGTCGAACTGAGAGAGATCAGCCTGCCTCTGCCTCCTGAGGGCTGGGATTGAAGGTGTGGGCCACCACGACCTCCGCTGACACACAGATACTTAAAATACAGAGTTCTGATAGAAGCAGGAGACCACACGAGGACGTTGAAGTAACCCGGCCGAGAAAGGAAAGTCCAGAAGGCATCAAAGGCACAAAGAAAAAGGGCGGTGAGAACTGGTCAGACTCGGGGGTAGAGCCAGGAGGGTTGATAGCACAGCGGATGTATGGGGTGAGAAAAGGAACTCAGGGTCAAGATAAAGTTCTGGCTGATGGATGGTGTGCCCACCAACAGAAAGGATCAAGAGTGCACAGGGAGATGCTAAACTTAAAAGCCCAGAGCTGGAGTCCAGTGCCATTAAATTTGGAAGTGGTTGTTGGCTCCGCCCCACTGTTACCTGGCAACAGCCGGATGTGCCCCACTCACTACAACCGGGGCTGCTTGCCCCCTCTTCACTCTCTTCTCTTGCTGCCTTACTCTCTTCTCCCTCTGTCCCTTCTCCCCTGCCCATCTCCTGCCCATCTCTCTCCACGAGTTCATGGTCGGCCTCTACTCCTTTAATCCTTCCCCTCCCTCCCTCCCTCCCTCCCTCCCTCCCTCCCTCCCTCCCTCCCTCTCTCTCTCTCTCTCTCTCTCTCTCTCTCTCTCTCTTCCCTTTTCTCCCTCTACTACCCCTTCAACCTTCCTTCCCATGCCCTAAAGACACTCTATTCTATACTATACCTGTCATGAGCTGGTATCTCAGGGGGAAGAGGTACCTCAGCATGGGCCCACATAGGTGCCCCTTTTCCCCACACCATACCCGGCCTCCACCCAACACATCCCCGGCTTTGTTTTCTGTTTTAGAAAACACAACAGTGGCAGTATACCTGTAGACACTATTTAAAGCCATGGCACAGGATGGGTTCAGCAAGGGTGAGTGTAGACAGAAGAGAGAAGAAGCTCGGGGTAGGGAGGAGACAGAGCCAAACACAGCTGAGGTGGCTCCAGGGAGACATGAAGAGACCCCTGAGAACACCGTGTCCTAGAGCGTCAAGGAAGGGAACCCTACTATGGTTGGGAGTAACCTGAACTTTGAACACTACTGATAACTCAAGTAAGATGTCAAGGAAGAGCTGACACTTGGGGTCCACAACATGGAAGCCACCAGTGCCCTTAACAGAGGTACAAGGAGAACAAACACACTCACAGAATAGGCTCAGGGACATTACATACTAGGAGTGTAGTCAACATTTTAGGGACTAAGGGAAACGGGAGCAGAGATGAGGCAGTGGTATAAGGGGGGGTTCCAAGGTTGGGAGAAGGGGGTGTGCCCATCCCCCACACCATCACTATATCCTTAATGATCAATGGGAGAAAGTCTACCATTTTTATGCTAATGGGACTTTTCTGGTGGGAGAGAAGAACTACTGATAATCCTGTCAAAAGGGTGTTGGGATGGCACTCTTGAGGTGTCGGGAGGGACAAGATCCTGGGAAGTCTGTCTTATCCACAAGCGCAGAGAGGCAGAGGCAAAGGATGTGGTACAGATGCAGGTGGGTGGTAAGACAGACCTTCAGAATGATGATGGGGATTAAACTCAGCATTCCTAATGACAAGGACCCACATGGGACATCTGGTCTCCCAAGAGTCTGCTGTCTTTGGGGATATCATAACCTTTCTCCCCATGGCTTTGTCCTCTCCGCCGCCCACTTTGATTACTCACGTCTCTGTGTGCCTACATTACCCGTTCTCAGACGCAAGCTCTGAACCACTAGGAATGTCAGCTCTTCTTCGGGCCCCTTTTCCTTTGTATCCTCGCTGTCAATTTGTGTTTACGTCAGGTTATGGGTGTGGGGCAGGCTTTCTTGTGCCAGCCAACACTTCCAACCAGAACTTCCAGTTCATGCTTGACAAAGAATCCTATTTTGAAGCCAAGCTAGGGTGGGGCCTCCTCTGGAAACCTTGGGGCTGCCTCCTTCTCTTGGTTCTTTACCAAGTCCTCTGGAACCCACATTCTCCACCAAGCACCCTTTTACCCAAAGAGATATTAATCCACGTAACTCTTTTCTATGACATAAGTGCCGTAGACGGGGGCCACGTTACAAATGGGGACACTGAGGCACAGAGTAACTACGTCACCCGAATTCACTCTACCTGTGTGTAGGTTTCAAGTTCTGAGCCACTAGGAACATTGATTCTTCTCCTGGGTCTTTTTTTTCTCCTGCTAGGCTGCCAGTGTGTGGGACGATGACAAGCTGTGAGATGGTCCCCCTGGATTTGGTCCAGTGTGTATGTGTGATTATCAGCCATGGGCTCCTTGTTGCCGTATTAATAAAGTGAGGGGGTGGAAGGCACTAAGCCTTTGGTGGGTCTATGACCTCACTTCAACATGGATAGGCTACTTGAGTCCTGGCCAATCATAACCTTGAACATCAACTTTGACCTGGCAATCACCCCTCAACAAATGCCAGCACCAGCCGCCCCCACTCTTGGCTCTGGCCCCTCCCAAGTGAGAAAGCTTTACTGGAAAATTGAGCCCGGGCCACAAGAGGGCACAGGTACCCCAACTTCCCACACAAGCTGTCACCTCATGTCACCTAGCATCCTCCCTCCTGCCACCCCACCTGAACCCGACTCTACCGGAAAGGAACAGACTCGGCACCCACTGCAAGCCCTGCCCAGGGAGGTGGAGGAAATCCAGCTGGGGTTGGGGAAGGACACTGGCCTTCCAGTCACCTTAACAGAAACTCACAGGTGTGACCCCAGCCCCCACCAAGATCTACCCCAACACAGATCTGGTTCTTGTCACTGGTGTTCAACCACAATCCCAACCTTCCACCCTCCATCCTGCCCTCCAATCCACCCCAACCCAACAGGACTCTATCAGCACCTTATCTCCATGTCCCTCCCATCTGCAACCCAACCCTATCCCCAATCATAACCTGGTATCACACTACCCTGATTTAGGGACATCTCTGCATCTGTTTTATTGTCTTTGAGAAGCTTCTTTACATCATTGAACAGGCTTGAACATGGAGCCTTCCCATGCTACACAGGGGCTCTACCACTGAGCCATGGCCCCAACCCCTCACTGGGAGATTCTAGGCAGGGGCTCTACCACTGAGCCACACCCCTAGCCCCTCATTGGAGGATTCTAGGCAGGGGCTCTACCACTGAGCCATGCCCTCTGCCCCTCATTGGGGGATTCTAGGCAGGGGCTCTACCACTGAGCCACACCCCCAGCCCCTCATTGGAGGATTCTAGGCAGGGGCTCTACCACTGAGCCATGCCCTCTGCCCCTCATTGGGGGATTCTCGGCAGGGGCTCTACCACTGAGCCACACCCCCAGCCCCTCACTGGAGGATTCTAGGCAGGGGCTCTACCACTGAGCCATGCCCTCTGCCCCTCATTGGGGGATTCTAGGCAGGGGCTCTGCCACTGAGCCACACCCCCAGCCCCTCATTGGAGGATTCTAGGCAGGGGCTCTACCACTGAGCCATGCCCTCTGCCCCTCATTTGGGGGATTCTAGGCAGGGGCTCTACCACTGAGCCACACCCCCAGCCCCTCACTGGAGGATTCTAGGCAGGGGCTCTACCACTGAGCCATGCCCTCTGCCCCTCATTGGGGGATTCTAGGCAGGGGCTCTGCCACTGAGCCACGCCCCCAGCCCTCATTGGGGGACTCTAGGCAGGGGCTCTACCACTGAGCCATGCCCCCAGCCCCTCATTGGGGGATTCTAGGCAGGGGCTCTACCACTGAGCCATGCCCCCAGCCCCTCATTGGGGGATTCTAGGCAGGGGCTCTACCACTGAGCCATGCCCCCAGCCCCTCACTGGAGAATTCTAGGCAGGGGCTCTACCACTGAGCCACACCCCCAGCCCCTCACTGGAGGATTCTAGGCAGGGGCTCTATCACTGAGACATGTCCCTAGTCCTCTTCATACTTTGTATATGAGTCAAAGTGTTGCTAAGTTGCACAGGCTGGCCTCTGAACTCACTCTTCAATGCAGGCTGGTCTTGAAGTTTCTATCTTCCTGGCCCAGCCTCTCCAGGTATCTAGGATGATAGAACTGTGTTGTAACGCCCTGTGATCTACAGTGCTACTTAAACTCACTCACTCACTCACTCACACACACACACACACACACACACACACAAAGAAATTTGCTAGATGCAAGTACCACTAAGGACCAATGGCCTGAACAAAGCATTGATTTATAAGTTCATATTAGTCTTCATTATTGCCTGTATGCTAAGAGTTTTCTCTCTCTCTCTTTAAGCCCATACTGACCTCAAACTCATCTAGCAACAAAGGATGATCTTGAAATTCCTGATCCTCCTGCCTCTACCTCCCTAAAGCTGGGTTTACAGGTGTGTACCCCTACATAGATTCGGAACTCAGGGCTTCATACATGCTAGCCAAGCACTTTACCAACTGAGCTATGGCCCCAGCTCCGCAACACCTTATTTTAAATACTAATTTTCGGACACTAGGTTTAATCTCAACACCCAGTTAGCTTCCTTGGTCTGGACTACTGAACTTCCTGATCCTGTACCCAGCTATATCCCCACCTCTCATCCTGTGAACCTTCACCCCACCAGCCTCTATCGTGATGATGTCATCTTTACCAGCTTCCTCTTTCCAAACATCACTGAGTCCCCATCCTTGGCTTGTTTTCAAATTCTGACCCCACCTCTGTCCTTCTTAATCCCTAATCCTGCCCCATCCGCCCCCTGGGATTAACTCATGGGGCCCCACCTAGACACCGTCCCAGAAGCCACCTACTCATTCCCCAAACACTATCCCTTCCCTTCCTCCTTCCTCTTCCTTCCCCCACCCCATCCCATCCGGGCTAGCCCCCCCCCCCCCACCTGCTATGCACTCTGTCAACTCTGCTCCAGAAAGGCTGCCTAGTTCAAACTACTTTCCTGACAGGAGCTCAGGCTTTTCCTGACAGGAGCCCAGGGGCACCCGATATCCTCTTAGGTCTGGCACCTATGGTGGCCTGTGTCTGGGGAAAGAGGTGATGAGCCTATGTGGTCATCGCCTTACAGAAGAAAAGAGGCTGGAGGTGAGTCTCCCGCTGGTTGGGCTGGTTTTGATGTTGAGGGATAAGCTTGGGTTGCCCTGGTGGAGGGACAGGTTGGGGGCGGGGAGGGGGTGATCCTAGGGTAAAAGTGGGATTTCAGGACAGCTCAGTGATGGCTCT
This sequence comes from Micromys minutus, assembly GCF_963924665.1. Taxonomy (NCBI): domain Eukaryota; kingdom Metazoa; phylum Chordata; class Mammalia; order Rodentia; family Muridae; genus Micromys; species Micromys minutus. The sequence continues at coordinate 5,983,263 of NC_137967.1, read as the reverse complement.
TTGGGCGCTGGGGCAGAGTTTGCACAACGTGAGAGCCGAGGTGAGGAGAAGAGTGAGGTGTCTCATGGCAAGGAGTCTGGGGCAGGAGGAGTTTGAGAAGGAAAGTGGGCTTTCCCCCTCTTTTCTCTGGTCCTGCCACAGGAAGGTTCACAGTGGGTTCAATTCGGGCTTGGGCGGGGCTAGATCTGGGTCCCAGCTTGTCCTAGAAGCTCCGCCTCCAAGCTGAGGGCCGAGCCCAGGCTGGGGGGGTGCCTGTCAACAACAAGCTGAGCCATTGGGGGTGGAGAGGGGGAGCCAGCACCGGGAAATGGTGCGCGCGCTGGGGGAGGGAGCTCAGGGGTTAAAAGCCATGGGTCAGAGCTGAACTTTCTAGGCAGCTGGCAGCTGAAGTTGGCCCCTCACTCAGGTAGGGTCTCTGGGTGGGAGAGGGGCAGAGGCCTGGGGAAGGGGCGTTGGAGGGTGACACGAAGGAGGAGGGATGGGAAGTTGGGGATACAGGACAGCTGAATCAGCGTGAGGCGCAGGTGGAGACAGAAACTTGCAGAGATGCAGGGAGCCTAAGCATGCAGAAAGACTAGACGCAGGGAGGAGACCCAGGGTCCGGGGCAGGCCCAGAGAGGGGATAATGGGGTCAGAGGCGGAGAAAAAGTGATGGGTGAGAGAATGCTCTCTGGACCCAGCTCTCAGGTTGCAGAGGAAGAAGGGGTGACCTCTGTGAGGTGATGGCAGGTCCTGGAGCTCAGAGGAGTGCATGCTGCCCCTCCACCAGCTCCGGACGTGTCCCACACACAGTGGGGATGGAGAGGTAAAGATTCAAGGGTCAGGGATTTCGGAGTGAATAGAGCTGGAGAGTTCAAGATTACAAAGTACAGAATTTCAGTCTCCAGGCTTGCTTTGCAATACCCACTTCAGCCTCTCAACCCAGGCCCCGCCCACCCTGCCCACCCCCCATCCCGGAGCTATCATGTGGCCCCTAGTGGCTACCATCGCTTGCCTGACCTTGGCCTTGTCCGGAGGTGAGTACTCAGACACATGGGTGGAGGCAGGGAAACCACTCAAGTCAGTGGTGGGAAGGGTCAGATCACGGGGAGGGGGCGTGGGACCCGCTCCGCCCCACGCCCACTCGAGGCCAGGGAGGACACCCAGATAGCTTCCTGCTAGTCCGTGTGTGACCTGATTTCCCAGCTGGAGTCAGCCCACCAATACCAATGCCTTCACCTCTGATCCCAGAGCTGTCCTAGTTCCGAAGCCCCAAGTCTCCTTGTGGACTCTTTTGGCTCTTTGCAGCCTTCCCATTCCCCTAACCAAACACACACACACATACACGCACACACACACACATACACGCACACACACACACACACACACACACATACACACACACACGCACACACATTCACGCACACACATGCACGCACCCCCCAGGCTTCCCTGAGAGCAGGAACCTCACAAGTGCACTGAGTTCAAATGTTAACAAACGCTACTATGAGCAAAGCCGAAGGTCCTTGCTTCTACAATTGTTTTCTTCTGCCACACTGATTGCTCTGAATAAAAGGAGGGACTTGCCTATTGTGAGACAGAAGGGAACCCGAAAGTCGTGGATTTTTATTTTCTTTGGCTTTGATGTTTGCTTTTGGAGACAGTGTCTCCTGCAGACCAGGATGACTTCAAACTCACTCTCTAGCTGAGAATGGCCTTGAATTCCTAATCCTCCTGCCTCTACCTTCCCAGCCTTAAGGGATGACAAGTGTGTGCTACCAGGCTGTTTTATGGGGTGCCTGGGATAGAACCCAGGGCTGTGTGTGTGCTAGGCACACACCAGCTGAGCTACAAGCCTGGCTCCTTTCTCTGCCTTCCCATACACGCTCTCTAGAAACCCCAGGTATGCATGCATTTTCAGCTTACTCTACCAGGGACAAGCACTAGGAGCTGTGAGCACTCTGTCCGCAGGATCCGCGGGAAATCTGAGGGAGCTGTGCAGACATTATTGAAGCAACTATCCGAATAATTAGTTAATAATTAATTGCCATTGTGAGGTAAGGGGGAGTTCATCAGGAGCCTAGATATGTAATGGACGCTTCAGGAAGGCCTCCCCAGGGGTTTTGTTCTGACTTAAAGGAGGAGGGTCCACAGCACCTTCACCCTGCACCAGTCTTTGCTGGGAGATGGGGTGGTTGCACACTGTTTTGGTGCCACACCTAGGATTTACACCCTTGCCCCTCCTGGTGCCTCACCCTGGCCCAGGAGCCCCACATGCTGTGTCTTGTGGAACCCTCCAGAGCCTGATGAGGTAGGTGTGCTATAATTACTTCCAGGACTCAGGGACAGAAGGATCCTGCCCCAAAGACACTGCCACACCTGAGCCAGGGTACTAATCCAGTTGTCCGCCCGGTCCACCGTGCCTTGCACCAGCAGGCTGACTGCATTACTTCTGACCTAAAGGGCTTTGAAAATCCAGCGCTTTTGGTTATTTTTCCTGATGTTCTCTATTTACATTAGTTAGTTAGTTTTGTGTGTGTGTGTGTGTGTGTGTGTGTGTGTGTGTGTGTGTGTGAAGTTTAGGGGTATAGTGCTTTTCTAGTGCATTTGAGATAAGGCCTTAGGGTCAATCCCTGGTACTGTAAATATTGTACTATATCCTTAGTACACTAATGTCTAAGTGTATGATTAATGTATATATTAATATACTATATATATTAATATATATAATGCATATGATTATATAATGTCTGTGTTTACATATATGTATATACACATAAAGCAAAGCGATCTGCTTATTTGTTGGACCACCTCAAAGTGGGGATACGAGTTCCTTTTAATTTCCCTCCTTTCTTCCTTTCCTCCTCTCTTCTCCACTTTCTTGCAGTACTGAGAATCAATTGCAGAGGGAGCCACAAGAACTAAGGAAGTCCGTATGTCTGGCCTGCATTCCCAGGCCCCCTCTTTATTTTTCATTTTGAGATAGACTCTCATTAAGTCTCTGGGGCCAGCCTTGAGCTTCTGCACCGTAGGCAGGTCTCAAATTCAGAATCTTCCTGTGTTTGTTTTTCAAGGAGCTTGGCTAACAAGGCTGTGCCACCAAGCTTGGCTTAATTGGCCCCCCCCCTTTGGCTTCCGTAAAATTACCACTAGAGATGGTGGAACCCCCAAAGCTCAGGTACCTGGACAAGGATTTGCTTTCTTCTGGTTCTAGAGGGAACTTGGTAGGAGTGAGGGTCTTAGTCTGATTAGCATCCTCACAAGTCTTTTACAGCATAGGTACACCATAGCTCAGCTTCTGATTTTGCTGTTTACTTATTCATTTCTTTTCATTTTTTGAGACAGGATCTCAAGTAGGTAGCCCAGGCTTGCTCCAAACTTGCCCTGTAGCCAAGGATGATCTTGAGTTCCTCAACCTTCTGTCTTTACCTCTTAATGTCACCTTTGTCTCATTTTTGGTTCCACCAAAATGACCCTTTATTCCTGCCCTTAACTCTTAAAACCATGTGGCCCATCCCAGCATATGTGGAGGATGACAGACCTCCCTTGTAGCTAAGCATTTGCAGGACGCTCAGGATGTTGGGTCAAAGGCAGTGCCTTAGTGGGTCTCACAGCTCCCTGATGCTTGATGAACACCCTTAGCTGATACAGAAGGACAAACTAAGCATTGAAAATAATAGGAAGAAGAAGAAGAAGAAGAGGAAGAGGAAGAGGAAGAGAAGAAGAGGAAGAGGAAGAGAAGAAGAAGAAAGAAGAAGAAGAAGGAAGAAGGAAGAAGGAGAAGAAGAAGAAGAAGAAAGAAGAAGAAGAATAAGGAAGAAGAAGAAGAAGAAGAAGAAGAAGAAGAAGAAGAAGAAGAAGAAGAAGAAGGAAGAAGAAGAAGAAGAAGAAGAAGAAGAAGAAGAAGAAGAAGAAGAAGAAGAAGAAGAAGAAGAAGAAGAAGAAGAAACCCAAAGAACCATCCTTGTCAGTGCTGAGCTCATGGAGGCTTTCTTTCCCCTTGGCAGTATTCCCTGAGAAATAAGGTACAGTAGCTGTTTATACAGCATTTGGCTTTTATTGGCTATTATAAATCATCAGGAATGATTTAATGGGATAGAAAGATGTGTGGAGGTTCTATGTAAACACAAGGATGCTTTATGTAAAGGGTTTGAACATTCCTGGGCTGTCATATCTGCAGGGCCCTAGAACCAGTTCTCCACAGATACCAAGGGAGGACTGTGCTTTTTCTACTTGGCAGCTAGGGAGGCTGAGGCTGGTAATTTGCATGGTAACAAACTATCCCACTCAGGCATAGATGCTTGGCCCCTCCGCCCACAGCTGTCTCCACTGTTGCCTCACTTAGGCTAGCTTTGAGGAGTGAGATCTGAACCGTGTGGTTCACATGGCTGCTGTCAGTGGAGCTTGTGGTAAGGGTGAAAGGAGAGGGAAGAGAGAGGGAAAGGAAGAGAGGGGAGCAGAGAGAAAGAGGAGAGAGAGGCCTTTGGAGAAAAGGGGGAAAAGAGGAAGGAAGTGAAGGGGAAAGAAGAGGGGAGTAGATGGGAAGATAAGGATGAGGAGGAGAACAGGGAATAATAACCAAGCATCTGAAGAGATGGATAGCTGTCGCTTTGATGAGCATCCTTACAGAACATGTCCTGTTGGTGCCTGAGATCCAGGAGAGGAAGCCTTAGACCGGGGTCCAGGAGGCTTTGCTGATGACGAGATATAAGGACTTAGATCTCACAGGGGGAAAGAACCCCATCATTTGTCTTCTGAACTCTCCCCTCCATACATCAGCTCAAATATCCTCGGTCTGCACCACATCCTTATCTCTAACCATGTGGGTAAATGAATATTCGAGACATGGTTGGCATCCCCAAGGAACGGAGATTTGGATTTTATTTTAATTGACTTCAAGGCCTATGTGTCGCTAGAATTGACCCCATGGAAACATATAGGTATATGTCTGGCATAAAGAAGAAGTTCTAAGTAGAAGGGAACAGTGTAGCTTAAATTTTTCAAAACCTACTCTTACTATGGGTTCTTAAATGCTCTAACCTCCCATCGTACCCACCACCCACCAGAGGTAGTGGAAAAGAAAGGTTATTAGGATATGGGGGAAGTGGACCTGTTTAGAAATGGATCTTTGGAGCAAATCTAATCTGCGTTGCCAGGAAAGCAGCCGTTCGATCCACAGAAATCAGCAGGAGCAGCTCGATCCACTCACAAACACGTCACGGATACACCGGCAGTCCAGTTCAATAGTGTTGGGGTAGCAAACATGAGTCAGCAGCAGTGGCATGACCCAGCAGAAACATCCAGCCCTGGGCTGAATCAGCACTCGCCAACAGGAGCCATTAGGACCAGCTGGGATGCCCGAATTTCTTTGTCTCAATGAATCGAAGATCAGCAAAGACGAAGACTCGAGACCAGTGAAGCTATGCATAGCTAGCTATGCAAGCAAGCCCCTGTCACCGGCTTTTTATACTTCCTCCAGACCTTATGTGTCCTCCCTGGGTTTTGCCTTACCACATGTCCTGGCTCAGTGTGTGAGTCTGTCTTAGCAAAATGCCACATGGGTCTGTGCCAGTTGACATCACTCTGCCCATTGGCCCAAGTCTGAAGAAGTGGTAAGAAGCCACCAGAACACCTCTAGAAGTTTTTTTTTTTTTTTTTTTTTTTTTGGTGCATTTCTCTCCATGGAGTCATGACAAGAAGAGCTCAGCGATGCAATGTAAGGCGAACCAAGACATGCATGTTGTTCCTGCAGAGTCCTTCATCACATGTCCTCTCATGTGCTTGCTGTAGCAGAACATCCTTTCACCCGTGTCTGCTTCGGCGAAACGTTCCTTCATTCAACAGAACGGATTTTCCCATAGAAACCTTAAGTTTCCGTTTCAGAACAAAGCACAAAGCAAGTACAAAGAGATTCCAGTACATTGGGAGAACAGTTGCATGAGGTCAGAACGGAGCGGGCCAAGAGAAGATTGGTGGGGATTTGGACAAAGAAGCTTCCAAGTGACACAGGCTCTCTCTCTCTCTCTCTCTCTCTCTCTCTCTCTCTCTCTCTCTCTCTCTCTGTGTGTGTGTGTGTGTGTGTGTGTGTGTGTGTGTCTAGGCCAGAGGTCAACATCCAGCGTCTTTATCATTCTCCACCTTATTTTCTAAGGCAATCCCTCCAGCTGAACCTGGGGCTCTCCAATTCATCTGGACTGGCTGCCATCGAACACCAGGGGTCCTCCTGCCTTCCCCCTGCCCCTCCCCCACCCCAGTCTGAGATTTCAGGTTTTGGACTTTGTCCTAGATTTTTTTACCTTGGTACTGACAGAGAGGAGGTGGTCCAACTTAGATGCAGCAAGCAGTTTATCAACTTAGCCCTCTCCTCGGCACTGTTCAATCTGATTTAGGGGAAGTCAAGAAGTGGGACAATATGGCCCGTCATTCCTTGTTTGAAGATTCCTTAAACTAAACTGGAAAGACTGGATCCAAAAAACAAACAAACAAACAAACAAACAAACAAAACCCAGAAACATTTAGGATGATCTCAGCAGAATTTGGTTCAAGATGATGGCAGGGAGTTGGCAAAAATTGGATATTGGAGGGCTGGAGAGACAGCTTGGTGGCTAAGAACACTGGCTGCTCTCGCAGAGGACCTAGGTTTGGTTCCCAGCAAACATGGTGGTTTACAACCATCTATAACTCCAGTTCCAGGGAGTCTGGTGCTCTTTTCTGACCCCCTTAAGCATCAGGCATGAACATGGTGCACACACATGCATGCAAGCAAAACACACATGTAAAAACAATTAAATCCTAAACATTTTCAGCTGGGTATCTAGGAGACAAGCTCACAAGACTGTTGCAAATGATCAAGGGAGAAGGAGAAGCCAGGGTTGATGTCCAGGTTTGGGGTGAACATCAAGCTGAGAAGGCCCCAAAAGAACAGTGGGTGAGAAAGATCAATTTGCAGACAAAAACATCAAGGTGTGTGTTATTCAGATGGATAGCAACTGAGCTTCTAACTGCAAAGATTAGGAATGGAAATACGAATTTGGGCATGGCTGCCTGTGGGTGGTCTGTAGAGATAGGAAACTACCCAGAAAATTGTGTTGAAACAGTGGATGGATGTGTAGTGGTTGAGTGGATACATTGGTGAGGTATGAATATGTGGATGACTAGGTGAGTGAACGGATTTGTGGTTGGGAGGATGGATAGATGGGTAGGCTTGTAAATGTACATATGTATGTGTGTATGCATGCATCTATGTGTCTATGTATGTATGCATGTGTGAAGCCAAATGGGCCAAGAAGAAAGAGGTAGGGATTTGGTCTTCATCTATCATTCTTCACCTTATGAATACCCAAGTGGATGGATAGATGGAAGTGGGTGTGTGAGTGGGTAGGTAAAAAGATGGAAAGATGGTTGGGTGGGTAGGTGGGATGGATATACATGGATGGATGCGTAGATAGATGAACATGTGAACCAATTGGCTATGGATTAGTGGGTGCGTGGATGGTATTGAGGACTATATGGATATATGGATGTCTGGATGGATGGATGAATGGATAGGTACGTGAATGGATACATAGATAGATGAGTAGATGGATGAATATGTAAACCAGTTGGCTGGTGGATAGGTAGATTGGTGGTTGGGTGGGTAGATGAATAGATGGGAAGACTGATGTCTATATGAATGCATGGATGGATGGATGGATGGATGGATGGATGGATGGATGGATGGATGGGTGAATGGATGGATAAATACATGGGCAGGTGGATGTGTGAATGGATGAATACATACATACATAGGTGGGTGGGTAGATGGATGGATACTTACATACACAGGTGGGTGGGTAGATGGATGGATACTTACATACACAGGTGGGTGGGTAGATGGATGGATACTTACATACACAGGTGGGTGGGTAGATAGATGGATACTTACATATACAGGTGGGTGGGTAGATGGATGGATACTTACATACACAGGTGGGTGGGTAGATGGATGGACATGTGGATGAATGAGTGTGTGCGCATATTGGTGGATAGATAGGTGGGTGGGTGGGTAGATGAATGAATGGGTGGGTAGGTGTATATATGGATGGTAAATTGATGGACAGATGGGTGGGTGGATAGCTGGGAGGATGGGTAAGTGAGTGGATAGATAGGTAGATGGCTTGATAGGTGGATGAAGTAGTGAACGAGGAGTTGGATGCTTTCTAGGTAAATAAATAAACCAATTCTTTGCAGCTCAGGACAACGTAGATGGAGAGAGAGCGAACCTCTGCTTACTTCTTGGCAATCTGCTCATTCCATAAGCTCTCCTCTCGGTGCCACTGGACAGTTCAGCACTTCTATACTCCAGCGAGATATCTACATGACCCATCCCCACTGGATCGAATATGGCAATTTAGAGGCCAGCAAATGAATCCCCAGTCTTCGGTGATCCAAAACAATAATCTGGCCCTCTTCCCAAATCCAGAACTATAACTGTGGCCTTTTCTTCTCCCTTAGCCCAGATTCTCTAAAAGTTTCTTGTGTTTGACAGGAATCTCCCGGGACTACCCCAAGATTCTCAATGGTACCAACGGGACCAGTGGCTTTCTCCCAGGTGGTTACACCTGCCTTCCCCACTCTCAGCCCTGGCAGGCTGCTCTGCTGGTCCGTGGGCGACTTCTCTGTGGAGGGGTTCTGGTTCACCCCAAATGGATACTTACAGCAGCTCACTGCAGGAAAGAGTATGTGGGACGTTGAGTTTGGGGTGGGGAAGAGGCTGGGACCGGAATGGGGATAGAGGTGGGCTCATCTTCTGTCTCTTACACCCACCACTTCCTGCACCCACAGTGGGTACACAGTTCATCTGGGCAAGCATGCCCTGGGGCGTGTGGAGAAAGGCGAGCAGGCGATGGAGGTGGTGCGCTCTATCCCCCATCCTGAATACCAGGTCAGCCCCACCCACCTGAACCACGACCATGACATCATGCTTCTGGAGCTGAAGTCTCCAGTCCAGCTCAGCAGCCACGTTCGCACGCTGCAACTCTCCGCCGACGACTGCCTGCCCACTGGCACCTGCTGTCGTGTTTCTGGCTGGGGTACCACCACCAGCCCCCAGGGTGAGTGCTTCCATGGTCTGCTGGAGTCCTCACAGATGCCCGAGGAAACAGGGATAAGCAGAAGTCAGACAAGGATTCTTTCATTCCATTTTTGGTTTTGTATTGTGTACTGCTATTGTATCATGTTAGTATTGGTTGTGTGTGTGTGTGTGTGTGTGTGTGTGTGTGTGTGTGTGCCAGAGGGAAGGCGCATATGCCAAATCGGTCCGAAGAGAGGTCAGAAAACAAACTACAGGATTCCTATCCTTTCCTCCCACCACTGGGGTTCTGGGAATCAAGTTCAGGTCCCCAGACTTGGCTGCAAGCACTGTTACTTTCTGAGTCATCTTGCTAGCCCCAGGCTCACTATATAAATGAAGGGATGTATCTCCTTAATCACAAATATATGAATATATAAAATATATAATGGGTATATGATGGGGGTATTACTATGTAGCCCCGACTGACCTGTCCTGAACTAATAGAGATCCACCTGCCTTTGTCTCCCAAATACTGGAAATATATATATATATATGTATATATATGTATATATATATATACATATATATATGTAAATTTAAATTCCCTGTGTGTTGGGTTGTGCATGTAAGTGCAGAGTCCTCAGAGGCCAGAAGGGGGCACCTGACTCCCTAGAACTGTAGTCACAGGCAGTTGTGAGCTGCCTGCCATGGGTACTGAGAATCAAACTCTGGTCCCCTGGAAGAGAAGCCATTACTCTTAATCACTGAACCATCTGTCCTGTCTCAGAATAAGTGAGTATATAATGAGGTGGGCCTGGTCACCCGGGAGACAGAGTCTGTAAGATCATAAGTTCAGGGGCAGCCTGAGCTGCAGAGAAGTTAGTCTGAGCTTCATGGAGAGATCTGTCTCAATTCTTTTAAAAAGTGAAATAGGGCTGGCCCGCAGGTTCAGTGGGCAAAGGTGCTAGCCACCAAGACTGAACTGACAACCTGGTTCAGTCCCCAGGATCCGAATGATGGGAGGAGAGAACCGACTCTTCCCCTGACCGCCTCACACCGATTTTGGCACACATACGCATGCACACAAAATATTTTAAAAAGTAAATAAATGTAAAAGGGCTGGGAATGTAGCGTGCCAGTAGGGAATGGGTCCTAAATATCTGCCAGCTTTAACTTCAGTCCTTAACACCAAAAAATAAAACTTAAGTGGAAATGTGTACCATGTAATATCTAACACGTTACTCCACACTTGCTATAAGAAATATATTTATGATCTGCATATTTGTAACATGTGTAACGCATTAGTGAGTCTATCTCCTGGAGGTGGGTGAACTATAGAAAGTATACTATTTGGGTGTTTTGTACATATGGCTAGCATACAGCATAATGTTTATCAGGAAGCATTCTCCACAGCAATCCCTCGCTCCCTCCCATCTCTTCTGTGTTCTTCCCCTTCACACTCCTCTTCCCACCACTGGAACCCCTCTCACTTCTGGTTCTCTCCTCCCCCAGCCCCCAGCCTTTCCATTTTGCACACATGTGTGCATGCGAGTGTGTACATGTTTGCTTGTATTCATAAGGAGTCTCAGGGTTGATGTTGGGAATCATCCTTGGTCCTTCTTCCACTGAAGCAGGGTCTCTCTACCGAGCTCTCCATCATGGCTCGGACTGCTAACCAGCTTGCGCCGGAAACACCGGCAGGCCACGGTGCCCACTCCGAGCATTTACATAGTTCTGTGGATCTGACCTCTGACCTCACATTGGCAAGGAAAGCACTTTCATTACAGAGCTGCCTCCCCAGTTCCCACCTTCAGGTCTCTCATTTCTCCCCATCCCCTTTCCCTCTGTTCCAGCCCTCTCACCCACACGTCCCCTTTATCCCCATCTGTTCCCACGTTGGTTCATATTTTCTTTTCTCCTCACTACTTCCTGCCTCATCTTTGTCTGCCATCTTACTCATCCTGCCTCAGTCTCCTGCCCACTCTGACTCTAACACTCAGGACACGCCTCCTCAGATGGTCTCTCTCCTCCCCAGTGAATTACCCCAAAACCCTGCAGTGCGCCAACATTGAACTGCGCTCAGATGAGGAGTGCCGGCAGGTGTACCCTGGGAAGATCACAGCCAACATGATCTGTGCCGGTACCAAAGAAGGGGGAAAGGACTCCTGTGAGGTGAGACTTGGAGAATGTTCAGGGCATGTAGTCCATCCATCTGACCCTCCCTCTCCCTGACCCTCCCTCTCTCTGACCCTCCCTCTCCCTGACCCTCCCTCTCTCTGACCCTCCCTCTCCTTGAGCCTCCCTCTCCCTGACCCTCCCTCTCTCTGACCCTCCCTCTCTCTGACCCTCCCTCTCTCTGATCCTCCCTCTCTCTGACCCTCTCTGACCCTCTCTCTCCCTGACCCTCCCTCTCCCTGACCCTCCCTCTCCCTGGTCCTCCCTCTCTCTGACCCTCCCTCTCCCTGGTCCTCCCTCTCATTGACCCTCCCTCTCCCTGACCCTCCCTCTCCCTGGTCCTCCCTCTCTCTGACCCTCCCTCTCCCTGGTCCTCCCTCTCATTGACCCTCCCTCTCTCTGATCCTCCCTCTCCCTGACCCTCCCTCTCTCTAACCCTCCCTCTCTCTGACCTTCCCTCTCTCTGACCCTTCCTCTCTCTGACCCTCTCTGACCCTCTCTCTCCCTGACCCTCCCTCTCCCTGACACTCCCTCTCCCTGGTCCTCCCTCTCATTGACCCTCCCTCTCCCTGACCCTCCCTCTCCCTGGTCCTCCCTCTCTCTGACCCTCTCTGACCCTGACAGTCCCGCTCAGGGATCCTCCAACTCCCCTGACCTCTCTCTCCCTGATCTTTTCTCTTACCCTCCCTCTCTTCAACCCTCCCTGTTCCCGACCTTCCATCACTCCAAATCATCCCTGACTCTTCACCCCTCTGATTATCTATCTCCCTCTATTTGTTAGGATCTCTGTTGCTGGTGAAGAGACACCATGACCCCAGAAACTCTTATAAAAGAGGCTGGCTTACAGTTTCAGAGGTTTAGTCCCTTATATTCACTGTGAAAATGTGGTGTGCAGGCAGACATGGTGCTGGAGGAGGGGCTGCAGGCAGCAAGAAGAGTCAACTACTGGAACTTGAGCTCTGAGACCTCTAAGCCCATCCCCCAACAAGGCCACACCTCCACTGGTGTCACTCCCTAGGTGGGCCTAGGGTGACCATTTTCATTCAAACCACAACAAACCACTTTCTAACCCCCCATAGGCTTGTAGCCACATCATAATGCAAAATGCATTTCATCCAACCTCAAAAGTCCCCACAATCTCAATCTTGTTTAAAAGTCCAAGGTTTAAAATCTTTTGTGAGATTCGTGTAGTCTCTTGACTGTAATCCCTTGTAAAGTCAAAATGAAAAAGCAGATCATGTACTTCCAACATGTAATGACACAGGATATGCATTACAACTTTAAAAGGGAACATAGTGCAGAAATACCAGACCAAACCAAGATGGAAAACCAGAGCAAACTCCAGACTCTGCCTCTCCACGTCTTATGTCAAAGCACCGTTCAGATCTCCAACTCCTTTCAGCTCCATTGACTGCAACACACTTGCTTCTCTTGGGCTGGTTCCGCTTCCTGCTGGCAGCTTTCCTCAGTGGGTATCTGAGGCAGTCCTGACAACTCCAAAATCTTACGGCTTCTCTAGGCCTCTACTCGGGGACGCCCCTGACACATGTCTGGCCTCAGCAGCTGTCTTTAGTCATAGTGAATGATTCCATAAGTTCTTTCTTGTATTCTTGACTTTAAAGCCAGAACCACCTGGCTGAAGCTGCCAAGTTCTGCTGCTTGTCTGAGCTGGAACTTGGCCCCTTGTTCAATTACATCTTCAACAGTTTTCTGTTTTCAGTGGCTTCCTTTACTGCCTAAGCTTGGCTGTCCTAGAACTCGTTCTGTAGACCAGGTGGGCCTTGAACCCAGAGATGTCCAGTCTTTGCCTCTGGAGTGCTGGGATTAAAGGCGTGCACCACTGTGCCTGGACCTAAGATGTTCTTTAATTCCTTTTCGAAAGCTGGAAGTTTAGCTGGGTAGGGCCTTGCCCTGAGGTCACAGCTGTCTCTATTCCATCCGCATCAGGCTTTTCCTTATTCTGCGTATCTCCTTGGACACAGGACTTAGCTCCATTCCATTTCCTGATGGCCCTTTTCTCCTTGAATTATTCATTTTGTAACTTCCCTTGTTCAGCCTGCATCTTTTCATTATAGATCTGTATCATGATGCCCACCAATAACCGCATTCCATAATACATACTTGGCTGATTTGTAATCTTTCCTACAAGTGCAATTAATCCCAAAGTCTTCAATTTAGCCTCGAGCAGGTTTTTCTGTTTGTTTGTTTTGTTTTGTTTTATGGACAAGGGCAGAAAGCAGCCATATTCTTCACAAAAATTTCACAATGTCTCTGAGCCACATATTAACAATCTTTTTCTCTGAGCCAGGCCCCTAGAGTTCAAATTACCCTCAGCACCACTGTCTTCCATGTTTCTAATAGGGTAGCCCATTGAGCCTCATTTAAAGTGTTTAACTGCTTTTCTAATCTAAAGTTCCAAAGTATTCTTCCAAACAAAAACATGGTACAGCCTGTCACAGCAACACCCCACTCCTGGTACTAACTTCTGTCTTAGTTAAGGTTTCTATTGCTGTGAAGAGACACTATGACCACAGCAACCCCTGTAAAGAAAAAATATTTGATTGGGGCAGGCGGTTACAACTTAAAGGTTTAGTCCATGGTGGGAAAATGGCAGCCTGCAGGCAGACATGGTGCTGGAGAAGGAGCTGAGAGTTCTACATCTTGATCCATAGATAGAAGAAGAACGCCATGCTAGGCCTAGCTTGAGCATTTCAAACCTAAAAGTCTACTGCCACAGTGACACACTTCCTCCAACAAGGCCACACTTCCTAAAAGTGCCACGACCTACAGAGTAATGGGAGCCATTTTTATTCCAGCTACCATACTTCCCACCTCCCTGACTCTCCACATCTGTTACTCCCCATCTTTCCCTTCCCTCCCCACATTGCCCCATCTCTACCTTCTAGTCAGCCTTATCAACAGTCCTTTCTCTCTCCAACCCAGGGTGATTCCGGAGGCCCACTGATTTGCAATGGAAAACTCTACGGCATCATCTCATGGGGGGATTTTCCGTGTGGACAGCCCAACCGACCAGGCGTTTACACACGAGTCTCAAAGTACCTGCGCTGGATCTGGGAGACTATCAGAAACACTCCTGACCAGAGACGGACAAAGGGCACACAATAAAGCTCTGTTCATTTGCCTGCCTCCCTCCCCTACTGTGCCTCTCTCGCTGTGTTCTTCTCCCTTCTCTGTTGCCTCTGCCCTAAGTGTCCCTTTGGAACAACAGGCTCATATTCACAGTGACATTCCCTCCACCAAGCCATGGAACACCCCCAGTAACTTGAGTACTCCAACCCAAACGCCATCCAAGTCCACAGCTACATCTTCCTCATCACCATCAACTGGCGTTGATAGCTGCATATCCCAATTCGGTTGGTGCCACCTAGCTCCATCACGAACTCACCTCAGTAGCAATCCGTAGATGGACCTGCCCTGACAGGTTCTTGGAACCCACAAACCACTTACCCCTTGACGATGTACTTTTATATTCAAGAAGGTTCTAGACTCATGTGATATTTCATTCTGGAAGTCTTTCTAGTCCAGAATCTTCTGCCCCAACAGCGTCCTATGTACTTCAAGGTGACTTGCCACAGGTAGTCTACACCCTCCGCATAGCTCATCCCCACTCTGATATCCTGACTCAAACTACAACCCACATCCTATAAGACCCAGCCCTTGCCAACTCTGCTTCTCTCTGAGTTGCCACCAATATGGATCAATAGCTCTCTGGTCCCTATAGTTACAGAACCCAAAGGGCTTTCCTCCTAGATTTAATCACCCCACAAATCTCCTGTTATCTTCCCTACGAACATACTTATTCAATATCTTTGCCTATGATCCTGCATCTACTTAATGCTAATTCCTGCTTTGAATAAGTCATAAAACTCACAACTTCCTTGCTTCCTTTTTGGTTTTGTTTTGTTTTGATGATGCATTGGTCTTGCTTGGTGACCTGGACTGGCCTGGAAGTCACATGGCCATCCTCCCCCCTCACCCTGCAGAGTGTCACTATGACAGGCATGTGCCACCCACACCCACCTCTCCTCTATCTTGCCTTTAAAACGAGTTCATAATTTACCCTGAGAGCATTGTCATGAGGGTAAATTCTGAGTCACGAGAAAGACAGAGCGAGAATTTCCTAAAATGGGAGGTGGTCCTGAATGTGCTGGCACACCTCTGCTATGCCAGTACTTGGGAGACTGAGGCGGGAAGTTGATGCTTGAAATCAGCCTCAGCTGCAAAGCAAAACTGCCTCAAAGATAATAGGTGAGGCCCCGGAGAAGGATCTGCAGGAAAGGCACTGCTACCAAGCCTGACAACATGAATTCAAGTATCCATGGTGGAAGGAGGGAGCTGACTCCTGCCGCTTTTCCTCTGATTTCCATACAGGTGTCCTAGAAAACACACACACATACACACACACCCACGAGCACACACATGCACACATTCCATACACATTCAACATACACACACATACACACCTAACAGGAACATGCACACATGTCACACACTACACACACCATATATACACAACACACACACACACCACCACACATATACACACACACTACACACACACCACATACTACACCACACACACACACACTCACACACACATACACACCTAACAGGAACATGCATACATGTTACACACTACACACACACACCATATATACACAATAAACATACACCACCACACATATACACACCCAATATATACATGCCACATACTACACCACACACACACACACACACACACACACACACACCCAATATGCTCATATACACATGCCATACATGCTACACACATACCACACACAGACATATACACATGCACAAATATAATTCTAACATTTTAAAAGAGGGGCTAGAGCGATGGCTTAGTAGTTAAGAGCACTTGTTCTTACAGAAGATCTGAGTCCCAGTACCCACATAGTAGTTCACACTCACTTGTAAGACAATTTTAGGAGATCCAACAGGAATGCACATGGTGTACACACATGTACACAGGCAAAACATCCGTACACATAAAATAGATCTGATATAAAAAAGACAGGCAGGCATAATGACTCCTGCCTTTAATTCCAGCGCGTGGGAAGCAAAGGCAGTCAGATCTCCATGACTTTGCACTCAGCCTGATCTACACAGAGTTCCAGGCCAGCCAGGGATACAAAGAAACACTTTGGCTCAAAAAAAAAAAAAAAAAGTTTAAAAAGATACTGGACAATAACAATAGTAACAATGTAGAGTTGGTTTTTGGACACCCCCCCCCCCCAGAAAACCAGATGTGTGGTTGTATCTGTTTCTGGAAGAACCAGCCACCTGCTCCAAGGCTGAGATTCTTCCCTGCAGCAGGAGGGAGGCTAGGTCCGAGTGGACTAGTGACCAGTAATAACTGGCCTGACCAAAGAGAAGTAGCTGATCTATGGGGGAGAAAATCCGAGGCTTTTGCTTTGAAGGCCACGAGACACTCAGCTGGAAAACAGTCCTGCTACTGTGTGTTGCGATGATCTCTGTGGGCTCAGGAAATGAGTCGCTTCTGCAGAGGTAAGGACAGGGTTTTCCTTACGGGACCAGCAAAGACGGGTTCAAATATGGTGGTTTGAGAACTTCCCTGGCTAGGTAAGAAACAGTTTTTTTTTTTTTTTTTTTTTTTTTTTTTTTTTTTTTTTTTTTTTTCCCCAGTCAGCACTTACCACTGAGCAATCCTGCCAGCCCCAGGTTGCTGGTTTTATACAGTGTGAGGCGTATCTCTCTGGGAAAGTCCCAGAATTCAGCTGTTCTGGGAGCAAGATCAGTGGCTACGGTGTAATGACGCACAGACAGGTCAGGTACATAGGGTACTGAGATGTGTACTTTCTATTCGTTTTTGTGAGATCGGTTTTCACCACATAGCCCAGAATAGCCTTGAACTCACTTATGCAGGCCTTGAACTTTGAGCAACCCTCCTGCCTAAGCCTCCGAAGTGCTGGGATTACCAAATGTGCCACCATGACTGGCTTGCATTTTGTCTATGATTCCTGCTTTATGGGTTCTAAGACCCTGATGACTCTATTCTGAACATAATCCGTGATAATTTTCCTTAAAATGCCCCCTCATCCTTGGCTCCTGAAGACATTCTCTACGAGCTGTGACACACAGGTAAAATATACTTACAAGTCCTTTCAAACACACCTATTTGGCTTTTGTTTCGATTTTCTTTTGTTTGTTTGTTTGTTGAGAAATAGTCTTAGGTTGTCTAAGCTGACCTCAAGTTTGCTATATAGCAGAGGCTAGCCCCTGAACTCCTAATCTTCCTACTTCCACCTTCCAAGTGTTGGGGTTACAGGTGTACACCAGCACACCCCGTTTCAACATACTCCAGATACTAAAGAAGTCTGTGGAAAGTCCCTAGGAAATCAGTCGGGGTGGCACGAGATTAGTTATTAGAGGAACGAGCCTCCTACTTCAAAACTGAAACTGCTGGTTTGAGGTTGAATTGGTCACCGATGGCCGATAACCAAGACCAAGTTCAGAAAGGCTGCTCATTCCAAACACTTGGAAGGCCCCAGAAAGGTGAGCTTGAGGAAACTATGGGAACGCCATGGAGACAGGAAGTGCTTGGGACCGTGCTGGTTGGTTTGTGTCACTGCTGATAGGAATGGAGCAGTCACTGTGGAAGTCAGTGTGGGGATTCGTGAAGGATGGGCTGGGAACAAAGCTCAGTAGGTAGACTGACCATCTAACGCCCACGACCCCTGGGGTTTGAGTCTCAGCACTGCATCAACTGCATGTGGGTGTGCACACCTGTATTCCCAGGGCCTGGAGGGAGGTACTAGGGGAATCGGATGCTCAGAGTGGTCCTTAGCTGCACAGAAAGTTCAAGTACAGGTTGTGCTGAGTGAGACCCTGTCTCAGAAACACATGGGAAGGAAGGAAGGGAGGAAGGAAGGAAGGAAAGAAGGAAGGAAGGAAGGAAGGGAGGGAGAGAGGGAGGGAGGGAGGGAGGAAGGAAGGAAAGAAGGAAGGAAGGAAGGAAAGAAAGAAGGGAGGGAGGGAGGAGGGAAGGAGGGAGGGAAGGAAGAAAGGAAGGAAAAGGAAAGAAGGAAGGAGGGAAGGGAAGGAAAGAAAGAAGGAAGAAGGGAGGAAGAAAAGAAAGGAAGGAAAAAGGAAGGAACAAAGGAAAAAGGAAGGTACAAAGGAAAAAAGGAAGATATATGGGCAGGCAGACCAACTAAAAATAGAGCTACCATTTGATCTCAGTATACCTAAAGGATTCACAGCCAACAAAGCACAGAGACCCCCGACCCTTTATGTTTATTGTATTTATTATAGTATTTCCTAACAGCCAAGATGTGGAATCAACTTTAAAGTTCATCCAAGCAAATGGAGGAAGGCATTTGTATGAAGGAATGTGGCATCTGTACGGCTGTAGTTTCATTAAGCCTCGGAGAAGGAAATCACACTGTTTGCAGGAAAATACATAGAAGAAGCCAGGCTCAGACAGGCATTGCGACATCGCCTAGAAGCGCCTGGAAGCAGACCCTGTGAGGTGTGCAGCACCGCACTCGGCCGACCCTCTATATTTTCATGTCTTAATTTTATAGGACAAAATACCACAACAAAACAAGCCTTCAACCAGGCATGCTGGTGCACACCTTTAATCCCAGCACTCAGGAGGGAGAGGCAGATGGAGCTCTATAAGTTTGAGGCCAGCCTGGTCTACAAAGTGAGTCCAGGTTAGCCCGAGCTTGGTACACAGAGAGAAGCCCTGTTTCAAAAGAAAAAAAAAAAAAGAAAAAGAAAAAGAAAGAAAAAAAAAAAAGAAAAAAGAAAAAAAAGGAAAGAAAAGAAAATATAGAGTATTTTTGGGTGAAGAGAACCAGTGAGAGAGGGATGAGAAGCAACAATAGGGCCTGAATACAATTGAGGTACTTGAAGCGTCATGATGAACTTGTTCTTCTGTACGATAAATATAAGCCGATAATGAAGTATTCTTTGTATATGTAGTGCTTCCCTGAACCTCATGAACTGTTTTAACAAGTCAGGAGCGGATGACAAACTTAGTAAACTATAACGTCTATATGACCCAGGTTCTCGGTTGAGACGGTCGAAGCCCCAGGAACGGTGAGTGAGAGACGGCAGGTAGCTTCCTGAACTCCCGGGAATCAGGAATCCTTGCCACAGGCACCACACTGCCCCTTTGGGCACTGGTCACACCTCAAGTCCCTCCCCCCGCAGGTAGACGTGATGGTCATGTAAGTAGGCAAGAAGCTCCAGGCAGGAGCAGGACTGCCCCAAAATATGTAGACAAGGTCTTCCCAAGACCTCAGGCCGAGCCAATAGGAAGTACCAGTGGTCAGACTCCGAACCATTTCAAACCTGTATATATACACGTGAGCTTGGGTGGAAAGTTAAAAAAAAAAATTCGTGTAAGAGTCACACATTCCTCCGTCACAGCCTTGAAGACTGTCATCAGCGACACTTCCTGTAAAGAGAATCCCGTGAGATGATCAGCCAATGAAGCCCCTGGACCGAGTATGTCATGCGCAGTCAAGGGGCCAAGTACCTTCGCCCTGCTCTGCATGACCTTAGCTGGTTCCAGTACCACGCTCTGGATGTCATTGGATTCCTATTGGTCTGTGTGGTCGCTGTGGTATTCCTCATCACAAAATGTCGCCTCTTTTGTCGCCTCAAGACTGCTAACGTGGGAAAGAAGAAAAGAGAGTAGCTTCATGGAGGCTCAAGTAGAGCACCCTGGGAGATGAGCCTCTGCAGCTGCTTCCAGCAGGAACCTGTTCTCACAGGCGCCTTCGCCCTGAAACAAGACAGTGTCAGAACTTCATGGACAGCCATCAGGAACCTGTTCTCACAGGCGCCTTCGCCCTGAAACAAGACAGCGTCAGAACTTCATGGACATGGCTGTCATGGTTCACTGTGGTCAAGTTTACTGGGATGATTTAGATGATGCAGGGGGTGCTTCGGCTGCTATAAACTGGACCATCCCTAGGAAAGGGGCCCTGGATTAAACAAGAAAGCTAATAAGGGATTAGCTCAGAGTCACCAACAAAGCTTATCCGTGGTTCACAAAATTTGCATGTGCAGAAACCTTTGGCAAAACACTGCTAGATCTCAATCACCTCTACCAATGGCAGGCTTGCCCCGACTTCATTGGGTGGATTATTTTTCTTCCTTACCTGTTTTTGTTCTTTTACCACACACGAACAACAATTCATGTGCCACACTTTTATTGAAAGAGACTCGCTCTTCTATAGGTAGAAGGAAAGCCGTCATTCCTGGTTATTTTCGAGAACACAGACCTCACCCAACTCCAGCTTTATATGCTCGTGATAGTAATTACTGTTCTTACAGAGCCAAGATATTTTGTTTCTGTTGAGGTTGGTATAAACCCTGTATTCCTAAATATTAGGAATAAAGCAGCAAATGTCATTATGAGCAGTTGGAATACACACCACAGAACAATGTAAGACTTGGGGCACGGTTTTTGAATGAATTCATGAATCTGGTTTGACAATCCTGGTGTACGTTTTGAGTTGCTCATGGTTAGGATACAATTCTAAACATAAAATAAGGTCTGTCTTAAAGTGATATTGTAGCTAATTCAGACATAACTTGAGAGTGCTGCTCTAGAAACCGGAAGAGTGATTCGAGGCACAGCGTGATTTCTGTGTTTATTGACAGGCTTTTAATAGCAAATAAATGAAGTATTAAATCTCATGACCCTGGGTTGACAGGCTCACAAGATGTAGATAACCATCGTGACAGTAAAGTAAGAATGAGCTGACGCCGGCCAAGAGTCCTGTGGATCTAGAAACAGATTATGCCAAAGCACCAGGTACAGGACCCAGGTATAAAGCAACACCAGCAAGAAAAAAACTTTGTGGGGAAGGGGCCACAGAGTACTCGTCTCAAAGGGAGTAACTTAAGCTACAACAGAAACAGGCTCTGGCTTCTGCCAGCACTTGGATCCAAAACAATCCTGAGCTGAAACCAAAGTTCACCTTATCTGAGATCAAGTGGGTTCCTGCTAATGGTGTTCACTTTTCACACCCCTCTTGTGCCTTAGTCAGCGCTTTATTCCTGGGCTCTGCTCATCTAGAATTTAAAGGCACATTGCCACATTCACTTCCATACCGCGATTTTTATTGTAAAGAAATGTTTTCATATGGGATCCCAGCCCCCCCCCCCCCCAAGCCTACTTGTTCAGAATTACATTTCAGGTCCCTGTTTTAAAATCTTACTTATATTCTCACAACAAGTTTGTGTGTTTGTACTTACTGTATACATGCTGGGTACATAGATGGTATAAGGCACAGTATATCCTGGCACTGGAGGTACAGATGTCTGTGAATCCTGCGAATCTAACTGGGGTCTCTAGAAAGGTCGCATGCGGTATTGACTATTGACTGTTCAGTCAACACTGCAGCCTCGGGGTTTGATATGAAACTTATTTATTTTTTAATCTCTTTTCTTATTTGTATGTTTTTGTTTGTTTACTTATATACATGAAACACAATCTCACTAGGGATCTGGCTACTTTCAAAGTCTCTATGTTGACCAGACTAGCCATGAACTAATAGAGATCTACTTGCTTGGCTGACTTAAACTTCTTCTTTTAGGTAAAAAAAAAAAAAAAAAAAAAAAAATTAGTAATGAAATAAATGAATAAAACAGTAGCCAGGCAGGGTGGCACATACTTTTAATCCCACACTCCAGAGGCAAAGACCTCTGAGTTCAAGGCCAGTGTGGCCTAGAGAGCAAGATCCAGGACATCAAGGACCATACAGAGATCCCCTGTCTCAAAAACAATAAAACAAAAATAAAAGGGGTGGGGGGGAGAATCATTCCTCCATCTGAGATCCTTTGTTCTAAGAGCTGATAACACCACCAATTGGGAAGAGATTTCCTATCCCTAAGCTTCTTGCATCCTGCACTGAAGCCTCTCACAGGCTCAGTTCAGCCTGGCCTGGTGCCCCATTGCAATGGCGGAAATGTGCAAGCCCAGCTGCAGAAGCAGCAAAGCTGGTCTCCCAGACCCAGCAGGGAAGCTTCGGCCGAGCTGGGTTTTCTCCCTGTTCACCTGAGCTTGCACACACCAGCAGGACCCAGCAGCGGAGGTGGCAGAGGCTGTCCTATCCCTAACCAGAGAGCTGTGTGGGATTTCTGACACCAGGTCCCACAGTGTACCACCCTGCACACATGCTTAATGGACTCCTAAGTTAAAACAGAAGCATGTGCTTTACATCCCCTTTGCTGGTTAATTTTCATTGTCAGCTTGCCACAACTTGGAATCATCTGAGAAGAGATCCTTAATTGAGAAATTGCCTCTAACAGGTTGGCTTGTGGGTCTGTCTCTAGGAATCATCTTGATGGTTAATTGATGTATGAGGGCCCATCCACTGTAGGAGGCACCATTCCCTAGGCAGGAGTTTCTGAACTGTGTAAGACAGGAGAAAGATAGATGAGAGCCAGAAGCCAAGGCAACCAGTACAGGTGCACTCATTTCTCTCTCTGCTTTTGATTGTGGATATGATGCTATTCGTGACTGTAACCTGAAGTTATAAGCCAAAAAAACCCTTTCTTTTATATGGTGCTTTTTGGTCAGGGTATTTGTCACAAACAGAAATAAAACTAGAACACCAAGTTTATAGTCACGTGGTCAAAACAACTTGGAACATGCAACTGGTATCTGATGTTGGTGAAAGATGCCCCAGGACTTTCATGCTGTGAGGTTATCTGAGGTAAACGGCTCTACCCTAAACACCATTCTGAGGTTCCTTTCGAAATACAAACTAAAAGTGAGCTGAGTGCAAATATTCATCCATTTCTGACTTCAGATGCAGGTGATTGAGGACCTCAAGTTCCTGGTGCCATGACTTCCCCACCATGACAGGTGATACCCTTGAATTATGAGCCAAAACAAACCAAGACAAAAGTAACCAGTATAACAACTAATGCAACAGACCACTGGCACCCACTGCAGAACTGGCTTAGGTGACATCACTACGACTCCTGAAGGTGTCACAGATGTCTTCTGTATGGTTGTCATTGAGTTGGCGTGGCACTACATTCGAGGCTTAGGGATTGGCCTGAGTGAGAGGGGATGAAGAATTGACACACATTATGGTGGTTTGAATGAGAATGGCCCCATAAACTCACACATTTGAATGTCTGGTTTCAGTTAGTAGAACTGTTTGGGAAGGATTAGGAGGAGGCGTGTCACTGGGGTTTAAGCTCACTCAGTGCCTCCTCTCTCCCTGCCTCCAGCCTGCAGATTAGGATGTGCTACTCCTCCAGCACCATGCTTGCCTGCCAGGCACCAAGCATCCCGCCAGAATAATCATGGACTGCCCTCTAAGCAAGGCATCCAATTATATATTATATAATGCTTTGTTTTAAGAGTTTCCTTGATCATAGTGTCTTCACAGGAATAGAACCGTAACTAACACACACGCACATATACAGAAAAGCTGGGGTTGGGTTGGACCATGGTGTGCTCCTATGGAAACTCAGTAAGAGCTTTATTTTATACATCTGAACCAAGGGAGTAGGTTTATTACAGTCAGCCGAGCCAGAAGGCCAGTTTAGGTAATCTCAGTAGGGAGGTGTCTGTCTGGGTGCGGTATCAGGTTATAAACACCTGTGAGGAGGAAGACATTGTTGACATTTTCTGTGCACACCATCAACATCTGGACAAGGACCAAGGGGAAGCATTATCGTCTCTCGGAGCCTTCCCTGGGGAAGACTTTGTCATTCCTATGGGTCTGAGGCATTGGGGTCCTCGAGACAGCTGTGTTCATGTCAATAACACAGTCACCCGGGACGTCATTCACTTCCCACACAAGCGTTAAGAGGAATGGAGTCTGCTTTTGCCTGCACTCAACAGAAGATGGGAGGGGTCCATGAGGCCAGATATGCCAATGTTCTGAAGCTGCACTAAGTGGATTTGGGAGAGCCTGAGGTCTGCTCGTCAAGGGCAAATCTCTGAGGTACAGCACCTTTCTGGGTGCTGAGTGAGGGGCAAGGTTTGTGGAAAAGACAGGTAAGTGGGGGAGGGTTCTGTAGTATCAGGCTGGACCAGGGGCCAGCTTGGGGCCAGTTAAGAGCTGGAGAGGATTAGCAGAGTTGAAATTGGACATGGTGGTACGGCCTGCAATGCTTTAAACACAGGACGCTGAGGCGGGAAGGCAAGAATGGCCAATAACACTCTTACAGAAGACCCGGGTTCAGTTCCCAGTACTCTTGTTGACTCCTAACGTCTACAACTCCAGTTCCAAGGGTTGTTACGCTGTCATCTGGCCTCTGAGGGCACATGCATGCTATGCAGAGCTGAAGAGATGGCTCCGTGGTGTCTGTTGTACAAACGCAAGGGTCTGAGTTCGGCGATGGGAATCCACGTGAAAATGCCAAGCATGACGGTGCACACCTGGAGCCCCGGAGTCGGGAGGCCATAACAGGAGAGTCCCTGGGGCTTGCTGGCCAGAAAGCCTAATGGAATTGCTGAGCATCAGGCTCAGCATGAGACCTTGTCTCAAAAAATAAGGTGGTGGAGAGTGATTAGGGGTGACTCCTCATGTGGATCTCTGGCCTACACACACACACACACACACACACACACACACACACATACACACACATGGGGGGACAGAGAGAGAAAGAGAGAGAGAGGGAGAGGGAGAGAGAGAGAGAGAGAGAGAGAGAGAGAGAGAGAGAGAGAGAGAGAGGATAAACACCCCATCTCACCTACATCTTTGTGGTAATAGCAAAGAAGCTCCAATATTAAGCCTCGCCCAAGCAGAAGATCAGGCTCCTGAAAGCCCCAGTGTTTTTGTCTACTGGGCAAGTCTGTTGAAAGAGAATTTGTTTAATATACTTTTGTCATTCGCTCACATCGGACCCAGAGCTCAAGGCTCTCTAACAGCCTAGAAGAAGCTCATCTGACATGCACACTTCTCTATGATGCCCAACACGGGCTTCTTACTCTTATGGACATTAGCCGGTGATGGCAATGTGTCTATGAAGTATTCTAGGCGGTGAAACCACAGTACACATGGCCATGAAACGTAAGAACTAAGAGAGGGAGATGGTGGCACTGAGCCAGACCTCAGTAAAAGAGTGACACTTCTCAGAACGGACAAAACAAAGGGCTCAGTATGTAAAGGCACCACAAGATTGACCACCTCAGTCTGATCTCCGGGATATAGCAGTGGCTCAGTGGGGTAAAGACCATAAGCACAAGAGGCCGAGTTCAGGCTGCCAGCATTTATATGAAAAGCCAGAAGGAGAAATCCACCGGACATGGGGCAATCCCAAGGGTCACTCTAGTCAGCCACCAAACTTCAGTGAGACCTTGGCTCAGCAAATATGATAGATAGTCCTTGAAGAATGGTACTAGAGGTTGTCCTCTGGCCTGCACAAGTGCTCCCACACACTGTAACACATGCACACACATGCATACACACACAAATTCACACACATGCAAACCTGGGTTCAGTTCCCAGCACCCACATCAGGAAGCTCACAATCACCTGTAATTCCAGCTCCAAGGCGCCTGACACCTTCTGCTGGCCTCCTTGGGCACTGTGTTTGTGTATACACAACCCTCACTCCGTCCCCCTATATACACATAAACAAAAAAATAATGTTAAAAAAAATTTAGAGTCTTGCTAATACGTAATTGTTATTTTTCTGAGATAGGGTCTCATTGCTCTAATTCGATTTCTATTGCTGTAGTAAAATGCCAAAACTAAAAACAATCAGGGGGGCGGGGGGAGAGTTTATTTGGCTTATTCATCCTAATCACAGTCCATCATGAAAGAAAATCAGGGCAGGAATAAAGCAGGAAACTGGAGGCAGGGAGTGAAGCACAGGCAATGGAGGGATGCTACTCGCTGCTTACTCCCCATGGCTTGCTCAGCCTGCTTTCTTATTTACCCAGGACCACCTGCCCAGGAGTGGCACTGTCCACCATGGGCCCGGCCTCCCCACACTAATCACTAATGAAGAAAATGGTCCACAGACTTGCCTACAGGTTGATCTGATGGAGTCGTTCTTTCAACTGAGGTTCTTCCCAAATAACTCTAGCTTGTATCAAGTTGACAAAAAAAGTAACCAGGACACCCATGTCTTCCAGGCTGACCTCAACTTGCAATGTAGTTACAGATAACTGAACTTCTAATCCGTCCGTATACATTTTCCAAGGGCTGGGATCTCAGGCCCGCACCAGCACACTGGGTTTGTGCAGTGCCGGAGACAGAACCCAGGGCTTTTGGATTGTTGGGTTCAGGGTGGAAACTGAGAAAGCGCACTTTCGATAGAAGGCTTTCTTTTCTGAGCCTTGGGACTCAGCTTGAGATCTGAAGCGTCCCCCGAAGAGAGAATGAACAACATTTTTGAAGGATGGGAACACAAAGAAGGGGGAGGGATAACTGGGGACAGCTGCAAGTTATCCCATTGTACTCTGACATTATGGGCTACGCAAGGGATGCCCTTTGGAGACTGGGCCTTATCCAAGGCATCTGGCTTCAAGGTCCTTAATTAATTCTCCTAGACATTTGGTCCAGAGCTCGGAGTGACAAGACAGCTGGTTAACTACATGCGGTCAGGGCATAACATGCATTTGGTTGCATATTTTTACAACGTATGCACCTTGGTTTAGATAACAGCAAGTTCTATATTCCTTACCAGTTAACAATTAAGAAAACATTTGGAGAAGTGGTATTTGTTCCTAAGCTGGGGACATGAACTTGTTTGACCTTGCCAACAAGATTCAGAAGTTGTCCTTGAACTCAGACAACTGTTAACAACAGACTCTGTGAGGCTCTTGGGGGCATCCCCAGCTCCCCCAGGGGCTGGGACCTTGAATTTAGTTTCTCCCAATGGTTAAACGGAGTCTGAAAACTCAGTGGTAGTCCTGGGAATAAATTTCTTTTGCTGGTTTCCAGTATTTCCACCTGTCTTTATGTCCCTGAATTAGATCTTTGATGTTAGGCCTCCTGACCTTTATATAAGGGATTGTATTGTGCCTGCAACATTGTAAGTCGGACAGCATTAATGCAGTTTTGGACGAAATGTGAAATGAAGTTTATCATGCAAGGGATGTAAAACATAACCAGGAAAAGCAAAGCTGAGGGTGAATCTGTCTGGTGGTGAGAGACATTTGGCATTATAGGAAGCCATTTGTCCTATGTGCCAGGAAGTCTTCTTTTAACTTAGCATTCAACGGATGATATATCCTCTTCCGTAACGACTTCCAGCTGACATCAGGATGTTGTCACCGGGATCCAGTAGGACTGAGAGGCTAGTCAAAGGCTGGTCGGTGGGATAGTTATTAGAAGCATTTGATTAGTCGATCCATCTCAAAGACCGGGCGCTTTCTCTGCTGTGTGGATTTCCAGATTACAAGCAACAATACTAACATGCCTGAAAATCTCTCTCTTTTTTATAAACGTAAAAAGATTCTTGTAAGTTTCAGAAGATGACTAGGACTCACCTGCCACGGGTAAAATGAACTCCAGTGAAGTAACACATACATGTTCCTGAAAACAGGAATGTTTCTCCAGGTCTTGGGACTCGTCACCTTCTCCAATTGCTAGGAAATTTTCTGTCCCGGGTCTATATTTGTCTCAGCAGATTCCCACTTGGCAGACCAATAGACCCCATCCAGGGATGACCTTCAGACTGCAAACGCGAGCTCTGGGCTTGCTCAAAGGTGATATAAACCAGTCCAGCTGATATGATTGCTCCCTGTGGTCTTGATTTTCAGTATAAATCATGGAAGAGGGGGCGTTTTCCTTCTATCTGGAAGACGGGATGTACATAGATTTAGCATAATGAGGAACATTTTTTTAAACAACTTTATTTTACAAAACAAAGATAAATGTACAGATTTGAAGCATTTTTTGCATAAAATTATACATTTTTGTCAGTACTTTTTTTCAGATTTTAAAATAATTTTTACATAAAACTGTATGAATATATTTGTTAGTCAGTACTTGATTTTTTTAAAGGTTTGATAGTATGCATTGAAAACTTAATAGTTACAATGAGCATAAAGTACATGTAAAACAAAATGTAACATGGAAATAGTCAAAGTTTTCTTGTTGTATAAAGATTTTTTTGTTTTGTTTTGTTTTGTTTTCTTTATTTCTTGGACTTCATACAGTCTGTGAGTTGTTTCTGGGGCAGTGTGAGCCTCTGGGGTTAGCATCCCACTATCAGTGACTGCATATTATGTCTGTTCTTTTGTGACTGGGTTATCTCACTCAGGATGATATTCTCTAGATGCAGCCATTTTCTTAAGAATTTGGTCAAGTCATTGTTTCTGGTGGCTGAGTAGTATTCCATTGTGTAAATGTACCACAATTTTTGTATCCATTTATCTTCTGAAGGACATCTGGGTTCCTTCCAGCTTCTGGCTATTATAAATCGAGCTGCTATGAACATTGTGGTGCATGTATCTTTGTTGTATATTGGAGTGTCTCTGGGGTATATGCCCAGAAGTGGAATAGCTGGGTCTTCAGGTAGTATTATGTCCAATTTTCTGAGGTATCGCCAGACTGATTTCCAGAGTGGTTGTATTAGTTTGCAACCCCACCAACAGTGGAGAAGGGTTATGAGGAACATTTTAAAGTCTGCATTTAAAACACAATCAAAAGAAATTTGAACTTAGGAGTTTCCACTGATTAATGCTCTAAACTTTTGAAATCTTAAGACACCAGTTGCATATCGAAGAAAAGGAATCCAAAGCATTTTTTATTCCTCTTTTACATATCTTAAATCATTTTTCTGATCATTTAAGATTTTACGCATTCTAATCTTCATGTTTTGAGCTTATCAACTTTAAAATATCTTCTCAAGCCCTGAAAATTCTTTCTTAGATGCTCAAATATTTCCTTAGGTCCTCATAATTTAGGATTTCACATCTCCAAACCTTACATAAATTCCATATTTTCTCCCGTCCAGTGATTCATCACGGGACACAGGCGGTTGGTTCCTGGAAGCAGTCATTATAAATTGCTTTAGGTGAAGAAATAGCGAAAACACATATCTGAAAACTGTTTATCTTTTAACATGAAGCCTGTGAGCAAGGGAAACCTGCCTGCCTTTTCTTAACAAGAGACCTAGTAGACATAGAAAAGGCTTGATTTTTATATAGGGAATGGATGAACGAGGCAGCTGCCGCCTTGTGGGGGAGAAGATGGCTGCCCGCTGCTGCCGAGTTGACAAACCTCTGATAGCCTAACCATCCATGCTGCCAGAGATCTGAGAAGAATGGATTAGAGCTGTAAGTATAATCCAACTGACCTATTTATCAATTAAATGACAGAGACTTACCTATTACCAGAGGGCCACCCACCCCATTAGGCTCCTGAAGTTGATGGTTTCGTTAGAGACATAAGTCCCCAACGCAGCCTCAGTGTGGCAAATCTGAGAGGTGTTCCCATGGAAGAGGAACTTGGGAGACTGACTTATTTGTATTAAGCAATGTGATGCATCTCCAGTGTCATGTTTGGAAACAGTTCAGGCCAGACCCTAGCAGCAGGCTAGGCACTGGGACAGTCTTTCCCGGTGAAAGTACCACAATCTAGGCAGAGTCCTTTGTCACTGCACCCATATCTTCTTGGAGACCTTCGGGGGAGTCACTGTTAGGATTTTAGAGTCTCTGTCTTTCGTATGAAGTTTAAGCATATTAAATGACATATTCAGCAGATTCTCTGACAGGTCTGAGGACCATAATCTATTAAGTATAGCTGAGCTCAATACACTTTGCTTGTTTTTAGTTGTTGGTTTTAGGCTTAACCTTGAGAACAAGTACGGAAAGCTAAATAAAGCTTTGTCACGTAGTGTAAAACATTTGAGGTGTAAATAAAGAAAATATCCAATAAAAAAGGTATAATCATTTGTAAGGTAGCTGATTATCAAGTTGCATTTCTTAGTTATCCTTAATAGTTTATAGTAATTTAGACCAGGATTCTATGTTTTATCCTCATTATGTTTGGGTTTAAAATAACAGTTTTAAATTGCCATCTTCTCAGCATCAAAATAAAAATTTAAATCCATAAACATAGTCCATAAAGAGACTGGGAACTTTTCTGACCTCTATATGGTATATAATTTATAACAGTTTCCTGTATGACTCACTGTATAAAAAAAGCTATATCATAATAATGCTAGTAAAATGAGGTGATATATATATATATATATATATATATATATATATATATATATATATATATATCTTTAAATTTGTCTTTTTAGCCTGAATAGGTCTCATGAGCCAGTGATTCTCATTTTCTTCAATGTTGTAATCCTTTAATATAGTTTTTTAAAAATGTTGTGATAACATTAATCATAAAGTAAACATCTGATTTGCAGTCAATGCTAGGCTACCCGGGTAAAAACAGTCGTTTGACCCCCAAAGGGTTGTGACCCATACGTTGAGAAATTGTCTCAAATTCTTTGTCAGACTGCTCAAGGTCATTGTCTCATAGACAGGAATTCTTTAGTCTCTTGTGTTTAGCTGTGGTCCTGATTTAGGTTTTTTTAAGTTAAAAAATGTTTAATTCTTTATTCCTGGTACCATTGCTGTAATTTACAGGGCAATATACCTGATACAGCGAAAAGCAAAGGGGAAAGACAAAGCGACAACAGATAAAAGACCCCAGGAACTCGTATCTCGTGGACATCACGTCGCATTAACCAATAGCTGCACACTTTGCAACTGTGGCTGTGACAGTCCTGAAAAGGAAGGGTTTCCCGTGTGGGCTGAAGTAACTTTTCTGACTGAGGATCATCGTTTCTTCTGCAACAGAGTTTTACAGTTCCTCTAACGCATTGGAGATGACAACCGCCTCAAAGTGACCCGCAGCTCTCCCAACAGCTCCTCCCTCTCCCTCCTGCTAAGAACTGTACCCTTCTCTGCTTTTGAACAGAACCTCTGTTCTCAGATCCATCCTTTGCACCTCCAGACCCACAGCC
The DNA here is from genome assembly GCF_963924665.1 of Micromys minutus. NCBI lineage: Eukaryota > Metazoa > Chordata > Mammalia > Rodentia > Muridae > Micromys > Micromys minutus. The sequence continues at coordinate 5,952,074 of NC_137967.1, read as the reverse complement.
ATCAGCACAGCCATTGCCCGAGCTTCTCCCACCCACGCCGAGCCTTCTCTGGTCCATAATTTGATGGTTGTTGTCCATTATGATTTTCCAAGTCCTTACAGTATCCATCCTCACCACGGTCACCTCCTTCATTGTCACCGTCATACATTAGTAAAGACATTATGATAATCAAATATTTGATAAATTTGAAAATATCAGATGGTCTTACACATTTTAGATGCTTTAAAAGTTGTTTTGTGCAATAAAGCACCTTTTAAAAGGGCGAAGCTGTAGAACACAACCACAGTTTTTAGAAGACGGGACCAATTTTTACCTGTGTAAACAATTCAGTGTCTCTAACATCAATACCAAGTGCGTTATTTTGATGCTATAAAGTTTGGCTGCCACCAAGAAACGTTCTTGTGTATGAGCAGATGGGGATACAGCTTTAATACCTCATCAATCAAGCACAGCTTTAAACTTTATTTCCTAGAAACCTGGTTTTTAAGACAGGACAGAAGTTATGTAAAATCTTCCTCCAATTTAAAAGTGTCTTTGGAGACCTGTTCCTTTGTTGGGTTCATGCCATTTGTTGCTTCTCACGATGGCTCTAAGCTTGAGTTTCAAGTTTAAACTGTGCCCCACCCCCAGACGTCTTAGATTGTTTTTAACCATATCTAATAATCTATAAAACAATAGTCTAAGATATATAGAACATAGTAAATCCATATATTTAAGGCCAGTCAGAAACAACTATGTAGTGGCCACATACATTTAAACATTTAAAACAGAGAAAAAAATTCCTTATTACCCCCAGGTGTAACTTATCACCTTCTGAATCCAACTGCTCCAGACAGCGCTTCCCCGGCAGGGCTCACCTCCTAGCTTCTTGGGTAGAGTTATAAGAGCAGGGTCAGTTTATTCATTTTTGCTGTTCCAAGTTAGCCATTCCCCCCCTACGCCCCCCGGAAAATCCTTGATATGAGTTAAAACTAAGTCAAGGGATGAACCCGCAGACGAAGTTTGGCAACAGTCTAGCAATCAAAACTGTAGACATAAACTGACGACACAGAGAGACTGGTACACTGAGGTTGGGGAGGAGAGGGAAGGGAACCAGGTGCCCCATTCGGTTCGACCAACTTCCTGCTTCCTTCTGGAAATGCCGTACGATGAGGTTTAAAGGAGACGAGGCTGAGGAAGAACTTTGACCTATGGTTTCAAAGTGGAGGCTCAGGCTGAAGACAGAGACAAAGTTTAACACCAGCATCCGAGCCACAAGACAAAGGAGCTGGGCAGCTTTGTGTCGTTAATTAGGGCCTATCAGGCGATTGGTTTTGTGTTTTTTTACCACGTGTGCTCCTTGCTTTAGGTAACCACTGAGAATTCTGCCTGGAGACCACCACTCACATGTGCAACTGGCAAGAGCATTTATTTCATGAAAGCAGGAAGTCTGCATGCAGGGGTCGGCCACTAACAAAAATGGCAGTGGCCCCAGACAAAGGCGCACAGGGCTTTTTACAGGGAACCAGGGGGATTTTAGCTAGGGCTAGGTAATCTTTATTGGTGGGCTACCGGGATGTCACATGGGTCGCTTTCTGATTGGCTCGTGTCCTGGTGGTCAGTGGACTGCGCTCCTGTGTCTCGAACATTTAATCATGGGATGAGATAGAGTTGGGGTGAGATAGGGCTACCCAGCACAGATGACCCGTCTGAGATAAGAGATTTCCCCATCCCTGGTTATCTCCAGGATGGATGGGGGATTTTTATAGCCTAGTTCCCGGGACTGATGACTTGGGGGAGGAGGTTATGGTTGATTCCTGGAATGAATGACTTAGGCACGAAGGGGTGGGGGGGAGGGGTTATGGTCAGTTCCTAGAATGAATGATTTTCTTTTTTGAAGTCAGACCTGGTCCTAAAATGGAGTTTATCTCGTCCTCTCTCCACGATTTCTATATCCTTTACCCATTAGCAGACAATTAAGAAAACATCTGGAGAAGGGGGACAGGAGTTCCTTCCCAGGCCTGGGCACATGAACTTGTTTGAGCCTGCCAGGTGGATGGAGACGCTGTCCCTGAGATGTCTGAGTTCAGACAAGCTAGTCCCTGAGATGTCTGAGCTCAGACAAACTGTCCCTGAGATTTCTGCGCTCAGACAAACTGTCCCTGAGATGTCTGAGCTCAGACAAACTGTCCCTGAGATTTCTGCACTCAGACAAACTGTCCCTGAGATGTCTGAGCTCAGACAAACTGTCCCTGAGATGTCTGCACTCAGACAACTGTTTACAACAGAAGCTGTGCAGCTGTTGGGAAGTCCTCAGCTCCCCCAGCGCCTGGGACTTTGAATTGAGTTTCTGCATTAAATGGAATCTGAAAACAAGATGGCAGTCCTAAGAGTAAGTTTTTTTTGCTTGTTCCCAACAGGATGCAAGGCAAACGCTCTGCCAACTAAGCCACATGCCAAACCCACATCTTAATTAAAGAAAAAAAAAAGTAGTAGAGAAAGATACACAGTAATGAAGATTAGTAGTCAAGGCTAATAAAAACAATACTGCAGGAGATACACTAATAAAGGTGGTTGCGAAAGATACTCAGTGATAAAGGCAGTGTGGAAGATAGACCGCAACAATGGGAAGGAAGAGAAACAAGCCACTGTCCCTAAAGGAGAGAAACAAAACAACTCTACCAGCTGACTCTGAAGAAAATAGGCACTGAAACCATTTTTGTTGTTCTTGTTTGGAGTTGGGAGTCGCCATGGCTAGTTTTTCCAGGCTGGTTGCCAATTTCTGAGTTCTGGTTATCCACCTGTTTTGGTCTCCAGCAGAGCTGGGACTGCAGGTGCAAGCCTCCACACCTGGATGCAGGTATATATATATATATTTTTTTTTTCTTTTTAATTGGGAAAAAAAATAGCAACACGGATTTCAGAGGGTTGCTGGGAGGATTAGTCGGACGATTATCTGTGGAAAGCACGGAGAACGCCGTGCCCAGAGTGAGTGTTCAGTAAGTGGTAACTATCAATCATCATTATTCCGACTGTAGCCAGTGCCCTTATGGATTTAATTGCTGTGATGCTAATGTCTCCAAGGTTCCGGGGCCAGGGCCAGCAGTTGTGAGTGTCAGCTGGGAATCTGAGCAAGGCGGAGACAGCTGCCCAAACCCCTCCCGTGGAACAGAAAATAAGGACAGAGCTGAGTTGGAAAAATTAAAAAAATGTCAGGAAAGCCAGCCAAGTTGCCAGGCTTCCTCCTCCTCCCTCCTCCTGGGTTTCAGGGACAACAACCTTCACTTCCTGTTTTTGCCCAAGGGAGTTTTAATAACCAAGGCAGCCTATGCAGGAGAGGAAGGAATCCGGAGAGGGTTGCGAAGAGGAGACAGAGGAGGAGAAACTTGGAAGGACCTCCTCCTGGATGGGCTTTGTCAAAGGGTGGCCGTACTTCCTGGTACAGCAGCTCCTTCAGCATGGGAAAGAGCTCACCCAAGAGTGAGAGGCCATGTCCCTGTTTTATAGAAGAGTGGACCTAGAATAAGGAAGGTTCAACTCAGATCCATCCAGGTTGATGGGACACATTCTAGAGCCTGAAAGGTCAAGAAAGGGGGCAGTGGGGAAGGGAAAGAGTGGGTTCCTGTCTTCATTTAAACAGGTTGGGAGATGTGGGATATTCCTCAGAATATCTTCATTTCTCAGACGTGGGTCTGGAGATGTCCAGGAGCCCAGCAATGCTCTACACTCCACAGATGGTCTCTGTCTCCTGTGGGGTGCAGGGAGCAAGGTTTTCACAGTTCCTGTGATGTTCTGAGGTGCTCTGTACCAGGAACTACAGATGCTCTGGTATAGACCGAAGAAATGAAGTCAGTGTAGATGTATGGCAGGAACTCTCCTTCCAGTGGCCCTGGGTTGTGTGTCTGGCTTGGCTAGACACTGTGTGTGGGCCTTTGTTTGAATTTTGTTTGGTTTTAGTTTGTTTTGAGACAAGGTTTCCCTGTGTGGCCCGGACTGTCCTGGAACTCACTCTGTAGACCAGGCCTTGAACTCAGAGAACCATCTGCCTCTGTCTCCCCAGTGCTGTGACTAAACTTATACACTGGATAGTTTGATTTTTAAAAAATTATTTCCTCATTTATTACATCCTGAACACAGTTTCCCTCCCTTCCTGTCCTCCCAGTTACCCTCCCCCACCCACGTCTCCATTTTTCTTCAGGAAAGGGCAGACCTCCCATGGGTATCAACCAAACAGCTGCAGCAAGACTAGACACAACCCCTCATGTTAAGGCTGGATAAAGCCTCTCTAGTTCCTGTCTACAGGTATAGCAGAATATCATTATGGATCATTTCATCACACACACACACACACACACACACACACACACACACACACACATCCCACCCTAGCCCTATATATGGTCCTGTTTGGTTGTATCCTGGGATTCTAGGCTGTCCAGCCCCTGGCAGTGTCAGGGGTGGGTTCCATCTCATGGCATGGGTCTCAAGATGGACCAAGCATTGTTGTCCACTCAGATAATGTCTGCAGCACCTTTACTCTGGCACGTCTTGTAGACAGGACAGCTTGATTATAAATCAAGGGTTTTTGGGCTGGGATGGTATTCAGTCTCTCTACTGGAAGCCTTGCCTAGGATAGGAGATGGCTGCTTCTGGCTCCCTATCCTCCATCACTAGGAGTTCCCATTCACGAGGTTTATCTGTCTCATCCCTGGATTCCTCTCAATTCCAGCTGTCTCTTCGATTACTCTCCCCTTCCATCCTCCCCTCACCCGATCCCTCCTGTTCCCGTCCCCACCTGCCCCCAGATCACCCACATTATCTATTTCCCCTTTCAGAGAGACTCATGTGTTCCCCCTTGAGCCCTATCTGCTAGCTTTTCTGGGTCAGAAACATGTTGTAGCATGATTGCCCTTTACTTTACAGACAATATCCACTTACACGTGAGTTTATACCATGTTTGTCTTTCTGGGTCTAGGTTACCTCACTCAGAATATTTTCCCCCCACTTCCATCCATTTATCTGCAAATTTCATGTTATAATTTTACAGCCGAGTAGCATTCCATTTTATATGAATTTATCGTATTTTTATTATCTATTTTCAGTTGAGGGGCATCTAGGTTGTTTCCAGTTTCTGACTATTATGAATAAAGCTGCTATGAACATTGCTGAGTAAGTATCCCCATGGTGGCTGGACTTTCCTTTGGGTATACGCCTAGGATGGTAGAGCTGGATCTTGAGGTAGGTTAATTCCCAATTTCCTGAGAAACTGCCATATTGATTCCCAAAGTGGCTGTACACATCTGCACTCCCACCAGCATGGAAAGGTGTCCCCTGTGCCCACATCTTCACCTCTGTTCACTATGTCTGGAGTTATTGATTAGCCATTCTGCCCAGTATAAGATGGAATCTCAGAACAATGATGCAGTGTAAGGTAGACCAATACATTCGTGTCGTTTTTGAAGAATCTTTCATCACACACCCTTTCACGTGCTTGCTTTAGCAGAACATCCTTTCACCCGTGTCTGCTTCCCTTCCAACGACTCCTCAAGTTTCCACTTCAGCGATATTGTTCACGAATAGCAATACTTTGGCTTCTTCCTTTCCTGTGTGTAGCCTATTGATCTCATTTAGTTGTTTTAGTGCTCCAGCTAGAACTTTAAGTATTATTTTGAATAGATGTGGAGAGAGCTTTGTCTTGTTCTTGGTTTTAGTGGAATCACTTTGAGTTTGTCTTCATTTAATTTGATGTTGACTATAGGCTTGCTGTCTGTATATCGCCTTTATTACGATTAGGTACGCCCCTCTATCTCTGATCTCTCCAAGCTTTTACCATGAAAGGGTGTTGGATTTTATCAAAGGCCTTTTCAGCATCTAATGAAATGATGGTGTAGGGTTTTTTGTTTCTTTCAGTTTGTTTTTGTGGTGGATTACATCGACAGATTTTAGTAGTTTATGATCTTTGTGATGTGTTATTGAATTTGGTTTGCTGGTATTGAATATTTTTGCATTGATGTTAATGAAAGAAATTGGTCCGTAATTTTCTTTGTGTGGTTTGGGTGACTGTGACTTCATAAAATGAATTTGCCAATTCTCCTTCTGTTTCTCTTTTGTGGGATGTCATGAGTATTGACATCAGCTCTTCTTTGAAAGTCTCAAAGAATTCTACATTAGAATTCTAATGATCATTTCTCAGTTGGGAGGCTTTTGATTACTGTTTCTATTTCCTTAGGAGTTATAAGTCTATTTAAATTGTCTATGATCTTGATTTAACTTTTGTAAGGGGTGTCTCTCAAGAAAATTGTTCGTTACTAATTTTGTGAAGTACAGATTTGAAAGTATGACCTAATGATTTGCTTGGATTTCCCCAGGGTCTGTTATTATGTGCCCGTTTAGTTTCTGACTTTGTTAACTTGGATATTCTCTCTCAGCCTTTTAGTTAGTGTGGATAGGGGTTTCTCTATCTGATTGATTCTCTCAAAGAACCAACTTTTTTGCTTCATTGAATCTTTGTGTCGTTATATTAACACCAACCCTAGGTTGGATGATTTCCTGCCATCTACTCTTCTCAGATGAGCTTGCTCCCTTTCATTCTAGAGTTTCCAGGTGTGCTGTTAAGTTCTAGTACGAGAGCTCTTCAATTTCTTTATGAAAGCTTTTGATGCTGAGAATTTTCCTCTTGATGCTGTGAACGTCCCTCTTAGCACTGCTTTCATTTTGTCTCATACGTTTGGGCACATTGTGTCTTCATTTTCGTCTTATTGAATTCTAAGAAGTCTCTAACTTCTTTCATTATTTCTGCCTTGACCCAGTGTTCATTTTGTAGAGGAATATTTATTTTTATGAGTTTTTTTTAGGCTTTCTGTCCATGGTACACATGGATGGTCCATATGGTCTTAGGATACAGGCAGTTATTTCAAATTTCTTGTATCTGTTAAGACTCCCTTTGTGACCAAGTATATGGTTAGTTTTGGAGAAAGTTTCATGAGATGCTGAGAAGGTGTATTCTTTTGTGTTTGAGTGAAATGTTCTGTAAATATCTGTTAGGTTGATTTTGGTCATAACATATGTTACTTTTGTTACTTCTCTGTCTAGTTTTGCTCTGCTCGTTAGTGAGAATGGGGTGTTGAAGTCTTCTACTATTGATCTGTGGGATTTGATGTGGGATTTGGAACATAGATGTCCAAAAGTGAGAAATCATCTTGGTGAATATTTTTTTCTTTGACTATGAAGCGTCCTTCCCATCTCTTGATTAAATTTGGTTGAAGTCTGTTTTGTGAGATATTAGAATGGCTACACCAGATTGCTTCCTGAGTCCATGTGCATGGAAAATCTTTTTCCAACCCTCGATATGAGCTAATGTCTATCTATGGTGCTGAAATACAATCCTTGTACACAGAAGGATGGTTCTGTTTTCACACATATGTTGTCAGTCTGTGTCTTTTTATCCACTGATGTTGAGGGAGATTAATGATCAATGATTGTTAATTCCTGTTATTTTGGTGGTGTGTAAAAGTATGGGGCTTTTCTATGCCCTCCCTTGTACCTAAATAATGACACAGAGACCTATTATATTTATTAATAAGTTTCAAGCACTATAGCTGGGCAGATATTCACCTAGTCTAACCCAATTATGCTGCCTACTACCCAGCCATGTGCCCCATTACCTGCTATATTAGTCCCACCCGGGCTGTTTCTGCTCCATCTGTGTCCCGATAGACACCCTCATGGCCACTCCTTCCTGGGAATTTCTCCTTTCTTTCTACCCAGGACCCCCTCTCTGGGATCAGAAGTTCCATCTTAACTCTCTTCCCCAGCTCTAGGCTGATTAGATCTTTATTAACGAATCAAAGGTGATGGAGAATAATTGCCGCACAACACTGAGACAGGAAATGCTTCGATAATAATAACAACGCCAACATCCATACTGCAACCAGATCTCTGCACACAGTAATCCGAATCTGAATACACAGTGCACAAAACAACCCCCCAACTTCTCCCCCTTTTAGTTGAAGAGAGGCTCTTTCTCTTATATTAATAAACGATATATAATAATAACAATTATGAAAACTATCAGATAAAAATTACATTCATAATGTCCAGTCCATTTGTACTTGGCAACCTTGGAGAAAGCACTCCAACAACTATCCTACCTTGGTGAGGTCAGAGTTCTGTATTTAAATCATTTTTATCATAATTTGCATTCATCAACTATAACTGTACTTTTAGACTTTAAAATATTTTCTTAAATCCTAAACAGCTTAAGCTTAATCATAAGGCTATAACTATATAGCCTTTAACCTCCGCAGAGCCCTGGAAGGATAAATATCACCTGAGTAAACAGGAAGTGCAGAACAAGTAGCTTCCAGAACTGTAGGCATGATAAAGGTTTCTGGCCACCTGGTTAATCAGTCGACATTTTTCTGCATCATTAGAGTATCATCTTCAGCCTTCTGGCCCGGTGTATGACAGACTGTCCTGTGAAGCAGGAGTTACGAAGGACTGGCCTCTGTCCTTGCAAACCCCGGCAGTCAACTTCCATGTTCTGCTTGTCCAGTTGAAGCTAGAGCACTTTTTTTTTTAACCAGGTGTCAGCCTGCCACATTTGGAACAAATTTCATGAGTAGATTCTTCAATGCTACTCATCTTCTTTAAAGTGGAATGGGGTGTTGCTGAAAACTATCATGCCTATCATTAATAAAGAATCTTCAAATGCCATATTCTGTAGATATCTGAGGATTATGAAGACCATCTATCTGCCTATAGTATATCTGAATAGGCAAATGTTGCTTGTTTCTAGCTCTTTATTATCTGTTTGATTTAGAAAACATCTAAAGGAGGCTAAATAAAGCTCATGTCTATAATTAGCTAGACTATTACCTAACAAGACCATAAATTTGATTGATTATTAGTTTGCATTTCATAATTATTCTGAACAGTTTGCAATAACAGCTTTCCAGGACTAGTACTTCACGTTGCATTTTAAATGAGTAACGTAGGTACAGTACCTCAAACAGAAGTTAAAACATAAATATATACAGTGTGTTGTTTTAAAAAAAAACTTAAAGATGTATCAAATATACAAAACTCAATGCCAGTATAAACATATTTGACTTGTTGGTGTTCTTTAATTTAAAGTAGATTCGATACTCTACCCTCTTATCTTTTATTCCTATATCCCCTCTTTTCCTTCAATCCCTTCTCCCCCTCCTTCCCCAACACTACATAAGAGAGAAAGAAGAATAAAAAGAGAGAAATCTCTGAATATAACCTTCTATATTTTATTTTCTTCCTTGCCAAGATCATTTACAATTTGCAATCAACCCCCTAAGACAACAACAAACACACACCCATCACCCACCAGACAACCAAAAACTATCCACCCCCCTTGTTGGGTGACAGGGCATCATTCTCTTAAAACTGTTTCCTGCTATCTGAGGTTGACATTCTCTTTTGGGAGCCCTAAGAAAATTAGGATAATGGCCAAGGCCGAAGAAAGACGGCTGTATTATTGGTTGTCAAGTCTCCGTGTGACGGGAAAGTGCAAGCTTAACTGAAGTCCTGGTTGGAACAGTCTGTGAGTCTGTCCAGACTTATATCTTGGAGTTGTTTTGGATGCAGATTCTTCAGGAGAAGTTATTGAGGCAATCTGTGAGGTAGGATCATCTGGACTGTTAATCTGGTCTTTCTTTGGTATCTGGTTCTATTGCTCTGCAAACATAAACTTTCAAAGGTAATATACATTTGTGCAAAAGTATGTGAATAGAATTTGCTATGTGCACAGATCAGCTAAAGATTATTCCTTAATCTTGGAGTAGGTAAGGCGTGTGTCTTTTTTTTTTTTTTTTTTTTTAAGGTTAGTTTGAACTGTATAACCAAACTGTAGTATAAACATTCATCCATTTCATTTGAAAGGATGGAATAATGAATCCCAAGGACTCTGTATCCACCAAGATTTATTGGATAGACTTAGCTGGCTGGAGACAGTTTTATCTCAGCCAGTCTCAAAGATGTTCCCATGTAGAGGGGTCCATGTTCGTGTTACCTGTTTTGTTCTTGAAAATTTTTCCTTCATGTCTGTAGCCAAGACTTTCAGGAGGTCTCCTCTGATCAAATCTAATCTCTATTAATTTTGATGGTATTTATAGCTTTTTCTCCTCCTGTTGAAACAAAGACAAACAACCTCTTCGCTAACGCAATATATTTGTCCCTTCCATTCTGAAGTTAGGACATCCTTAAAATGGATGGGATGTTCTAATCCAGCCTTATATTGTAATATGCAAAAACTGTTTAATTGTATTAGCTGTATCCTGGAGCATTGTCTGTCTCAGTTTGTACAAGTATTCCCATAACTGCCATTACTTCTAATAAGTGTGTAATTAGAAAAACAGACTGTTCAGAACTTAAGGCAGCTGCCCGTTGAAATCCCGAGTATGTGTCTGTGGTATGGTGCACATACCTTGATTTTCCAAACTCTGATAAACAGAGCATACCCACGTGCCCAGTTTCATCTCTCCCAGTAGGTAATGGAGTTTGGCTATACAAAAAGAACAAGTGGGGCATTTCCTCATCATTTCCTTGGCTTGTTGCCAAGGGATAGCGAATCTTTAAAATTTTCCTGTTAACATGGTGCTTTTTAAAATGACAATTTGAAGCTTCTAGCATATTTCCTATGAATAGCTGATCAATTCCTTTATTGCCTTGTGTTAGGGATCCTGGTAAACCTGCATGGGATCTTGTATGTGTTATACATAGGGATGATTTCTAATGTCTGAATAAATGGTGACGCTAATCATCCTGAATGAGTTCAGTGGCCTCTATATGCAAAACAACTCTTTCTGCATATTGAGAGCCAATCACTACGTCAGTATATTCAAGAAAACCTAATAATGCCACAAGAACGGCATACAACTCTCATTTTCCAACTAAGATATTAGGGCCCTGAACCATTTTTACTAATTTTTCTGACTTGTAACATGACTTCTTTGCATCAGTATAGAATGTAGGGGCCCCAGAAGTCAGTGTCCCTTTTACTGTGTGAGAAAGAATCCAATTATTTCTTTTTATAAACTGAAGTCACTTGTGTTAAGGATTGGTTCTAATGCTGTTTTAATTCAATTCGGCTCACAAAGGACGTGTTCCCAGACACTAAGAGTCTCCACCCCCGGCCGGATTTGATTGGCAATAAAGAATTGCTTTACAGACAATGGCTGGGCAGATGGGCTGAGGTGGGATCTGGGGATTTGCACAGGTTAGGGACCAGGCGAGAGGAAAGAGAAGGAGAGTAATGTGACTAGGAAGAAGAAAGACCAGAGCTAAAGGTCAACACAGGCCACTTCCCCAATTGTGTTTGGGGTAACAGAGATGAAATATGGATTATAAAAGATGTTTGCTAGCACCGTTTGCTAGCAGCGTCAAGGATTAGAAATGTCCAGCCATTGAGCTAATCAAGGCATATTAAAATTAACTGGTGTGTGCATGTGTGTGTGGTTTCCATTTGAGAATCCAGATAGCTCTTGGTCAGATGTGTATGTGTGACCCATTGAGAGCTAGAGAGAGCTTAGCTAAATTACTGCTTCACATTTGATTCAGGGGCGTTCGTTTTTAATCTCTCCCCCAAAACTATTGCACGCTCTTTGCCAATATTCATTGTCTGCTCCTAATGAGGCTATTTCAGCATTAGTAAAAAGGTACCACAATTTCCGGCAATTGACAGCCTCATTTTTCCTTCTAGAGTCAACTCAGAAACCTTTTCTAAATAGGTTTTTAATTTTCTTATTGTTTGAGTGCTAAAAATGTCCATTCTAAGATGTAATCTCTTCCCTGCATAAGAATTTTGTGGGAAAATGAGTAGAAGTCAAAAGAACTAAAATACAAGTCACTGTTGGATCCAAATGGGCTGTATGTGTGCTCTGTAATTTCTTCTCTACCAGAGCCAATTCTTTTTCAGCCTGAGCTGATAATTTTCTTGAACTATTTAAGTCTGTATCACCTTGTAAGGTTTGAAAATAGATTATCTGACTTGTGAGTAATAACCTACTTATGGGCCTTAGCCAATTGATATCTCCCAACAAATTTTTTTTTAAATCATCAAGAGTTCTTAATTGATCTCTCCCAATTTGTACCTTCTGTGATTGGATTTTCTGCAGACCTATCTTATATTCTAGATAATTAATAGGATCTCTTCTTTGTAATTTTTTTTTTCAGGATCAATTTGTAATCCCCTACAAGACAAAATTCCCTTTACCCCATCAATTGTTTTTCCTAAGGTATCTCCATCTGAATCAGCCAACAAGATATCATCCATATAGTGGTAAATTATATTGAGGTGGATTGAGAAAATGGCTTATGAATTATTTCTAATGGTTGCTGTACAAAGTAGTGATGTAAGGCAGGACTATTCTACATTCCTTGTGGAAGCACTCTTCAATGATTACCTTTTTATTAAACAACTATCATTATAAACAGATATTAAGAAAGCAAACCTTTCTCTATCATGCCCTTGCAAAGACATTGTGAAAAGGCAGTCTTTGGATTAATCACTATAATAGACCATGTCTTAGGTAAACAAGGAAGCCAATGGATTCCAGGCTGTAAAGAGCCTACTGGTTGAATGATTTTGTTGACTTTTCTCAGATCTGTTAACATCCTTTATTTGCCAAATTTCTTTTTAATGACAAATGCAAGAGATTCCCAAGAGCTGCTGGGATCTTCTATATGTTAGGCCTCTAGCTTCTCTTGAACGAGCTCTTCTAGTGTCTGTAACTTTTCTTCTGTCATAGGTCATTGTTCTACACTAGTGAGTCAACCACCTTAGTGGTAGAGCTGTTGGTGTTCTACCAGCAGTGGGTCCCTCATGGAAAGCCTCTATTGTGTTCTGCTTATGGACAACTTGGACAGACTGTGACTCTTCTTGATAACATTTTGAATACCAGTGTGGCCACTGGGGTTCTGGACACCAGCCAGCATTATTTCCAGGAGGGCCTGGGGCTTCTGCTGGAGTTGTGGGCTAGCACATGGAAACAAGGGGCAAGGGTGCTATTAGGAAAGCTGGGCCAGGTCTGAGCAAGCATTGGACATCTATGAGTGGGTCCTACCTGGGGCTCTGGTACAGGCATGGCATCCAGTAGAGTAGTAGCTAGTTTGAGATTCTTTTCTTTTTTGAGTTACAGTCTTGCACTGTAACCTAGGCCTCAGCCTTCTGAGTGCTGGGATTACAAGTGTGCACCATCACACTTGGTTTTGTTCATATGTGTGTGTGCAGGTGGAAGCCAGAGAACAGTCTTAGGTATCATTCATTAAGGGCCACCTACCTTTTCATTTATTTATTTATTTATTTTTGCACTATTTTGGAGGCTGGGAGGTTACATATATCATTGCTCAGATATGGAAGTCAGATGTCAAGTCTCAGGTTTGTCCCTCCTTTGAGCACATGGGTTTCAGGGATTAAACTTGGGTCCTTGATCTTGTCACCAAGTACCAGGTGATCCATCTTAATGACTGTATCTAGTGTTTTGTTGTTGTTTTGTGGTTGTTGTTCTCTTTTTGTTTGTTTTTTTAGTTAGGGTCTCACTAAATAGCATCGGCTGGCTTAAAATTCACTGTGTAGACCAGGCTGGTATTGAACTCACAGAGATCCACTTGCCTTTGCCTCCTAGGTGCTGGGATTAAAGGCAATGTTACCATACCTAGTCCTCACCTTGTTTTTAGAGTCTCTCACTATCTTGAGACTTGACAAGTAGGCTAGACTGGCTGTATTGAGTCTCATGGACCCTTCTCTCCTTTACTTCCCCAGTTCTGACATTATAAACACACAACAGACCAGCTTCAACCAGGAGATTCTCTGACCCATGCATCCCCTATAGAGAGATCCAGGGTTATGGCTTTCCAGAGCCATAACCCATGCTAGGAGACTTTTTATTTTATTTTTATTTTATGGGATATGCTCTGTACTTACATTTCCCTTTTCCCCTGACTCCCATACCCCTCCCCTTCCCCTTGCTTCCATGAAGGTACTCCCTCTTCCAACCACCCTCTCCCGCCTCAGTGCCTTGGCATTCCCCTACTCTGGGAAAACGAGCCTTCACTGGACCAAAGGCCTCTCCTCCCATTGATGCCAGACAATTCTATCCTCTACTACATATGCAACTAGAGCCATGGGTCTCTCCATGTGTGCTCATTGGTTGGTGTTTTAGTCTCTAGGAATTCTGGAGGGTTTGGTTGGTTGATAATGTTGTTCTTCTCATCGGGTTGCAAACCCTTTCAGCTCCTTCAGTCCTTTCTTTAGCTTCTTCATTGGGGTCCTCGTGTTCAGTCCGATGGTTAGCAGCAAGCATCCTTCTCTGTATCAGTATGGCTCTGACCTAGCCTCTAAGGAAGCATCCACATCAGACTCCTGCCAGTAAGTACTTCTCGGCATCAGCAATAGTGCATGGGTTTAGTGGCTGCATATGGGATGGATCTCCAGGTGAGGTAGTCTCTGGATGGTCTTTTCTTCAATCCCTGCTCCCCTATTTGTCGCTAGGGGGCCTTTTTGGTGGCAGCTGTCTTCCAGTCACCCTGTTTCTGTGAGTAACCCAATACTCATTGGTTTGCCAAGTTGGACTTTGGTATAATCTCACTTTGGTCTGTTGTGGGTTTCCTGTTTGGGCCAAGTAGATGTGTGTGGTGTCTTCCTAGGAAAAGCCACACAGCATGGCCTCTATTGTCAAAGGGTTATTACTATGTCACTAACTAAAGTTAAACTCCAGAGGTTGGACTGAGAACCTACAAAATCTTCCTTCTGCCTTATTCCAGTGACTCCCAGAACACCACACAAGACTTGTCCAGAAAATATTAAACCTAGCTAAACCCTGTCAGCATTCACAAATTCAATACAGACTCCATATCTTTGTGAGGTGACAATACTGACTTGGGAACCTAGAGAAAAATAAGCAAGTGTCAGTATAAGAATGTCAAAGAGGAGCCACCTCACCCTAATGTCACCAAACACTTAAAAATAATTTTCAATATCTTTAAATGAATTTTTAAAGTTGGGGGGGGAGCTTAAGAGCTCCATTGTATGTAACTGATGCCCACTTTAAATGCCTGGTAGTATTTTTTTGAAAAAGAAAAAAGAAAAGGAGTGTTCGAGTATATCTTCTGAGACAGGAATACAGAGGTCAAGATTCTATGCATGCATTGCAGTCAGACCCCCTAGTAGGCCAGGAGCAATGGAATTTCCATTGCCAAAAAAACAAAAACAAAAAACAAAAACAAAAACAAAAAACCCAAAAAAACCCAACCAACCAAACAAACAAACAAAAAACCACAGAGGCTTCCTAAGAGCACGCAGATGAATATAGAGAAAAAAAGGCCTTTCCCAAGAAATGCACAATAGAAAAATGTAATCCAATGGCCATAAAATTAAAAATTTGGAAGTTCCTTAAAACATATTCTGGCTTTTGGGAAACAGGGAGAAACCTGAAGTATCAGACTCTGTGCCACAGGAAAAGACTCTGGGGATAGAGTTAACCATTCCCAGCCCCAAATAGGCAGGATTACTGGTTACACTTAGATACCAGCCCCCACACTACATAGGGATAAGAACTAATCAGACTGTCAGCCCATTGCCTAATAGAATCCACTGTGACTGGGGGCAGCACATTAACAGTAGAGGACTAATAAGGGGCTAGCACTTGTCTAATATCCCAAACTTCTAACCTGGGCACCTCCTCTTATTTTCATGCCTGCTCTTCTCCCTTAGGGGTTAGTTCATCTTGACAACAGCAATATTACCAAGCTCTTGAAACGACTTGTACTAATGGCTTGATTAAATGCACCTCTTCGGATTTTTTCCAGACTAAGTAGATGGGTCAATCAGGATCCAGAGGCATTAAAACAACAGTTAGTGTCCCTTGCAGAAATGAGTAATGAAAAAACCCTTGCCACAGTTAGAGAAAACTCAAAAGTTAAAACAGAAAGCAAGCAAGCAAGAATGAAAAGAAAGGAAGGAAGGAAGGAAGGAAGGAAGGAAGGAAGGAAAGAAGGAAAGGAAGGGAAGGAAGGAAACAAAAAAGCAAGCAAGAAAGAAAGGAAGGAAGGAAACAAAAAAGCAAGCAAGAAAAAAAAGAAGGAAGGAAGGAAAGAAGGAAACAAAAAAGCAAGCAAGAAAGAAAGGAAGGAAGGAAAGGGAGGAAAAGAAGGAAGGAAGGAAGGAAACCAAACAAGCAAGAAAGAATGGAAGGAAGGGAGGAAAGAAGGAAGAAAGGAAAGAAGGAAGGAAGGAAACAAAAAACCAAGCAAGCAAGAAATAAAGGATAGAAAGAAAGGACAGAAAAGAAAAAGCCACAAGCCAGATAGTTAATACCAGCCTTTATTCTGTGGCTCCCCCTGGCTAACTACTCTGTTACGAGCACCAGCTGGGCCTTTAATTCTCATTCTGACTAGATTAATGGCAAGCCCCTAAATATTAAACTATATGGCCAATTATATTTCCATTTAGTAAAATTAAATTAATGGCCCTGGGGACCAACTAGACCTCTGTAGAGCAGGAGGGGTCCAAGATTGGCCTGCTTTGCTAAGACCCAAGGGAACGTAGCAGAGCCCCAGGCCATAGAAGGACCTGAGACTTCAGCACAACTGACTCCATGGTGGAAGTTCCAGTCAGGACGTAGAACTCGGAGGCAGATGTCACCAACTTCCAAAAGACAAACAAAGGCCAAATCCATCAAAGTTTCTATATTTACTAACATTTTCATTTATTTCCTGTACTTCTGCTTCTGGCTAACTGCTCTTGTTAACTGAAGTATGGGAACACGGAATGTGGTATTTGTGCTTAAAACTCACCCTGAGTGTAGCCAGGGGCTACAGCGGGATCCCAAACACACAGTGTAGTCACTGTCCTGATTAACGAAGGCTTCCTATTGGCTTAAACCTGTCTGAGCAGTCTTCTCTGGTGAATGCCTCACAACTATACTCATTATTGTTAGAAGGGTTTTCTGGGGCTGGAGAGATGGTTCAGCTGTTAAAAGTACTTGCTGTTCTTGCAGAAGACCCCAGTTTGGGTCGCAGAAACAATGTGGTGTGGCTCACACTGCCTTCAACTTCAGCTCCAAGGGACCTAAATGCCGAGTTCTGGCCTCCCTCTGTGGGCACTGTGCTCACAAGTATATACATCCACACAGAAGCACACACAGACACACTTAAAAAGTGAAAGGATCCACTTTCTGTGCAAGTACTGAGAGCGAGAGTGTGTGCACGGGCGAGATGGGAAGCCTGGGTGTGGGGCAATGGAAGTCATCTACAGGAAGCTAGTCTTGTTAAGAATCTTCCTGACCGGAACAGTTGCCTGCCGGAGAGTTCAGCCGCTAGCTTAAGAGATGCCGCCGAAAGGGAAAGGTGGTTCTGGAAAAGGAGGGAAAGGAGGTGCAGCCTCTGGGAGTGACAGTGCTGACAAGAAGTCTCAGGGTCCTAAAGGTGGTGGCAGTTCAGTAAAGGTCAGACACATTCTATGTGAAAAACATGGGAAAATCATGGAAGCCATGGAAAAGTTAAAATCTGGGATGAGATTCAGTGAAGTGGCCACACAATACAGTGAAGATAAAGCCAGACAGGGGGGTGACTTGGGTTGGATGACCAGAGGATCCATGGTGGGGCCATTTCAAGAAGCAGCATTCGCCTTGCCTGTAAGTGGGATGGATAAGCCTGTGTTTACAGACCCACCAGTTAAGACAAAATTTGGATATCATATTATTATGGTTGAAGGAAGAAAATAAAATCACATGAAAGACCGAAAAAAAAAAAAAAAAAAAAAAAAAAAAAGAATCTTCCTGATGCCTTCTGGTCTCCATCCGCACCCCGGAGTTAACCCGGAGTTAACCCTCTCCAGACCCAAATCCCCTCAGAAGGAGGTGGACTCACATGAGTAACAGGCTCCAGTCAGAGACAGCAAGACCAACTAACACCAAAGATAGCCAGATGGCGAGAGGCAAACGCAAGAACATAAGTAACAGAAACCAAGGCTACTTGGTATCATCAGAACCCAGTTCTCCCACTACAGCAAGTCCCGGATACCCCCCAATACATTGGAAAAGCAAGATTCAGATTTAAAAAATCACATTTCATGATGATGATAGAGGACTTTAAGAAGGACATAAATAACTCCCTTAAAGAAATACGGTAAACAGGTAGAAGCCCTGTACTGGCTGGTTTTGTGTCAACTTGACACAAGCTGGAGTTATCACAGAGAAAGGAGCCTCAGTTGGGGAAATGCCTCCATGAGATCCAGCTGTTAGGCATTTTCTCAACTAGTGATCAAGGGGGAGGGCCCAGCCCATTGTGGGCGGGGCCATCCCTGGGCTGGTGGACCTGGGTTCTCTAAGAAAGCAAGCTGAGCAAGCCAGGGGAAGCAAGCCAGTAAGTGACATCCCTCCATGGCCTCTGCATCAGCTCCTGCTTCCTGACCTGCTTGAGTTCCAGTCCTGACTTCCTCTGGTGATGAACAGCGATATGGAAGTGTGAGCTGAATAAACCCTTTACTCCCCAACTTGCTTCTTGGTCATGATGTTTGTGCGGGAATAGAAACCCTGACTAAGACAAATTGGTACCAGCATAGTGGGGTATTCCTGTGACAACCTGACCACATTTTGGGCAGGACTTTGGAAGGGCTTTGGAACTTTGAGCTAGAAGAGCTATTGGGATATCAAGACCTCTGTGGGATGTTCTGTAGGAGCTTGGAAGATAATGTTGAAAACAGTGCAGAAGATGGAGGCCTGGCTTGTGAAATTTCAGAGGGAAGATTAAAGACTCTTGTCAGGGCTGTTGCTGTTTTGATTGTGAAGATTCTGTGGTTTTGGTTAGCTGGGGCTGAGGAATCAGCTGTGATTAACAAGATACCAGAACTACTAAAGCAAAACCTTTGCATTACTGGGACTATTGATGTTGGTCAGATGGAGCTAAGAAATTAGAAATTAGTGATGATTAAGAAGAGACCAGCATCATTGAGGTGAAATCTTCTGGGAAGTGTTTCCTGAAACCATGAAGAAGCTGTATTCCAGAGATAGCCAAAGTTGTACCCCATGCTGTGGCTGTACTTGGTAATGTGTAAGAGTCACCTAGGTGGTACTGGTTTTGAAGGCATGAAAGGGTCATGGAGAGAAGCTGAGGCTTGGCACTATGAGAGGCCTTGGAAGGGCATTGGAGAAGGTACAACCTCACTTGCAATTAGTGCCCCAGGACTAACAGTGGTGTTTTGGAGATGCCAGTACCATGAGATGACCACCAGGAACAGCAGCTGCAGTGGAGAACAGACAGCTGGAGCCTAGAAGACAAGGTGTGTGCTACAAAGGGCAGAGCTGGAGAAGTGACCCAAGCCCTTGGAAGAACCCAGAAGTTTGTAAGTGGATTCTCAAACACTGGATGGTTAGAAATTGACTTTGCTTTTGATTGTGACTGTGCCCTGATATTTTTCCCTCCTGAAGGAAGAAGTGGAGCCCACAGTTAAGAGACTTTAAATTGTAAAAAGACTTTCATTTTTTTAAGAGACTGGATATTTTTAAAGGGATTGCAATTCCAACATGCAAAAATTTGTAAAGACTGTGGGACTTTTAAGGTTTTTTAGATCTTGGGGATGAACAAGAAAGTAAGGGTTGAGGCTTAATAGTGATGTTTGTGTGTCAAGTTGACAAGGGGTCAATTGTACTGGCTGGCTTTTTTTTTTTAACTGCATCTTCTTTACTTTGCATACTTTTAATTTCACAACAAAATAAAACAAACAGAAAAAAAAAAAAACCACAATACACAACACCCAACCCTGCTATTCTGTGGGAGGGGAGCTTCCTGCCTTAAGGCACAAGGGCAGGATAGAAGAGATTCTTGTAGACATGAGCAGACCCAGGTGGGTCAGGGCTGTTGAGGGAGCCACAGGGATACTATACAAAGGACACAGGCTTCCCGGGAGCCTTTAATCCACTTCTTCCATGCCAGAGGCATCCTCTTCACCCTCCAGTGGGATCTCATCAGGAACAGCAGCACTGGGCTCTTCTGTGGTGACCTCATCTTCAATGCCAAGGACTAGTTTAATTATGTGGTAGATAAGGTTGGAGTGAGTTTGGGGATCCTCAAGTGAGAAACCAGAGGAGAGCAGAGCAGTTTCAAACAGCAGCACCACCAAGTCCTTAACAGCTTTGTCGTTTTTGTCTGCCTCAGCCTTCTGCCGCAGGGTCTCAACAATGGGGTGATCAGGGTTGATCTCTAGGTGTTTCTTGGCCATCATGTAGCCCATTGTAGAGTTGTCTCGCAGTGCCTGTGCCTTCATGATCCGTTCCGTGTTGGCTGTTCAGCCATAGGTGCTTGTCACAATGCAGCAGGGTGAAGACACAAGCCTAGTTGGAGATTGTCACTTTTTCAACCTTCTTGTCCAAGATCTTCATGAGCTTGCAGAGATTCTCAAGCTGCCTTGCTCTCCTCCATTTTCTTTTTCTCTTCCTCTAGTAACTCCAGGCCCTCCTTAGTCACCGAGACTAGGCTCTTTCCATCAGATTCCTTGAGCTGCTGCCCGCAGTACTCATCAATAGGCTCAGTCATATACACCACCCCAAAGCCCCGTTCCTGCACACGCTCACAAAGGCAGAGGTATGATGGCGAAGGAACTCAGAGAGGCAGAGATGGTTCGTGGGATCCTCATGGATTCCAAGCTTTAAATTCTTGGAGAACGCCTCATAAAATGTCTTGTAGTTCTCTTTGTCTTCAGCCAACTCGGAGAAGAGCTCAAGGCACTTCTTCACAGTGTTTTTGCGGATGACTTTCAGGATCTTGCTCCACTGGAACATTTCTTGGAAGATATTCAGGGGCAGGTCCTCAGAATCAACCACACCATGGATAAAATTGAGGTACTCAGGTATTACCTCATCACAGCTGTCCATGATGAACACACAATGGACATACAATTTGATGTTGTTCTTCTTGTTGTTGTTCTCAAAAAGGTCAAAGGTCGCTCGCTGGAGAATGAAGAGCAATGCCCTGAATTCCAACTGACTTTCTACAGAGAAGTGCTTGACTGCCAAGTGGTCTTCCCAATGGTTGGTGAGGCTCTTGTAGAATTCACCACATTCCTCTTGAGTGATGTCATCCGGATTTCTGGTCCAGATAGGCTTCCTCTTATTCAGCTCTTCCTGGTCAATGTACTTCTCCTTGATTTGTTTTGTTTTGTTTTTCTCCTTATCTTTGCCACTGTCATCCTCCTCATCAGACCCCCCATACTCAATCTTAGGCTTCTCCTCACCTTCCTCCTCTTCCTCACCTTTCTCTTCCTCTGCCTCGTCATCACTGATTTCCTTCTCTCGTTCCTTCTCCAAGTAGAGGGTGATGGGATAGCCTATGAACTGCGAGTGTTTCTTCCCCACTTCCTTGACCCTTCTCTCCTCTAAGTATTCTGTCTGGTCTTCTATGAGGTGAAGGATCACTTTGGTATCCAGCCAATGGACTCACCATGGTCTGCGCGGACGGTGAAGGACGCACCAGCAGAAGACTCCCAGGCACACTGCTCCTCATCATTGTGCTTCGTGATCACAACCACTTTCTCTGCCACTAGATAAGCCGAGTAGAACCCGACACCAAACTGCCCAACCATGGATGTGTCTGCACCAGCCTGGAGAGCCTCCATGAATGCCTTTGTACCAGACTTAGCAATGGTTCCCAAGTTATTTATGAGGTCAGCCTTGGTCATGACAATGCCTGTGTCCACCAAAGTCAGCGTGTGCTCCTGAGGGTTGGGGATGATGTCAATTTTCAGCTCTTTTCCACTGTCCAACTTGGAAGGGTCTGTCAGGCTCTCATACCAAATCTTTTCCAGGGCATCAGCAGCATTAGAGATCAACTCCTGGGGGAAATCTCCTTGTTTGAGTAGAAAGTATTGATGATGAGGGACATGAGCTGGGCAATTTCTGCCTGAAAGGCAAAGGTCCCCACCTCTTCCTCTCCATGGTGCACTTCCTCAGGCATCTTGATGGGAAATCCAAGTAGTAGTACAGAGTAGGGTGGGCCCAGACCACATCTGACTCGAACGGCAAGCTTAGGCTGCACGGGGGTGACTCAAGAGTGTACTGGCTGGTTTTATGTGTCAACTTGACACAAGCTGGAGTTATCACAGAGAAAGGAGCCTCAGTTGAGGAAATGCCTCCATGAGATCCAGCTGTAAGGCATTTTCTCAACTAGTGATCAAGGGGGGAGGGCCCAGCCCATTGTGGGTGGAGCCATCCCTGGGCTGGTAGACCTGGGTTCTATAAGAAAGCAAACTGAACAAGCCAGGGGAAGCAAGCCAGTAAGTGACATCCCTCCATGGCCTCTGCATCAGCTCCTGCTTCCTGACCTGCTTGAGTTCCAGTCCTGACTTCCTTTGGTGATAAACAGCATGTGGAATTGTAAGCTGAATAAACCCTTTACTCCCCAACTTGCTTTTTGTTCATGATGTTTGTACAGGAATAGAAACCCTGACTAAGACAAGCCCTTAAAGAAGAAACACAAAAATCCCTTAAAGAATTATAAGAAAATACAACCAAACAGGCAAAGGAGTTGAACAAAACCATCTAAAAATGGAAATAGAAACAATAAAAAAAATCACAACCCTGGAGATAGAAAACCTAGGAAAGTGATCAGTAGTCAAAGATGCAAGCATCACCCAACCTAACACAAGAGTTAGAAGAAAGAATTTTAGGTGCAGACGATACCATAGAAAACACTGACACAACAGTCAATGAAAATGCAAAATGCAAAAAGCTCCTAACCCAAAACATCCAGGAAATCCAGGACACAATGAGAAAACCAAACCTAAGAATAACATGTATAGAAGAGAGCAAAGACTCCCAACTTAAAGGGCCAGTAAACATCTTCAATAAAATTATTAAAGAAAACTTCTCTAACCTAAAGAAAGAGATGACCATGAACATACAAGAAGCCTGCAGAACTCTATATAGCCTGGACCAGAAAAAAAAATGCCTCCCAACACATAATAGTCAAAACATCAAATGCACAAAACAAAGAAAGTATATTAAAAGCAGTAAGGGGAAAAGGTCAAGTAATATATAAAGACAGACCTATCAGAATTACACCAGACTTCTCAACAGAGATTCTAAAAGCCAGAAGATTCCAGGCAGATGTCATACAGACCCTAAAAGAACACAAATGCCAGCCCAGGCTATTAGATCTAGCAAAACTCTAAAGTAACATAGATGGAGAAACCAAGATATTCCATGACAAAACCGAATTTACACAATATCTTTCCACAAACCTAGCCCTACAAAAGATAATACATGGAAAACTTGAACATCCTACACCCTACCTGTTCAATAAAGTACTGGGAGTCCTAGCCAGAACAATCAGACAGCAAAAAGAAGTCAAAGGGATACAAATTGGAAAGGAAGAAGTCAAAATATCACTACTTGCAGATGATATGATAGTTTACTTAAGTGACTCCAAGATTTCATCAGAGAATTCCTAAACCTAATAAATAAATTCAGCAAAGTATCTGGATATAAAGTTAACCCAAATCAGTAGCCTTCCTCTACTCAAAGGATAAATAGGTTGAGAAAGAAATTAGGGAAGCGACATCCTTCACAGTAGTCACTAAGAATATAAAATACCTTGGTGTGACCATAACTATGCAAGTGAAAGACCTGTATGACAAGAACTTCAAATCTCCAAAGAAATCGAAGATCTCAGAAGATGGAAAGATGCTCATGGATTGACAAGATTAATATAGTAAAAGTAGGTCTCTTGCCAAAAGAAATCTACAGATTCAATGCAATCCCCATCAAAATTCCAACTCAATTCTCCATAGAGTTAGAAAGAGCAATTTGAAAATTCATTTGAAATAACAAAAAGCCCAGGATATAGAAAACTATTCTCAACAATAAAAGAACTTCTGAGGGAATCACCATCCTTGATCTCAAGCTGTATTACAGAGCATTAGTGATAAAAAAAACTTCATGGTATTGGTATGGAGACAGGCAGGTAGATCAATAGAATAGAATTAAAGACCCAGAAATGAACCCTATGGTCTTTGACAAAGGAGCTAAAACCATCCAGTGGAAAAAAAGACAGCATTTTCAACAAATGGTTCTGGTTCAACTAGAGGTCAGTATATAGACAAATGTAAATAGATCTATTCTTATCTCCTTGTACAAAGCTCAAGTCCAAGTGGATCAAGGAACTCCACATAAAACCTGATAGACTGAAACTAATAAAAGAGAAAGTGGGAAAGAGCCTCAAACATATGGGCACAGAGAGAAATTTCCTGAACAGAATACCAGTGGCTTATGCACTAAGATCAACAATGGAAAAATGGGACCTCATAAAATTGCAAAACTTCTGTAAGGAAAAGGCATTGTCAATATGACAAAATGGCAACCAACAGACTTGGAAAAGATCTTTACCAATCCTACATCAGACAGAGGGCTAATATCCAATATATACAAAGAACTCAAGAAATTCAACTCCAGAGAATCAAATAACCCTATTAAAAATGGGGGACAGAGATAAACAAAGAATTCTCAACTGAGGAATATGGAATGGCTGGGAAGCACCTAAGGAAATGTTTAACGTCCTTAGTCATTAGGGAAATGCAAATCAAAACAACCCTGAGATTCCACCTCACACCAGTCAGAATGGCTAAGATAAAAAATTCAGGTGATAGCAGATACTGGAGAGAATGTGGAGAAAGAGAAACACTCCTCCATCGTTGGTGGGATTGCAAGCTGGTACAACTACTCTGGAAATCAGTCTTTCGGTTCCTCAGAAGATTGGACATAGTACTACCTGAGGACCCAGCTATACCACTCCTGGGCATATACCCAAAAGATGCTGCAACATATAACAATGACACATGCTTCACTATTTTCATAGCTGCCTTATATATAATAGCCAGAAGCTGGAAAGAACCCAGATGTCCTTCCACAGAGGAATGGATTCAGAAAATGTGGTACATTTATACAATCGAGTACTACTCAGCTATTTAAAATAATTACCTCATGAAATTCTTAGGCAAATGAGTGGAATTAGAAAATATCATCCTGAGTGAGGTAACCCAGACACAAAAGAACACACATGATACGCACTCTCTGATAAGTGGATATTAGCCCAAAAGCTCAGAATACCCAAGAAACAATTCACAGATCACATGAAGCTCAAGAAGAAAGAAGCCCAAAGTGTAAATCAAGTCCTTGTTAGAAGGGGGAACAAAATACTCAAGGGAGGAAATATGGAGACAAAATGTGGAGCAGAGACTGAAAGAAAGGCCATCCAGAGACTGCCCCACCTGGGGATTCATCCCAAATAAAGACATCAAACCCAGACAATATTGTGGATGCCAAGAAGTGCTTGCTGACAGGAGCCTGATCTGGTTGTCTCCTCAGTGGCTCTACCAAATACAGAGGAGGATGCTCACAGCCAATTATTGGGTTGAACATGGGTTCCCAGTGGAGGAGTTAAAGGACTGAAGAAGCTCAAAGGGTTGCAACCCATAGGAAGAACAACAATATCAACCAACCAAATCCCCCAGAACTCCCAGGGACTAAACCACCAATCAATCACATGGAGGGACCCATGGTTCCAGCCACACATGTAGCAGAGAATGGACTTGTCAGACATCAGTGGGAGAAGAAGCCCATGGTCCTGTGAAGGTTCAATGCCCTCAGTGTAGGCGAAGGCCAGGAGGGGAGGCAGGAATGGGTGGGTGTGTGTAGGAGCACTCTCAGAAGCGGGGGAAGGGAGGATGGGATTGGGGGTTTCCAGAGGGAAAACCGGGAAAGGGGGTAACATTTGAAATGTAAATAAATAAAATACCCAATAAAAATAAATCTGCCTTTTATTTGCTTGTATGTTAGTTTTTTTCTTTTTCTTCCTATGTAGCCCTAATTGTCCTGAAACTCACTCTGTAGAACAGATTGGTCTCAGACTCAGAGACCCACCTCTTCAGTGCTTGGATTAAAGGTGTGCACCACCACTGCCTTTCTTCCTCCCTTCCTCCCTTCCTTTCTTCCTTCCTACCTTCTAAAATTAATCTTGCTATGATAAAAAAGATTGCATTGACACAGCCTGGAGAACAGAAGAGAGCATGGCTCTCCAGAAATTTCCGTAGGTTGCCTTTTTCTCAAGGTTCTGCATTCCATTCTCCCTCCCCTGCAGCAGCTTCCCCTCTGTTCTTCCCACCTCTGACTCCATCTTTCTTCTCTCCATCTTCCTTCCCTCCCGTCCCTTCCCCCTTCCTTTCCTCCCCTCCCCTCCCCCTTCCTTCCCTTCCCTCCCCTTCCCTCCCCTGTACTCCCTTCCCTTTCCTCCCATCCCTCCCTTCCTTCCCTCCCCTCCCCTTTCCCCTTCTTCCTTCCCTTCCCTTCCCTTCCCTTCCCCTCCCTTCCAGATGAGACACACGTGCTTTTTAAGCCAGAGAGCTACAAAACATCTGTGCCAAATTATTCTACCAATCGGGGATTTAGGGATAGGGGATTTCCTTAGGATCAGGTCTTTGTTGTATACTTAATTTTGTTCCCATTGGTTGGGTTATTCAACTGTGGTGGGGACGTACCTTGCCTAATATTCATGTTTTAACACATGTACCAGGATGTCAGTTGCCCACGTACATGTTTCTTCCTGTCTAGTAGGATGTAGTTCCCTGGGAGGTCTTAGGAACTTAAACTTTACTCAACCACTACTCAAAATGGAAGTCTTATTCTAAAGAGTTTTTTATATTGGTGCAGATGTCTCTCTTATGTTGGGGTCCATTCCAGGGGCAGCTTCCAGGAGCAAATACCATAAAAGCTTTTGCACGGTGTGAGAAGTGCTTCTGGGTGGTTGGTTCTGGTCCAAGCTTCTTGTGGATGACTATTCAAAGCCGTTCTACTGAGTTCTATCATGATTGGTTTCCAGTGGCATAGAACATAACAAATTACGTAATCAACTTGGTATTAGAAAGTTTCTTAGTAACAGCAACAACTTGTGAGACAGTTTCCTTATAACAGACAGCTAGCCAGGTAACAGTTACCGAGGTCATAGCATGGCGTCTAGGCATTAATATGTGTGATCCCAGACCTCAGAAGGCTGGTACAGGAGGGATGCCTGGGCTCCATGGCAAGTACCAGAGTTAGAGTTAGCTACATCTAGCCTGTCTCTAAATAAATAAATAAATAAATAAATAAATAAATAAATAAATAAATAAATAAATAAATAACAAATGAGATAGAAAAACCAATCCAGGGTACTGGAGATATGGATCTGGAGTTAAAAGCCTTGGCTATTTTTCTGAAGACCCAGGTTCAATTCCAAGCACCCATGTGGCAGCTCACAGTCAAATCACAAGGAATCTGATTTCTTCTCCTAACTTTGACTGGCACCAGGTACACAGGAGTTACGTGGATATACATGCAGGCAAAACACCCAAACACAATAAAATAATTAAAATAAAACCAACAAATAAGACTTTAAAAGGGAAATTCGGTTAGAATTAAACTCCCAAAGGGCCCAGGTCAAGAGCCCCCATTGCACATCCCTAACCACAGGGATGGGAGGCTGGGAATCTCTCCTGGCCTCTGCTCTTCTACCCCTGGGCGCTCTCCCTCTCTCTCCCCCCTCCCTCTTCCTCCCCCCCACCCCCGCTTTCAGTTCCCACACTGAGCCCTCATACCCTGTACTTAGCCTCTTTCCTCTGCCCTTCCCTGCTCAGGATGTCCTAGGGCCCCACCCTGGCAGCTCATTCCTTCCTAGAGTGGGGATTAGAATCCAGGTCCACAGACACCTTGAGTCATTGTCCCCTGGGCCCATCCCCTGGACCATTGGGGGTGGGGTAGGGGTAAGTCTAGCTGGGTCTTCATGGAGCTACAAAGCTCAATTATGTGTCATTATCTGCAGAGAGTTTCTGCAGGATTAGAGCCATGCCCCACCCTGACTTCCTCGTCCTCTTCCACCCCACCACCGCACCACGACACGGAAATCCGAGGAGCTGACACAAAGGGATCAGGTGGGGCACCGTGTGTGACGGGTGGACAGTAGGAGAGGTGATCCTCAAGGTGGCCGGCAGATGCAAGGGCTGGAAGGTAGGTGAACCAGGAGAGAGACGGAGAGACAGGCTGAACGGGTGACAGACCATTGAAGACCTGGTAAACAGGTGAGAAGGTGGTAACCATGAAGGAGTGGCCCGGGGTGGGGGAGAAGGGGTCAGAGAAAAGAGGGCAGAGGTGAGAGCACGGGGGAAGGTGATCTCAGATACCCCAACTTTCCTGGCAGACCCTGGAGGCAGTCCACCATGAAGCTAAGCATTCTCTTGCTCCTGTGTGTTGTGGGTGAGTTTTCTGAATTGGGGGATTGGGGGGACTTAGAGCGGGCGTGGGGCTGTGGAAAGGGGCAGAGGAAGGGTGGTGGCATCCCTGGGACTGGGTCCTTCCATTCCCCCATGATGTTTTATACACCCCCTTCCCCGAACCTGGTGCTGAGGATAGGTTGCTTAGCTGTCTCACTGGACCACACAGCTTCCTCTGCTATTTCTCATCTCCCACCTTTTTGTGCATTTTGTTTTGTTTTCCTGAAACCTGTGATGAGTCTGCCTCGGCCTCCTAAGTTCTGGGACGTCAAGCACATGCCACCACCATCACCACACACACACACACACACACACACACACACACACACACACACACACACTCAGCCTTCATTGCTTTGCCTCTGCCTTCCTGTACCTTGCCTCCTCCTCCCACCCACTATCTTCACGTCTAACCCCATTTTTCTGGTCTTCCATCCCACCTCAGGTCTCAGTCAGGCAGACAGGGAGAAGATCTATAATGGCGTTGAGTGTGTGAAGAACTCGCAGCCTTGGCAGGTGGGGCTGTTCCATGGCAAATACCTGCGCTGTGGTGGCGTCCTTGTGGACCGCAAGTGGGTCCTTACGGCTGCTCACTGCAGTGGCAAGTAAGCGCCCTGGATGGGCTCTCCTTGGGTTAGAGGGGCAGAAAAACTTCCTGGAGTAGAGCTGGACGTTACCAGGTAGGACGAGGTGCGCAGAGGGTAGAGGACCTGAATGGCGCATGCGCACGCGCACACCGCCCCGTTCCTCTTCCATTTCCTTCTGTGCCCTTTCCTTCCCTGCAGTGTGTAACACTTGCCGCAGGCATTCCCTGACCCCAGCTAGACTCAGAGTGTCACTGAACTTGAGTCACAGCCTATATCCCCCAAGAAGCCAAGTTCAGCCACTCTTCCCTGAGAAGTCTATTAAAGCAGACAATATAATAACAGAAAGGAGATTTACTCAATGCCGCCACATTGGGAAGGGCACAAGGCGATCCCGTGATCCCCTCTGATCCATCGTTGGGGTCCCTCAGGGAGACTGAGGAGTAATAGAGGGTAATGTTATGTCTGTCTATGTAGCCCATGATGTGGTCCTACCCACTGCTGACCCACCACAGTCTGGGCTTCAATCTCAACCTGTAAGGAAGTCAGTCTATGAGCTCTTAGAACTGCCTGAACTTTCTTCACGGGAGATGTTACTCCTTGGTTGGCATCTTTTTCTTCTCCCAGCATGAGGTTTCTAGGAGAGGGATTCCCTTTTCTTTGGGGTCCCTTGTTCCAATAATCTGATAGATGGGTTGATAACCACTGGTGTCTCTTTAACACGCCTTCGTGTTTTCTGCTGGAGGTGCGCATCTTCAAGTAGACAAAACACCAACTAGATACCCCTGAGCTATCTCCCCAGACCCCAGATGATCCATTTTCTAGGTCTGGACTTGGTTGTGAAAGGAAGCCTAGGTGCCAGGAGACCAAGAGGATCCGTGCAGGACAGACAGGTGGTGTCCCCCTTGTCCACTTCTCAGTCTGCAGCCCCAGGAACTGGTGCTGGCTATGGGGACAAATTTGGCAGCTGGTATATTGCCGACACCCCTGCCCCATGGCACCGGTTGCCCAAGAGCAGCAGAGAGAGACAGGGGCCAGGGAAGTAGAAGACTACGGTAACATACATAGATGCTGGGAGACAGAGACCCAGAGACAGAGAGAGGTAAGAGACGACCTATCTGTCACTTACTGACCTACTGTACCCTCAGCTACGTGGTACGCCTTGGGGAACACAGCCTTACCAAGCTGGACAGGACAGAACAGTTCAGACTCACCACCTTCTCCATAACACACCCCAGCTACCATGGTGCCTATCAGAACCATGAGCATGATCTTCGACTCCTGCGGCTGAACAGACCCGTCCACCTGACCCACGCTGTCCGGCCCGTGGCCCTGCCCAGTTCCTGTGCACCTACTGGGGCCAAGTGTCATATATCAGGATGGGGTACTACAAACAAGCCATGGGGTAAGAGGTCTTAAGTTTAGCAGTGAGAGGGTAAGAGATCAAGCCATTCACTTCAGAGAGAGCACGGGCGTGGGGTTAAACATCAGAGTCAGGGGTCATGGTAGGTGGGAGTCTTTAGAGTCACACAGGTTAAGAGAATATGGAGTCAGGAGCCAGGGGTTAGAGTTGTGACCAAAGATCAAAGTAATACCAGGGGTCATCAGAACATCATGGGTAGTGGGTTCAGGCACTAGAGGTCTTTATAAGGCTGGTATTACTGGGCCTCTAATCACAGGTACTCCGGAGGCTTCAGGGTTGCAAGTTCAAAGCCAGCCTGGGGTAGAGAATGAGAGCCAGTCTCAAAATACAAAGTGAAAACGTTTATAGATGTGGCTCAATGGTAGAACCTCTGCCTAGACTTCTCAGCTGAGGGTCTGGGCTTAGTCTCCACTAGGGGTGGGACTCTGAGGTCACTGAATCACAGTCTTGTCAGAATCTTTCTCATGTCTGCGTTTGGAAGGCATAGGAATTGGGCCAGGGTTTTCATGTCATGGAATCCGAGGTCAAATGACCCAAGATCAGAAGACTTTTTTTTTCTTTTTTCTTTTTCTTTTTTTTTTAGTTGAGATGGAGTGAAAGTTTGGAAGATGCAGAGCTGAGGTTAAAGCGAAACTCAGGACATGGGTTCAGGAGACGGAAGACAGGAAGTGAGGTTGAGATTGAGAGGGAATGAGGTCAAAGGTCATGGGATTAAGCCCATGAACTGGGGACAAGGGTCACTTTGAAACTAAGTCACGAAACTCAAGAGTGTTTCAGAGGCAGCGGAGTTGAGGGGAAGGATTCGGATTTGGATGGGACGTCTGCGGGACGTCGCAGAGGGCCCTAGGTCACCTCATTAGATCACCCATCTTCCATCTCCAGACCCATTTCCAGACCGGCTCCAATGCCTCAACCTCGCCATTGTCTCTAATGAGACGTGCCATGCGGTGTTTCCCGGAAGAGTGACGGAGAATATGTTGTGTGCAGGTGGAGAGGCCGGAAAGGATGCCTGTCAGGTGAATCCACTCAGGGGTGGTGACCACACCTGGAACGGGAAGGACTAAGCCTTGACTGGGGGTCAAGAGACAGGAAGCATGCCGGGACACTGAGGAGGAAGGAACCTGAGTCCGTATGGCAGTTAAAAGTGTCTCTGACGCTTTTCACAGCAAGACCCTGCAGCCAGACTCTCTGGTTTCCAGGCAGGAAGCACTGAACAAGGGGGAGAGGGGGCAGCAGGTATGGTCACCAGGACTCACTTTGATGTGATCCTGGCACCTGGAACTCTGTGAGCTAGGGGCTGGGAGACAGTGTCGGTAGAGGAAAAATAGAAAGAGACCCAGACGCGGGAGGTGAGGAGTGAAGGAATGGAGAGAGAGGGATGGGGCTGGCGAGGAAAGGAAACTTGGCCTGAGGGGAAAAGAGGCAAGGATTAGGAGAGAGGGGGCCGAATGGAGGACCAGGAGAGGGAGGAAAAGAGGGACACCTTCAAGGGTACTCCAAGGCTTCCCCACCAACAACTAATTGAGCTTACCCATGTGGGGAAGAGAGAGGAAGAAAGGGAGGAGAGGGGCCGGGGAGAGGGGAGAGAGGAAGGGGGAGGGAAAGGGGAGGGAGGGGGTAGGGGGAGGGAGAGATTGGGTGAAGAAGGTCGTAAAATCTGACTGTGTCAAGTTGTGATCAGGTATCCCTGATCTCTCAGACACCCTAAAAGAGGCCACTGTATCATAGGGTCCAGAGCCCAACCAATTTCCCCAGAGCGTTCTCTTTTATTGTAGACCAGCCCTCCTCTCCTGGGGTTGGCCATGGAAGATAGCATTCTCTTCACTCATTGGCCGGAATCCCAAGTCAGGCGGCATCTTCCTCCCCATTGGCTATTACCGTGCTCTTCCCGTGCGCCAGCTGTGCCCCTTCCTCTCGGAACTGACTTGGAGCCACTTCCTTTAATATCGGCCTCGTTTCTGTCTTTTAGGGTGACTCTGGAGGCCCCCTGGTGTGTGGAGGGGTTCTTCAAGGTCTGGTTTCCTGGGGATCGGTTGGGCCTTGTGGTCAAAAAGGCATTCCAGGGGTCTACACCAAGGTCTGCAAATACACGGACTGGGTCAGAGTTGTCATGAGGAACAATTAACCCGCTCCCCCGGGTCTGCATGCAGCTCTGCTTAGGGACCACTCCGCCCCTCGGAGCACCTGCATCTCCTCCCTCACCAGTCCAAGCTCCCACCCTTGTGAGCTTAGAACCTCTTGAAACCTCGAGTATGTCTATGGCAGTGGAAAGGGGTCCGTGGAACTGACTGGAATAAAGGTTATACAACCAAGGGAAGGGGCTGCACCTGTCTGTTTAACAGCTAATATAAGACTGAAGGAACCAGAAAGGGTGGGTGTTTTTTTTTTTTTTTTTTTTTTTTTTTTTTTTTTGCTGGGACTTGGTTGCATAGGCCTGTGATCTCAGCACTCTCAAGAGAGAGGTGAGGGGGAATCGGGTGTTCAAGGCCATCCTGAGCTTTATGAGACCCTCTCGCAAAAATAAACAGTCCAGGGGTCTTTAGTCCCAACACTTGGCATGCTGATCTCTTGAGTTTGAGGCCAACCTGGTCTACAGAGTGAGCTCCAGGCCAGCCAGGGCTACATAGTGAGAATCTGTTTTATAATCAAAGTTTTGGGCCTTAAATTTATTATTATTGTTGTTGTTGATATTATTATCTATGTTGTTGTTGTTGTTATATTTTGTGTATATGGGTATTTTGCCTGCATGTATGTCTCTGAGCCACATGTATGCAGTGCCCACTAAAGCCAGAAGAGGACATTGGGTTTGGAGCCCCTGGGACTGGAGTTACAAATAGTTGTAAACCACTGTGTGAGCCATGGAAACGGAACCCAGGTCCTCAAGAGAGAGAGAGCAGCCAGGGCTCTGGGCTGCTGAACTGTTTCTCCAGCCCCAGCTTTTGGCTTTCTCAGGAACTGAATATAAATGACCAGTGTGTGTGTGTGTGAGAGAGAGAGGGGGGGGGGGAGAGAGATACCTGACTGTACCAGAGTATTCAGCTGTTCTGCCTCTTACAGGATGCCAGTATGTTTTATGTGTCATAGATGGTCCAAGGTGAGTCTGGAAAGGAAACAACGCAGCTACAGTAGTTGGTTATCCCCACCCCACTGGTCCTGTCTCGACATTCTCTTCAGAAGGCAGAAAAAAATAAAAACCAAACCAAAACAAACAAACAAAAAAAACCACCTAGGATGGGACCTGGTGTACCACCCCAAAAGCTCAAGGATGGTCCACTTTCCCAGCAATCCTTCTGCTTTCTTACTCCCCACTCCACCCCATGTCACAGAGTAGGGAACTGAGCTTCCCTGGGGTGGAGTCACCTGTTCCACGTCACCTGGGTAGGAAGAGGCAGAGCCCGTAGGGTTTGAGGCCACGGTAGGCTGCAGGCAGAGCCTAGGCCTACCCCGCCTTGCCCCACATCTGGTTAGGGAAGAAGGCCTTCGGAAGAAAAGATCCAAATGGAAACATAAGCTGGGGAGAACCGAGGCTTCGAACCTGGAGCTATCTAATGAGGACGCCCAGGAGGCTGAACAGTGACTGGAAATTATCTACAGAACCCAGTAAGTGCCCGAAGGCCTGGGCAGTGGAGACCCGGGGCAGGGAAAGGGTCAGCAGAGAAAGGAGGCCCACACAGGAGCCCTGGGGCCCCTGGCATACCCGCTGAGGTTTTTCTCTCCTTTCTTGAGCCATGGCTGTCACAGGCCCTGACCTGCCTCCCCCACTGTCCTGTCTTGCCCCTTCACCTGGCGAGCAGCCCCACCTCTGTGATGCCCCAGATGCCTCCCCCCTTCTCTTGTTGGAAAGGAGAAGGGAGGGCCCAAAGGAGGCCAAGGGGCCCACTGGGCCTAGATTGTGAGGAGGGAGAGGCCCACAGGAGGAGAGACAGAGATGAAGACCTTAGAGAGAAGGAGACAGAGACCAGCACAGTAGGAGGCCTAGAAAGGGATGGCTCAGGACAAAAAGCTGAGACAAGAGGAAACAAAGATCCAAAGACGTGCAGGGACAGAAGCCTAGCAGCAAAGAAACCAAAATCACACACACACAGGGGGGGGGGGGGGGGACTAAGACTCTGAGACCTGCTGGAAAGAAAAGGGTATACCTACAGGAGGAGACCACAGGGAAGAGAGGGGCTCAGACAGGTGACATCCTGGCTCCCAGACCCCAAGGCTGCCTTGGGAGGGTCCCAACACAACCCTCTACCAGAGCAGTAAGACAGGACTAGAAGCCCGGTCATCCCAGCCCCTCCTCTGGTGGAGCCTCTGCCTCCCTGTCTGCCTTTTTTCACTGGGTGCTACAGCTGCCAACCGCACCCTTTAGAGTCCCCATCCCCAGAGCCCAGGACTGAATCCAGAAGAGAAGGAAAGGTTCCCTCACCCCACCTCCACCCAATCCAGGAGACGGACATCTTAGGAACTAAGTCTCTTCTGTCCCAGGATGGATGCATTCCCCCTCTGATTTGTCCTTGGAAAATGGGAAGGGACTTGAAGCCACACCCAGCTTCTCTGTGTACCTCTCACCTCCAAACTGCTGCCCCCAAACTCAATGACCTCTGTCCCTTCCGGTGGCTAAGTCCTGCCCTTCTCTCCCACCTCCGCCCACAAGGGCAGCTGTAGGCACCCGACTGTCCCTTAGCCAACCACACCCAGCCCTGTCCGGCTGTCCTTCCCAGGAGTTCAACAGGGTGGAGGGTGGGACTTCACTGGTTGTGGACAGACCTCACAGGTCCCTAATATTCTGCGTGTTGGGACATCAAAAATGAGGTCCTTCCCCAGTAGGTAGCCCCTTCCCCTTGTCCTCCCATTTGTGGGGTTCCCAGTTGTGGAACAAGCCAGGTCCTCATATAAGGAAGAAGAAGCGTGTTCTCTAAGATTTCTCCAGGGGTCTTCCTTTTCCATTGGCTTAAGCCGTCTGAGCTAGGAGCCTTGCCCAACAAAGCCCCTCCCAGCTGTTGTTCTCAATATCCAGGAAGCTGCTAGCCTAGATCCAAGCCTCTGCCCAGGGCCACTCCAGTCGCTTTTCTCACAGGTTTGGGGACTGGTGTGAGAACCCGGACGGGACTTTTCCCTGGGGAAAGGAGTCAGGCAGGTGGCCAGAGCCGCACAGAAACCCAACAGGTGAAGGAAAGAAGAAAAACCAAAAGCCAGCCTCCCAATTGCCTCTTAAAGTGATTAGGCCTCCGTCCTTGTCCCCAGGGGAACCTGGAGCCCGTCCTGCCTTGCTCCAGGCCATGATGATTCTTCGGTTCATTGCACTTGCTCTGGTTACAGGTACAGTGGGGCTTAGAGAAAAGTGTGGGGCCTCCCTCTCCTATTTCGAAGTCTCCCCTACAACTACGGTGGCAGCTGCTTGGAGATCGCCCCATGAACTAGTTTGAACTATACCAGGCATTATCTAGTGGGTCTAAGAGGAGGAATGGGGGAGGGGAGAATGGGTCCTCTCAAAATCTTAGGACAGCCTCTAATGACCTGGAAGTATCGTCTTATACCCGGGCGCACCGGCTGGGAATGAGACCGCCTACCCTTTTGCTCCTCCCACTTTCATTTCCGGGGTCCCTCTACCAGCCTACCTCCTCTAACGCTTGTATCTCATCTTTTGCCCCCTCCAGGGCACGTAGCGGGAGAGACGAGAATCATCAAGGGTTATGAGTGCAGACCTCACTCCCAGCCTTGGCAGGTGGCCCTCTTTCAGAAGACCCGGCTTCTCTGTGGGGCAACCCTCATCGCCCCCAAATGGCTCCTGACAGCAGCCCACTGCCGCAAGCCGTGGGTGCGGGGGCTGGGGAGGGGCTGGGCGGGGCTGGGAGGGGGCTGGAGATGGAGAGATGGATGGAGAGAGGGGCTGGGGCTAGAGAGGACATGTGGGGTGGGGTGGCAGCAGTGGTGGAAGTGTTAGGGATGGCGTAGGATCAGCATGGAAGATGGGGTGTGCTCAAGACTGGAAAGGGTAAAGTCGTATTCGTGTGCATGACGGGGGTCTAGTTGGTGTGAAGGTGGAGTGACGGGGGATGGAGTGGCATTAGCTTATACGATGAGGATCTAGTTGGGTTGATGATAAGGGGATGAAGGTGGTCTTAGGATGGTCCTTAGTCAGGATGAGGACGAAGGGGTGAGCAGTGCTGGAAGTTGGATGGGTCTGGGTGTTCGCAAGGTACAACTCATCATCTCTCCCTCCCCACCCCTGCCCTGTCCCCCTGCCTTTCTACCTCTGACCACATCTCTCCCACCTCAGCCATTACGTGATCCTCCTTGGGGAGCACAATCTGGAGAAGACAGATGGCTGCGAGCAGAGGCGGATGGCCACACAGTCCTTCCCCCACCCCGGCTTCAACAACAGCCTCCCCAACAAAGACCACCGGAATGACATCATGCTTGTGAAGATGTCGTCTCCAGCCTTCATCACCCGAGCTGTGCAGCCTCTCACCCTGTCCGCCCTCTGCGTCACTGCAGGCACCAGCTGCCTCATTTCCGGATGGGGCACCACGTCCAGCCCCCAGTGTAGGGGCTCCTGAGGGAAACGTGATCAGGGTGGGGGATGGGATGTGGGGAGAGGAGACACGATGAATCTTCAGAGGGAAAGATCAAGAGACTTGGTTACCTGGGGCTGGCAGGAGAGGGGTGAGCTAAAAGGAAGATGGGAAATTCTGAGAGACAGGTGTGATTCCCAAATCTGTAACTTTCTAGTTGTGGGATCTAAAGCAGGTGGCTTTACTGCTTTGAGGTTTGTTTGTTGTCGTTTTTTCTAAAGGAAGATTAATCACAGCCACCTACCACACTGGGGTCAGAGATAACACATAGGGAGCAAGGAGTGGGAAGAATTCACTCTTTAGCATCGCTGTTGCTATAGTTACAAGCGGAGCGATGGGGAAAGGCGAGGATTGTCCCAGGTGCTGGCTACTGTGGTGGGGTTGGGAAATCAGGTGACCGCTGCTCACACCTGTCTCCACTGCTGTCCCCACAGTGCACCTGCCTCATTCCTTGCGATGTGCCAACGTCTCCATCATCGGACACAAGGAGTGTGAGAGGGCTTACCCGGGCAACATCACAGACACCATGCTGTGCGCCAGCGTTCGGAAAGAGGGCAAGGACTCCTGTCAGGTCAGCAGGCAGGGGCTGGGTCTCCAGCCACATACCCCATTCCTGCACACCTTAACTGATATCCCCAGCCCTGACCACAGCCATATCCAACCCTGCCTCCCCAGGCTTACCCTCATTTCCAGCTCCCAGCCATGACTAACCCCATCTTCTCGCCCAGAACCCCACCTTCAGCTCACTGTGCCGTTGTTAGCCTTTCACCTGCCCTGCCGCCTTCACCCCATCCCAAGCATCCCGTTGACTCTAACAGGTCGTGTCTCCTCTTGTGCCAGGGTGACTCTGGAGGCCCTCTGGTCTGTAACGGATCTCTTCAAGGAATCATCTCCTGGGGTCAGGACCCATGTGCGGTCACCAGAAAGCCTGGTGTCTACACAAAAGTCTGCAAATACATTGACTGGATCCACGAGGTCATGAGAAACAATTAGAGGGGCCTGTTTGCCACCACCCAACCCCTCCATCCTCTTCTTAATGCTTTGACTTCTCTTCATTCTTCCCTAAGACGTCCTCGGCTGGGACCCTCGTGTGGACTCTCTCCAACCCACCACGAGTATAATGTAGGGATGCTCTAACTTGATGATCCATCTGGGGCTTGAAATCAAATCCTGACTTGAACTAAATTGTGACTCTGGACATGATCATCACTGGTTTTTGTTTGGTTGGTTGCTTTGTGTTGTTTTGTTCCCAGCTTTGAAGACGGTCCCTGGCATATTCCAGGGTTTCAATAAATGTTTGTTAAACGGTAAATGGTTCTTTGGAGTGCCAACTGCATATTAATCCTGATCCAGAGGGCTTGTAAATGCCGTATGTGTGTGAGAGCTTGTCTGCATATTTGTTTGAATGCTATATGCCTGTCTGGTGTCCGAGGAGTCCAGAAAAGGGTATCAGACCCCGTGGCCACCGTACTGAGTGCTGGGAACCAAACCCTGGTCCTCAGCAAGCACAGCAAGGCCTCTGAACCGCTGAGCATCTCTCCACCCCCCCCCAACATCTTTTTAATGTTACTAATCAACTGAATGCTCACACACCCCTAGGAGATTGGTCCTAATTTTCTACCCACTTCGCAGACATGAAGGTAGGCACAGACACATGGAAGTCAGAGAGCAAATTGCAGGAGTCAGTTTTCTCCTTCCACCACCGTGTGGGGGTCCAAGGATAGAACCCAGGTTGTTAGGCAAGCATCCCTACCCCACAAGCCATCTTGCTGGACAGGCAGGGGAAAAAAACGTACTTAGTTCATCTCTCTCCATGAAAACTTGCGCATGCAAAAGTGTAATGGCAGTGAGTGTGTCCTCACACCTGGGCAAGAGGTAGCAAAGGAGGTTACTGCCAGATTCAGTCCACTGAGGTCGGTGCTGGACTGGCACCTGCTAGCCCAAAGGAAGACAAAGGACACAAAAGCAGAAGGCCATTCCTGTCACCTTTAAACACTTCCAATGCTCTGTGGCTCTCAGTAGCTGGTGGCTGGCACAATATGGTCACTGTTGCGAAAGTCTGGACAGGGCTGAGCCAAAGCAACCTCCGGAGTTAACACGGCTCTCGGCAGACAAGAAAGCCTCAGATAACACACGCGTTCTGTTCAGCAACTGGGGAGAGATCACTGGAACTAGAGAGAACCAGCTCTAGTCGCTAGGTGGACTCACTTGCTGTGTGACCTCTGATGAGTCACCGCCCTCTCTGAGCCTCCCATTCCTCACCCAAGATGAGGGTGTCAGCCAAGGTGATGTGGCCTGTCCCTTGATGTGATTCATTAGCCCGTGTCGCCTAAAGACACATAGGGAGGGTACAAGATGCTCACACACAGGCTTAGTGCAAAACTACAGCTTCCCACTCCCACCCTCTAAGCACTTGCTGAGGCACAAGGAGCCTACTGTTTCTCGGTTTACACACTTGGGAGTCTGTCTGTGTCCTTCCCACTCTTTCCTTCTGCCTACTCAAACTCTGCCCACCTCCCTCTTCTTCCGCATACTGGCACCTGTCGGTGCATACCTCTCCCCCTCTTTGTCTCCCCTCACCACCCCTCACCATCACCCCAATCCCCCAGAAGACTTAATCCCCCCATCTTCCCACCATACCTGGGAACACTTCTCAGAACAGGGCATGGGGGAACCCCCAAGAAAGCCAGCTACAAAAGGTATTCTTGTCACTGGCAGGAGCCTGTATTCCAGGGCCCCTCCCAGAGCAGGAATCTGGGGCCCTGGTTGAATGCCAGCCCCACCCACGTTATAATTAGGGAGAGGGAAAGAGAGGGAGTGAATCCTTAAGGGGGAGGGTAGGGGGGGAGCTTCCGGGATCTTGAGGGTTAAAAGGGAAGGTCTGGCCAGGGGTCCCTTGTCAGAGAACTATTTGCAGCCCATGGTGCAGGGCACGAGACAGTTCTGAGTCTCTTCCTTCTTACTGGTGACTCCCAGGTGAAGCGGGATGCACCCCACCCTATTGGGGTGGACGAGAGGATGGGTGGAGACCCTCGGGCAACGGGCAGGAACTCTTTCGTAGCCCTGATTTCCCTGCAGCATGGGGAAGTCCCTCAGCTCTGGGGTTAGGAAATGGTTCTCACGGGCTCCGAGCAGGACCCCCACCCACCCACGAAGGGGTGAGAACTTGGAGCTCAGCGTGGCTGGTGGCCAAGAATGGCTGGGTGCACGAAGCTCCCCTCTGGAGGGACGGGCCCCACTGAAGCGGCCCAGGTGTGCTGAGGCAGGGGGTCTTAACCAAGCATCTCTTTTAGACCTCTGCGAGCCAGGTATCAGCTATGAGGGTCCTGCCTCTTCACCTCTCCATTGCCTCTGGCTCCTTGTCCCCGGTGAAGCTGCTGCCGCCGTTACTGATGGTGCAACTCTGGGGTGAGCCTGGGGCCGGGGGCGACAGGGAGGGAAGGGCCAGGACTGGAGGTGGAGGGAATGTTGCCTTTGCAACCATAGTCAGCTCTCCTTCCTGGGGGCCTGGCACCCACATAGACATCTCAAGCAGGATCCACCCTTGGGTGGGCTCTGTCCTCAGATGCTGCGCCCAACTGCTAGAGAACCCAGCCCCTTCGCTCCATCAACCTCCCCGCCCCTTCGCCTCTCCTGACTTGCGTGGCTTCTCCTCACCCCTTACAGACCCATTGCATCCCTTCCTCTTCCTAAACGAGGTGCTACCGTGCCCCTAACCTGCTGTGCAGTGTTGGACACCTTCCCATCCTTGGACTAGACCTAAACTTCTGTCTTGCACATCTCTTCCCATTTGTCAAGCGCTTCTCAGCGTCCTGGCCCCATCTCTTGCTGTACCACCGAGTCCCTGTCTTCTCCTCACTGACGCACTGAGTTCCTATCCCCTGCTCCTCGCTGCCTCCACCACCGGGTTGACTGTTCCCTTTACCGCCCAGTTGTATTCCATCTTTGCTTCTTACCGCTCCGCTGTGTCTCTGCCCCTCTATCCACCCTGTTAGCCCGTACCTCCCTCTGCACAATGGTCTGCCTTGGCTCGCATCTGGTCGCGGTCTGGTAGGTTAGAATCCCTGCCTTTTCTGCACATTGCCTCACCCCCACCCCTCCATCCGCCTCCCACTCCAGCCTCAGCCCTGGGGTGTCTTATTCCCCTTCTATCCTGAGCCCTCTTGCCCTTTCACACCTCAGCAATTGGTTTGCGGAGTTCTCTAATTTTCCCACTGCTCGCGACTCAGCTGCGTCCCCTAGAGGCCAGTCCTGTGAAGTGCTGCACTAACCCGGATCCCAACCGGGCCGGGTGAGACCTGAGTCCCTCGTCCCGCTTCTCTATCCAGCGGCGCAGGCTCTGCTGCTCCCGGGAAACGACACGCACGTGGACCTCGAGACCTCCGGCACCCTGTACGCGCGTGACTCTTATCCCTGGGAGGTCTCTCTCTTCCATAGCCTCCAGTTCCAGTGCACGGGTGTCCTGGTGGACCAGAACTGGGTGCTCGCGCCCGCACATTGCTGGAAAAATAAGTAAGGAATGACTCAGAAGCAATGGAGGAGCGGGGAGGATGGGGCCCAGGCACTCGCCCAGCTTCGGTCAGGCTAGGGATGTTAGCCATCTTGCAGAAGAGGCAGGATCCAAGCGGCAACGCCAGGGCGGGACGCTTTGAGCCCATCGCTCCCGTCTACAGAAGTCAGGGCCTGTTTTCGTCAGAATTTAAGACAAATAAACCTGTTGCCTCCTCGTATACTTATAACTCAAGGAGACAGGACCAGGTGACACGAAGAAAGGAGAGGTGGGCATCATATCAAAGAGTTGAGACATCATCAGCCGTCAGTCCTCAAACCCATATTCTCCTCCCTCAGACCCCCGGTTTCAGTCCTCAGCCCTCCTCCCTCAGACCCAGGGGAGCAGCCCCAGCTCCTCTCCCAGACCCTCTGGTCCCAGGAGCCTACTTCACTTCTCCACCCTCTGACCCAAGGACTGAGACCAGGCTGGGTCTCCATGAAGACCTTGCCTCCCTCCAGCCGACTCTTCTTCCTTCCCCAGGCCACTGATGGCTCGATTTGGAGGCGACTTCCTGCTGCTTTTCCAGAAGAAGCAACAGCGGTCCACGAGTTCCCCTGTTTTCCACCCCAAGTACCGGCCTTGCTCAGGTCCCATGCTGGCACCAGGCGCAACTGAACACGACCTCATGATGCTAAAACTGAGCAGTCCCGTAATGCTGATGTCCAGCGTGGAGCCTGTGAAACTGCCTTCCCGGTGCGCTCAGCCAAAGCAGGAGTGCCAGGTCTCAGGCTGGGGGACCACAGTCACCCGAAGAGGCAAGAATCGGGCTGGAAGAGTGTACTTTCAGGAGGAGGGCTGGACTCCTGGGTTTAGGGGAGGACCCTGTCGCCTAGGTTCCTGGGTCCAAAGGGAAGGCAAAATGAGAGCTAGACCCTAGACACTGCAGAGGTTGGGGTTGGATTCTTGGATCTGAGATTAGAGGAATGGGGTCTGTAGCCCTGGATCTGGGAAGAGGGCTGGAGTCTAGACACCTTGATGTGAGGTCAGAGGGCTGGGGCCTGGCCCTGTTGGTATAAGAGAGGAAGGTTGTATCTAGACTCCCGGGTTGGGGTAAGAGGGTTGAGGTCTGACATCTGGTTTTGAGGGTGAAGGCTAGGATCTAGACCCCTGGGGTCTGAGAGAAAAGGCTGGGGCTGGTACCCTGGCTTTGAGGGGGGAGGCCTAGAGAGGATGAAGGTATGAATTTCTGTGCCTGAGGGTGGGGTCCCCAGGGTATGCAGGAGGAAGGTTCGGGACTGGACTCCAGGGTCTGGAAGAGAGAGCTAACTGGTCCCTGTGTGACTTGCCCGTTCCCAGGGAAGTACAACAGAAGACTGAGCCGTTCCAGAGTCATTCTCCTCAGCCAGAAGCAGTGCAAGACCTTCTACCCAGATGTGATCACGAACCACGTGATGTGTGCGGAGCAGGACGGAACCCAAGACTCTTGCCAGGTCAGGACCAATCAGCAAGCAAGTCTGCCTCTTGGATTAGGAGGGTGCGGGGTGGGGGTGGGGCAGTCAGAAAGACACCGGAAACCGCTGTATCTGCCTTCCCCCCTTCCTCCTCAACCTACTGTTCTTTTCTCGACCCACTGTACCCGTTTTTTCATCCTGCCAACCCCCAGCTCTTGATCCTTCTCCTCACTTTAGATGAGCCGGTTCCAGCTGCAAACCCATCCCATCTCCATTGTCACTTCTCAACTTACCCTCCCCAATGCCAGCATCACCTCTCTCTGCATCCCCTCACCCCCAACTCCTAACCCCATCCCACCCCATCCCAACATCTTCCGTATCCTAACCCAACCATACCCCCCCAGCACAGTGGAAGTTCTCACTTCATGGTATCCTCCTTCCTTTCATCCCCAGAATGACTCCAGTGGCCCCCTGGTGTGTGAGGGCATCCTTCAAGGCATCCCCTCATGGGGCGTTTATCCATGTGGTGCTACCAAGCACCCAGTTATCTACACCCGGATCTGCCAGTACATCTCCTGGATCGAAGAAGTCATTCATTCCAAATGACCAGCCTCCCACACTCCGCCTGCCCCCACCCCTCCCCCCATGCCTGCCCATGCCGCTGAGAATGTACCCTCTTGCCTCGTCCCCTCCCCACTCCTGTTCTCTGCTCACAAGCGCAGACAAAGGTGGCTGAAAAAACGCTCTAGTGCCTGAAAGGAAAGCTGGCAGTCTCCAAGTCTCTAAGAGAAGTTATCTGTCACTCAACCTGGCTCTACCTCCTTCCTCTGTGTGACCGGAACAAGCCTGGTACTGTCTTGGTTTCCTTGTCTGAAAAATGGGGACAATGAATTGTCTACCTCTTACATATAGTGTATGGAGACCGTGATGGAACATGTGTGTGTGTGTGTGTGTGTGTGTGTGTGTGTGTATGCGTATCTGTGTGTCTGTGTGTTTATGGTAATTGTCACGGAGACATGAATGCCATCTGGTTATCGCTGATTAAACACTACCTGATCTGACCTCCAGTGTGTGTGCCTCTGTCTGGGATCAGAGCCAGCGAGTGCATATATGTCAGCGGCAAGGAAGAATCTGGCTCCACACTGCCGCCCAGAGCACTCTCAGATCCTCTTGTGTTTTAAGGACCTAAGTTCCGGTAAAACTGGATCTCGTGATGATACAGACTGCAGCAGAGTTGGAGGCTTTTGTTTTCTGTTTTTTTTTATATTTATATTATTATTATTTTCACATTCATATTGTGTATGTGCGCCTGCACGCACGCAGCATGGAACATGTGTGGAGGTCAAAAGCAGTTGGTCCTTTTTTTCTACTGTGTGGGTCCCAGAGGCTGAACTCAAGTCATCTGGCTCCGTGGTGAACACCTTTACCCACGGAGCAGCCTTTACAGGTCCTTCAAATTTACAAAAGCAGACATGTGTCTGCGTGAGTGAATGTGGGCACACGGGCACACGTCAGAGGACAGACACCTCAGGAGCCAGTTCTGCTGTGCTGGGGACTGAATCCAGGATGTCAGCCTTGGCAGCGCTCCACCCGCTGAGTCACCACCTTGCCCAAGTTGGAGTTTTATTGCTAGAAATTTTAACAGGTTCTAAGCAGTAGGATTAGAAGAAAGAGAGGCACCTTGGAAGAAAGCAAGGTACACCTAAGAGGATGGGCGTGGCCTCCATTTTATTATATTTATATATCTATTTGTTCAGGTGTGCACAGCTATGTATGTGTACATGTGTGTATGTGTACATGTGTGTATGTGTGTGTACATGTGTGTA
Organism: Micromys minutus; assembly: GCF_963924665.1. NCBI lineage: Eukaryota > Metazoa > Chordata > Mammalia > Rodentia > Muridae > Micromys > Micromys minutus. The sequence continues at coordinate 5,907,435 of NC_137967.1, read as the reverse complement.
TTTGTATGAGTATGTGTGTATGTGTGAGTGTGTGTATGTGTGTGTTTATCTGTGTATGTGTATATGTGTGCATGTGTGTGTACAGGTGTGTATGTCTACATGTGTGTATGTGTGTTTGTGTGAGTGTGTGTATGTGTACATGTGTGTATGTGTATGTGTGTATGTGTACATGTGTGTGTGTTTGTGTGAGTGTGTGTATGTGTGTGTATATGTGTACGTGTGTGTGTTTCTGTATGTGTACATGTGTGTATGTGTATATGTGTACATGTGTGTGTATGTGTGTATGTGTACATGTGTGTCTCTGTGTGTGAGTGTGTGTGTATATGTGTACATGTGTGTCTGTGTGTGAGTGTGTGTGTATATGTGTACATGTGTGTGTTTCTGTATGTGTACATGTGTGTGTGTTTGTGTGAGTGTGTGTATATGTGTACATGTGTGTATGTGTACATGTGTGTCTGTGTGTGTGAGTGTGTGTGTATATGTGTACTTGTGTGCGTTTCTGTATGTGTACATGTGTGTATGTGTGAGAGTGTATGTATGTGTGTGTATGTGTACATATGTGTATTTGTGTGTGTGTGTGTGTGTGTGTGTGTATGTGTAGATCAGAGAAGTTTGTGAGAGTCTGTGTTCTCCTTCCATTGTGTGGATCCCAGGGATGGAACCCAGGTTGTAGACTTGCCAGCACGTGATTTTACCCACCGTACCTCCTCACCTATTCCAGGAGTGTGGGCTCCTCACAGGAGAGCCCGGCTCATTGGTTCTCACGATAGTCAGAATGGGCTTTTCATTGGGGTTTAGAGTCGGCATCATGAGGATATCTGGTTATATCAATATAATTGTGCCACTATATCTAAATGAGGTCACAGGGTGGCTTCTGGTGGGACCACAGCAGAGATGGCGCAACTCCAAATCAGAAGGGCTTGGGAAGGCAGCTACCTACAGTGTTGACAGTTAACAATCTGGACTCCGAGGGACCCAGAAAAGTCTTAGGAGAGGAGCAAGGCCCAACCTAGGTCAGATTCATTTTGTCCTTTGGCCTGGGTTACTTTGACTTTAGGATTCTTTTCTGAAAATACTTCTATATAAGAGAAATAGAGGACCAGCCGACTAGCTCCATGGGGCACACCATCGGAGGGAAAGACCAGATGCCGCAAATTGTTCTCTGACCCCCACACGAACACTGTGGCCTGCGTGTCCAGGAATACACACAAAATAAACAAACGTAAAAAAGATGTTGAGAAAGGAAGAAGGTGGGGGAAAGGTCTGGAGAGATGGCTCTGCTGTTAAGAGTGTGGGCTATTCTCCCAGGGCCCCCACATAGCAGCTCACACCCAGCTACGGGGGCTCTCACGACCTGTTCTGGTTGCCAGGCAGCATGTGGGACATATACAGGCAGGCAGCAATAAAATTCCAAATATTTAAACTACGGGAGGATGTCTTAGGGTTTCTATTGCTGCAACGAAACACCATAACCAAAATGCAAGTCGGGGAGAAGAGGGTTTATTTGGCTCACACCTCCACGTTCATCACTGTAGGAAGTCAGGACAGGAGCTTCGAACAGGGCAGGAACCTGGAGGCAGGAGCTGGTGCAGAGGCCATGGACGGATGCTGCTCACCGGCTTGCTTCCCCTGGCTTGCTCAGCCTGCCTTCTTATAGAACCGAGGACCACCAGCCCAGGGATGGCTCCACCCAAATGGGCGGGGCCAGGGATGGCTCCACCCACAATGGGCTGGGCCCTCCCCATCCATGACTAATTAAGGAAATGCCACACAGCTGTATCCTATGAAGGCACTTCCTCAACTGAGGCTCCTTCCCCTGTGATGACTCGTTTGTGTCAAGATGACACGAAACCAGCCAGTGCACCTGGAGAGATGGCTCAGTGGTTAAGAGCGTGTACGGCTGCCACAGAGGAATCTGAGTTTGGTTCCCAGCACGCGCGGGGTCAGACACCTCAGGCACCTGCACTTACATCCGTGTACCCATCCACAGACAAACAGACGTGACTTTAAAACAACAAATAAACACAGCTCTGCTCTGAGCAACAAGAAACTGAGACAAACACTGTCTGTGGCTAACTGTGCTGAAATCCCTGACTCTCGGCTAGTGAGACGCCCTAGCTAGACTCTGGAGCAAAGGAACCCTCTCCCACCATTTTTATTTCCGGCCTCACCCCCAGCCCACCCGCAGGACTGATGGGAAAATCAGATTCTCCATTCCTCCTAACCTTACGGAAGGGTCTTTTTAACCACTTCCTGTTCCCCTCCCACAAGGTCCCATTTCTGGGTCCACCCAACACCAGTTCTTCCTGTCCTGGCAGGAATGAGCCTGACTGTGGGTCACGTGACACACTCTCCGCCTCCCCCCCCCCCCCGGGGTCCCTGGAACTCGAGGGTCCAGTGCCTGCTCCCAGCTACAGCAGTGACCCTCAGTGCTAAACTCAGCAAGGAGCCTTCCCACGGGCTTTAGAAAGACGACCGCGCTGTACGCTAAGGGCTCTGAGCATTCTGTCGGAGAGAGGTCATTTTGATATCCATCTTGATATGTTCTGTGGATAAATGTCTTTATTCCAAAAGGCATATGGAGTTCTCCCCAGGTTTCAGATGAAACACACATGTGTTTGAGCATCTCGACTTACCCTAGACCTCAATAAAGGGAGCACAGAAATCTCGATTGAGGGGCATTTAGCTTGGGTCTTAAAGGATGAATAGGAGTTCAAAGGACATAGAGAAAAGTGTTCACGTATTCAGTCAGCACATTTTCCCCTGTTGAACACCAGTTAATTGAGTCTCTTTATGTACCAGGCCCAGAGCCTACAGAGTGTTGGTGTTCTAAGGTCAGAACATGGAGTCTGACCTAAAGCTCCTTCCCATCGGCTCTTCCCCTACCCCACACCATCAGCATGCCCGGGAAATGCCAGTCCTGTGTGTCATCCGAGGATCCAAGGCACAGTAACCAGGGTCCTGCAGACCAGCCTCGTGTCTGGAGGTAATTCATCCACATCCTCTGCCAAGTCCCAGAGATGACTCCAACCAAACCCTACCCTCAGGAAGCTGCTCATCAGGTCCGAGAGACAGGCTAGTCTCACATTCCTGACATTCAGGTCTCAGCGAGGTCACCTCCTCTGGGAGGCCTCCCTGGATTGCCCTAGACAAACTGTCTTTGCTGGTTATTAATCTCTCTGTCTCTCTCTCTCTCTTTTTTATTAATCAGTTTATTAGTTTATGTTTCAAATGATACCCCCCTTCCTGGTTACCCCTCCACAGACCCACTTCCTCTGTGACACTTGCGACAGCTGTTGTACAGTGTGTGTACCCTACTTCAACGCCGTACCCCAAAACAGAGATACCTGCTAGATGAAATGAGATCACAGAAACCAATTTATTTAACCCCAGACTATTGATGGGATGGAGATGGCTCAGTGCTTAAGAGCACAGGATGAACACGGAGAACCCAGGCTCAACCCCAACATGGCGGCTCACAACCATCTGTAACTCCAGTTCCAAGGGGACCAATGCCTTCCTCTGACATCCACAGATACCAGGGGATACGGATACATACATCCAGGGGGAAAACCCATGAGCATAGAATCCTAGAATGTAAATCCTTTTATAAAATCCCACTCGAATAATTGGGCTGGAGAGGTAAATGGCTCAGTGGGTACCAGGGATTGTTGCCAAGACCGGTGACCTAAGTTTGAGACCCACGACCACACAGAGGAAAGGACAGAAATGACTCCCACAAGCTGCCCTCCGAGCTCCACACACATTCTTTGCCATGCCCACATACAATACATTAATGTCGTTTTTAAAAATTGAACAATTTTATTTTAAAAAACAAAGATACATGGACAGATTTTAAAAGCATTTTTGCATAAAAGTATATGAATACATTTTTGTCAGTACTTGATTTTTTTTTAAAGGTTTGATAGTATGCATTAAGATCTTACTAGTTACAATGAGCATAAAGTACATGTAAAACAAGATGTAACCTGGAAATAGTCAAAGTTTTCTTGGTGTGTAAAGATTAAGTATAATGATTTTTCATTTTTTTTGGGGGGCCTTTGTTTTTCTTGAACTTCATGTAGTCTGTGAGTTGTTTCTGTGGTGTTCAGAGCTTTCTGGGGTTAGTATCCAATTATCAGTGACTGCATAATATGTCTGTTCTTTTGTGACTGGGTTACCTCACTCAGTATGATATTCTCTAGGTGCATCCATTTTCTTAAGAATTTCATAAAGTCATTGTTTCTGATAGGAGAGTAGTACTCCATTGTGTAAATGTACCACAATTTTTGTATCCATTCATCTACTGAAGGACATCTGGGTTCTTTTCAGCTTCTGGCTATTATAAATAGAGATGCTATGAACATTGTGGTGCATGTATCTTTGTTGTATATTGCAGTGTCTCTGGGGTATATGCCCAGAAGTGGAATAACTGGATCTTCAGGTAGTACTATGTCCAATTTTCTGAGGAATTGCCAGACTGATTTCCAATAGGTTATCACCAATGATGTTGTTTTTGAGAGGTAGCTGCTAGAGGCGACAGAGACAGCCCGGCAGTTAAAGAGCTCTCGTCGTGAGATCTGGAGTCGGGGCCCAGCATGAGAAAACATCTTTAACACATGAACTGAATAAATCTTTTCTTTTTTAAGGATAGCTATCAACACAGACTTTAAAAAAAAAATTTTTTAATTTGTATTTAATTATGTGTGTACTTACACTCAAATACCAGAAGAGGGCAGCAGATCTCCAGGATCTGGCGCCTTAACGCGCCATACAGGAGCTACCTGACGTGGCCATTGAGAACTGAAGCCCCGCCCCCGGGTCTTCTGGAAGAGCAGAAAATGCTCTTTCCCATGGAGGCTAAGATGCAAGCGGAATAACTGCATCCTTGGCTGGCATGTACTTGCATGGTGGGGTGAGAAGACAGTTTAAATATTCTTCACATAGCAGGTACTTTTTGTTTAGTATGTATGTGTATGTGTTCATGTGCACATGTGTGTGTGTGTGCACGTGGAGGCCAGATACCAGAAGAGAGCATCAGATCTCTGGAAGCTGGCTCACTAACTCACAATACAGGTTACTGTGAGCTACCTGATGTGTACGTGTGTGTGTGTGTGTGTGTGTGTGTGTGTGTGTGTGTGTGTGCATGTGGAGGCCAGAGGTGTGTGCACATGTGTGTGCACATGTGTGTGTGTTTGTGTGCATGTGGAGGCCAGAGGTGTGTGCACATGTGTGTGTGTGCACATGTGTGTGTGTGTGGTTTGGAGGCCAGAGGTCAGATCATTTCAGTCCCTCTACTGCTGCCCACTCTTTCTTCGTTTTGCAAATATTCCTTAAGTTTTTGTTTTATAATTTCGTTACTTAATATGTATGTGCATGTTTCCTATATGTGTGTTTGAACACTGTGTTCATGCAGGGATGAAGGAGAGTGAAGAGGGCATCGGACCGGATCTCCTGGAGTCTCAGTTCTGAGCCACCATATGGTTGCTAGGAATTGAACTGGGGTCCTCTGGAAGAGCAGCTAATGCTCTTACCCCCGACCCCGAGATACTCCTCAGCCCCTCTACATCTTTTTATTACGTCTTACTATTCACAACTGGTGTGCGTGTGATGGGGACTGTGAGGTAGTCATGCCACGGTGCACACGTAGAGGTCAAAGGACAACTCATAAAAATCAGTTTTTTCTTTCTTCCACCATGTGGGTGGAAGGGATCAAATTCAGCTCAAGCTTGGCAGCAGGCCCCTTTTCCCACTGAGACTTCTCTTGGTCCTTCTGACTTTTTTTGAGACAGAGCCTTTCACTAAACCTGGACATCACAGATTGGCTAACCTGCCAGCAAGCCCCCAAGGTCTGCCTGTCATCTCTCCTGGGTGCTGGGATTCAAAAAACATGAACCGCCATGTTGGTTTTGTTTGTTGATGTTTGGTGGTGGTGGTGTGCATATGTGCACTCACGTGTGTGCATGTGTGTGTGTGTGTGTGTGTGTGTGTGTGTTTCCCCAGCAGCTAATCTTTACCCCCAAGAGAACTTAAAGCTCCCACTCACATCACAACACCACAGGGACGTGAGGGCCAAGCCGGCCTTGGCCTGAAGAAATCGTTGGAGGCATGTCAGCAGAGGAGCGTTGGGTCCTGAAGATGAGTAAGAGTTCATCAGAAAAAAAGGACGGTATGGAGAAAGACGATCACTGACATCTCCGCAGGACTCCAGAGAGCCCCACCCAGAACAGGGTGATATTGGGGACAGGGATGAGTCAGACTCAGGCTGAGCTCTCCCAGGGGATTCGCCCCCGTGCCAGGAGGGAGATGGACAAAAAGAAGTGGGGGGGGGTGAGGGGGTAAGACCATTACAACAGGTGTGAGCTCTGGGAGGGTAGCAGAGGACAGAGGGGGGTGTGGGTTTTCGAGACCGTGAGCACTTGGGTTCTTGGGGAACTGTGGGGAAGGGGGCAGGTTATGACAAGAGTAGGTTAATCCAGATAGGACCAGATTTCTCAACACCACAGGAGAGGCCCGTGTGCTTGAGAGAAGGAGCCCTGATCGAGGTCCCAGAACAGGTTTGGTTTGATGGAGAGAATACATACATATTCTCTGTGTCTCTGTCTCCCTCTGCCCTTCCTCTTCCTCTTCCTTCTTCTCCCTGTTCCCCTCCTCCTCCAAGCCATAGAACAGTTTGAATCCAGACCTCCAAGTCTGAGGACATAGGAAGCAAACCCCACCCTCTTAAGACTCCGACAGAAACTCTCTAAGGCCCAGCACCCTTCTCCCAGTTAGCCTCTTCTGCTGAGCTAGGAGGCCCCGTGTAGAGTCCCCTGTGCCCACTCCCCTTCCAGAGGACCCTGTCATAAGGCTTTCCCCCTCCCCCAGGGACATTTCCCAACCCTGATTAATCACAGGGGCGGCCCCACAGAGGAGGAAGGAAGATCTCTATGGCTTACCATAAAGAAGGCCAGGTTCCCAGTAGCAGGCCGAAGAACCTGTGCCCAAGGCCATGAAGCTGGGACTCACCTTGGTGCTGTTCTCTCTACTGGCAGGTGAGAAGCCCAGACCCCGCACGCTCCAACCCCGTGGTCCCCTATATGGTGTCCTCGCCCTTTGAACTCCCCAGAAAACTCCTCCCCCCCCAAGCTCTCCCCAGCCTGCTGGCTCTGACCCCTGTGCCCTCCACCGCACCCCAGGCCACTGTGGAGCTGACACCCGCGCTGTGGGAGCCCAGGAATGCCGGCCCAATTCTCAGCCCTGGCAGGCCGGCCTCTTCTACCTGACCCGGCAGCTCTGTGGAGCCACACTCATCAGTGACCAATGGCTGCTCACAGCTGCTCACTGCCGCAAGTCGTGAGTGTCCGGAGCTGGCCAGGTCCAGCAGGGACTGGGAAACAGGAGGAGGGGAAGGCCTGGCTTGGGGGTTTGGGGGCTCCAGGATTGGAGGCAGGAGAGTGCTGACATCAAATTGGGGCTCTTAGCTACGTGCTCAGAGACCTGTTTCTGAGACTCAATACATAAGCTCTTCGGAGTCTCACTGTGTAGTAATCCTGGCTCTCCTGGTACTTGGAATGTGGACCAGACAGACCTAGATCAGAGGTCCACAGACACCTGCCTTCCCAGAGTGCTGGAGTTAGAGATATCCTGGCCCAAGTAAAAATTCAAGATCATAGAGTTCTAGGCCAGCTGGAGACACTTGCAACTCTGTCTCAAGAAAAAGAAAAAAAAAAAAAAAGGAGTGATGGAGGGAACATGGAGAGTATGAAGAGAGGAGGGAAGAAAGAAAAGATAGAAAGGAATGAAGAGGGAAAATTCTAGAAGCCTTTAGTCAGGAATTACTAGATTTCTGACCACAGTGTTTGGGATGGACTGATGAACAGCGTTTGGGATGCCCGTAATATCTGATGGATTTAATATCCCAGACTCCCACCATTGCAGAGTCTTGTGGACTAAGGTGGCTCTGAGATGTGGCTGCTTAACATTCTTTATGTTTACACGGGCACCAGATCTGTAACACTCTGCCCTAGAATGCCGGGATTCTAGAACTTTGAGCACCTGTAGGCTGCTTAACGCAGACAATCTTAAGATCCTGGAGTTTGTGTTGGAGACGGGGTTTGGAATAACCCAGGCTGTTCTTGAACTTGCCAAGTAGCCAAAGGTGGCCTTGAACACCTCATCTTCTAACAACCTCCTCTTCCTCCTCCCACGCCTCACAGCCACAGGACAAAACCCAATTCTGACGAAAGAAGATGTAGGATGCCAGAGCTGTGGGTTCATACAATCCCCCGAGTTGAACTTCCCAGAATCCCAGAAGCAGGCAATGAGGTGTTAGACCCTTAGCATTCTGGGATCCTGACTCCAGTTGTTCTAGAGGTTAAAGAACCCTCTCCACATTTTCTCCAGACAAGGCCAGCTAGGCTATCCCAATATTCTCTCTAGGAATTTCCCAACATGCATCCTTCCAAGATGGGCGCCATCTTGGGCTGAGAGGGTGATCTTTTGATTTAGTCCCCCCAAGATAACAGGGCTGCGGAGAGAGAGAGAGAGGAAACGTCAGGAGGCTAGATGGACAAAGGGGCTAGCTTCCTCATCCCCAGAGTGTCAGAGAGGGGTAGACACAGAAATAACACCTTATATAGGATGCTTCCTATTGAAAGTTGGAAGCTAGGGGACATGGAGACCATACAAAGTCCCCAACTGCCCATAGCATGAACTTAGACCAGAGCAAGTTTGCTGGCACTACACCAAGGAAACCTAAGGTCAGAACTGAGGGAGAAATACCTGGGCAGTCAATCTTCCAGATGGAAATGGATTTTAGGCCTTTTGGAAAACTTGGAAGTTATCCATATCCCAACCCCCTCCATACACACATTGAAAACACTTAAAGCCACTCCTACAGAAGCCACCAGACCTGTAGGAGCAAGGGGCGGTGGTTGTGTGATAGGTGGGGTTCCTCTGCATCCACTGAAGCCCCAGGTGGGACGGGAAAGAAGGTGGCTGCTTTTGAAAAGTAGACAAGGAACAGAGCCTTGGAGAGGGTGTGTGGCTGTGGAGGGGCCTATGGGACCTTGGGTGGACAGAGCTCCCTGTCCCCAGTCTGATCTCTGAAGTCTGTTCTCAGGCACCTGTGGGTCCGCCTCGGAGAGCATCATCTCTGGCAGTGGGAGGGCCCTGAGAAGCTGCTTCTGGTCACAGACTTCTTCCCCCATCCTGGGTTCAATTCGGACCTCTCTGCCAATGACCACAACGATGATATTATGCTGATCCGGCTACCTCGGAAGGTCCGGCTGAGTCCAGCTGTGCAGCCCCTCAACCTCAGCCAGAGCCTGCCAACTGTGGGCACCCAGTGCCTTATCTCTGGCTGGGGCAGTGTGTCAAGCTCCAAACGTATGAGTTTGCCCTTAACCCTTGCTCATCTCTTACCATTTCTCGTCTCTTTCTCTTCCTCCTCCCTTCCCCTCCATCTCCTCCTAATCTCCATCCCCTCCCCTTTCCTTCTTCCTCTCCATCCTCTTCCTCCTTTCTCTTCCCTCCTCTTCCCTTCTCCTTCTCTTCTTCTTCCCCTTCATCCCATCCTCCCCCTCTTCCCTTCCCGGGGCCTCCTCCCTAAGACTTGTTAGCTCCCAGCCTCGCTCCAGGTTCAGTGAGAGACCTTGTGTCAAGGGAATGTTGCACACAGCATTAGACCTAATAGCCTCCTTTGTCTCTGTGTACACACTCACCCCACACACATGTGCATATACCACATATATACACACACACAATTCAGGACAGGATGTAGTGGTATGTGTTTTTAATCCCCATGTGTGGGAGGCAGAGGCAGACAGATCTCTAGAAATTTAAAGCCAACCTGGTCTATGCATATATATATGTACATATATACGTATATACGTATATACGTATATACATATATACATATATACATATATACATATATACATGTATACATGTATACATGTATACATGTATACATGTATATATGTATACATGTATACATGTATACATATATACATATATACATGTATACATATACACATATACTCATATACTCATATATACACATATACATACATACACATATACACATATACTCATATACACATATCTACATATCTACATATATACACATATACATACATACACATATACACATATACACATATACACATATACCTCATATATAGCTCATATATACATATGTGTATATGTACATGTGTACATATATACACATATACATATATACATACACATACATATGTAGGCCAAAAAAAGTGCTCACACTCTCAAAATAGCACCAACTTGGCAGAAGGAATAATATAGGCTACACTCCAGGGATTTCTGTCTGCAAGAGACCATGTGCCCCAACTCTGCTATCCAGCTCCTGTTAATGTCTCTCAATCCTTCTCTCTGCATGTCTGCCTTGCCATTTGCCTCTGGCAGTGGTTTTCGCCTCAGGGATGTTTATCTCCCTCCCTGGTCTCTATCCACTCCACTCTTGTGGCACACACACACACACACACACACACACACACACACACACACCTTCATGTTTCACTCCCTCCCTCTCCTTTGGTCTTCTTGTTAACCATCTGTTCTTTCTCCAGCCCTGGGTTAACTTGTCTGGGATGTCATCTCTGAGACTTGGCCCAGTGACTCTGTGGGAGTTCTGAGGAAGGAGGGGGGCTGCAGGGAATCTGGGGACAATCTCCACCCTTCTCCCCCAACAGTACAGTATCCAATGACACTGCAGTGTGCCAACATTAGCATCCTGGACAACAAGCTCTGCCGCTGGGCATACCCGGGACACATCTCCGAGAAGATGCTGTGTGCTGGCCTGTGGGAGGGTGGCCGAGGCTCTTGCCAGGTGAGCCAGCCCTGCGGGAGGATGGAAGCGCTTTTCTAGACCTCGGGGTAGGAGATGACCGGAACCACAGGACCGAGGGATCCAGGCTGAGTCCTGGGGAATTCTGGGAGCCCAGGGGAGGGAGGGAGGGAGATGAATCTGTGATATTTATTTATTTATGTATCTATCTATTTGTTTATTTATTTATTTAAATTCCTGGGTTTGAGGGAGGAGAGATCACAGACCAGGCCTCCGGAGTATTGTCAGCAGGAAACAGGAGGCTTTCTCAGGAAGAAGCTTCGATTCTCGTGAATAGACACACAGCTAACAGCTTTGTTCTTTACCATGCACAGGGTGACTCTGGGGGACCCCTGGTGTGCAAAGGAACCTTGGCAGGTATAGTGTCTGGGGGATCTGAGCCTTGTTCCAGACCCCAGAGGCCTGCTGTCTACACCAGCGTCTCCCACTACCTGGACTGGATTAAAAACACCATAGAAGAAAACTGAGTCCATGCTAAGGACAGACTGGAGAGGAAGATACTTCAGGAATCCCCTGCCCCAGTGTCTCTAAGGCGCGTCAAAGGCCGGGATGATGAAACTCCGCCCCCTCAGACTTCACTCCTTAGACTCCGCCCAAAGGCTCCACCCACTTAAGTCATCTTGGGTTCTGCTCCCAGGCAAATCAATTAAAATAAGACCACGCCCCCTCAAAATAACTGAGACACGCCTCCTTTGCTCCTGGCCCATAATACATGATTTTAATCACCATTCTCTGGAATCGCCCAACCCTCAGAATCACCGCCAAGAAGTATCTCTCACTAAGTAGCTGCTGCATCCCTTCAAAATTCAAATAGGATTTCTTCTCAGGACTCCGTCCCGTTTGTCCCCACTCCTAGTGATGTAGATGGCTCTGAGCTCTGCCCCGGGTGTGTCGTGCGTGGCTTTGCCTCTTGAGAGAGGATGAAGGGGCATTGATCTCTCCGGAGCCACTAGATAAATCAGAATAAACCATAGTAACGATGACTTCCTGTCGCCTGTACTGTGGGGTAAAGGTGGGGAGGAACGGGTAAATGAAGGAACCTGCACCGGCCGAACCTTTGCGCTAACCTTAACAACAAGCTTATTACAGCACCGTGGGACTTCAGCCAGGGCTGGTCCCGCCGCCCTGGGAGGAAGGGGAAACCAGGTTACAGCGCCACCCTAACCTGCCTACCCAGATGCCCCGGGCTGGTTACTGATCCACCCTCAAAGTCCCCAACCAGAACACACGCCTTTACCAATGTCCACAAAACCCAGCTCCAAGCCCGCCCTTCACGAAGGACAGAGAACTTAATCACAACCCCCTGCTCCCCCAGACCCTGGAGAACACCCCAATCCTCTTCCTTCAGATTCAACCTCCACCCCCAGATTTAGGAGTCTAGATCTCAGCCCTCCTCCCTTAGATCCAGGGAATCAGATGAGGTATCCAAACCCCAACTCACTTCCCTCCTACTCGGGGATTTGGGCTTCCACTTTCCTCCCTCAGACTCGGGTCCAGGCTCTGTCCCTCCTCCCTCAGACCAAGGTATCTGAATTCCAGCCCTCCTCCCTCAGGCCTAGGAGCCCAGATTCCAGCTGCCTCCCTCTGACAGGTCTACGCCGGGGGGTCGGTGCACTGCCCCTCTACTCCTCACCTCAGCTTCCGATCCTCCAGCCCCTCCTCCTAAAGTCACTCCAGCCCCTGCCCCTCCTCGAGCGCTTGCGGGTTCAGTCGCACCGCAGCAAGGTGCGGGCAGAAGGCGGAGCCGTGGGCGGGGCTTCCTAGTTAAAAGGCTGCAAAATCTTGTACCCGACACACCGAAGGGAAGTCCGGGGGCCTCTTCCACCGAGTCCGAGTGACCCCGCCCCCTGCATTCTGGAAGGTGAGGCGCAGAGGTCCCCAGACACAGACCTCAGGTGCAGGGACTTCCCCCTTCCCTGAGCCCAGGACCCCCAGCCTCACATTCTTTCTCTCAGGATCTTCAAGCGAGTCTTCTAAGCTCCCTCTCCCCCAGGACGTCGGAGTTACAGTCTCAGATCTTTGCTCTCCAATCCCGAGTGGGCCAGAACTCCTTCTTTTAGAATGTCGGGATCCCCACCAGCAAGCTCTCCCCAACACTAGAATTCGGGAATCTAGAACACTGCCCGAGCTTCCGCAGACCCCAGCTCCATCCTCCTCCACAAGACTCCAGACAGCTCCGGGGAAACACCTCCTTCCCCCAGTTCCCCAGACAAGATCTGAGGCTCCTCCCTCGGACTTCCTCTCAGTTCCACCCTCTTTCTCAGAGGCCACCATGGGACGCCCCCCACCCTGTGCAATCCAGACGTGGATCCTTCTGCTTCTGCTAATGGGAGCGTGGGCAGGTGAGGGGAACAGGTACCACCACCCAGGGCCTACCGTGGGGTAGGGGTTACTGGACTCTGAGTGAGCTCCTGATGAGTCGTGGGTGTGTGGGTGCGTGTGGTGGTCTTGGGGACTGGGAAGCTTTCTTGGGAGTGAGTAGAGATAGCAGCCACGTGGTGGGAGAAGTGGCTTGGGTCTCCCATAGGTGCATTGTTTCCTGTCAGACTAGGAGCTGAATTTGAGCGCGCGGATGTATAAGAACTCCTCTAGGACATGCGTGGAAGCATGGTGGGGGCTGTGCCTAGCGTTGATTACTCTCAGGTCTCTATGAGCTTACATGTGTGGCCATGGGGCCATGCTCCAATGGATGCCGGGATCTCATTTGTTGAAGTCATAAGAGATGGTACGCAGAGGAACTGGCCTGTGTGTCCATTTGAACCCACAGTGGCTTTCCTGGCTGGGGCTCTGACATCGAGGGTGGCAACCCACCCTTCTCCTCCCTGGTGCAGGACTCACCAGAGCTCAGGGCTCCAAGATCCTGGAAGGTCAGCAGTGCCCACCCCACTCCCAGCCTTGGCAGGCAGCCTTGTTCCAGGGCGAGAGACTGGTCTGCGGGGGTGTCCTAGTCGGGGACAGATGGATTCTCACTGCAGCCCACTGCAAAAAAGAGTGAGTGAAGGATACGGACGGGTGGGTCTGGCGGGAAGAGGCTGAGGGCTTTGTCTGAAGAAGAAGAGGAAGTTAGAAACTTGGGTCTGAGGGAGGAGGGTTAGGGAGGACTACTGGATCTGAGGCAGACAGGCTAGGGCCTGGACTCCACTTGGTGAAAGATGAATAGGTGCTGAGGGAGAAGGATTGGGAAGAACCCCGTGTACCAACAACGCCTGCCTGGGTTCCGACACCCACCCTCAATCCTCACCCTCCACCCCTCCTTGTGCAGGAAGTACTCCGTGCGTGTGGGCGATCACAATCTCCAGAGGAGAGATGAGCCGGAACAGGAGATCCAGGTGGCTCAGTCTATCCAGCATCCTTGCTACAACAATAGCAACCCCGAGGACCACAGCCACGATTTAATGCTCATTCGGCTGCAGAGCCCAGCGAACCTTGGGGACAAAGTGAAACCCATCGAGCTGGCCAATCTGTGTCCCAAAGTTGGCCAGAAGTGCCTCATATCCGGCTGGGGCACTGTCACCAGCCCTCAAGGTAAAGAGTTGGGTGAAGAGAAGGCAGTCACCCTAGTAGACCTCAAGCCATTGCAGACCTCACTTCCCCAGCATACCCTGACCTACACACACCCTAAGAGAAGATAATGAAAGAGAAAAGTGACCACATTAAGTTTTATGGGGAAGGGGAAGAAATGCTTTGGGGGAGGGGAGCTGTAGTGAATGAAGTGTTTGGTTAGCAAGCGTGAGGACTTTGAGTTCAGCTCCCTCAGCAGGACCCATGTTAAAGGCAGGCGTGGCAGCATGCACTAGTAACCCCAATGCTGGGAGGTGGAAAAGGGGGGTTCTAGGGTTCATCATTCAGTCAGCCATAGCCTAAAGATCCAGGTTCAATGACAGACCCTGTCTCAATTCCTGTACGTGGGCACTGTTTGGTTTTTTTAATGATATCCATTTATTTGTGTGTTTGTACTTGCATGAGCACATGCATACATGCTTGCCCCAGCATGCGTGCAAAGGTCAGAGGACGGTCTGTAGGAATCAGTTGTTTCCTTCTGCCCTTCGGGTCCTGGGGGAGGAGCTCAGGTTATGATGCTTGGCAGCAAGTACCTTTACGTGCTGAGCCATCTCCGCAGCCCATGGTGTGCACTTGTGAACACAAAGGAGTTAGATAAACAAATGGGTTCCTGGGACTCTCTGGCCAGACAGCCTGGCTGAATTGCTGACTTACAAGCCAACTAGAAATGCTGGGTCAAATAAAAACAAGGTGGACTCCATTTGGGGATCAACACCATTGGCTGATCACTGAAAACACACACACACACACACACACACACACACCTAGATGATAATGGGGAAGAGATTAAACAGGTTGTTGGCGGTGAGCAGAAAGAAAATTCCTTTCCTTTACCTCGTATGCACTTCCATTGTCTACAGCTTTCTATAAACTCCAATCTGGCCCTGCTCTTTCCCACACGCTAGGGTCTTCACCATCACCCAACCTCCATGATCCGTGGGGATCCAAACTCCCTTCATATTCATGAGTCAAGCATTAGACCCTTCGGGATTTCGGCATATCTAGCATGTTCCTCAGTTCATAGCTTCATAGTGAGAACAAGTGGGACTCAGCTCAGAGAAACAATGGGGCCCTCCAGGCACTGGCCATGCCAACAGTCAGGTCCCTGCATGCCTCGGCTTTTCCGAGACAGCGTGGCTTGGGAATGCATACTGAGGAATGCATGAATCTTTCCATCTTCCCGGGGGAGCCGCTTCTTATCCCTCAGCCTGGCTTTCCCCAGTCCAGGCAGTCAGCATCTAACTGGTAATAAGCTTCATGAGTGTTCTGTTTTCTTTAGTTTTTATTTCTCTCTCTCTCTCTCTCTGTGTGTGTGTGTGTGTGTGTGTGTGTGTGTGTGTTTCACAGTGCATAGGTGGCGGTTGGGGACAACCTATGGGACAATGTTCTCTCTTTCCACCATAATATCCTAAGAATCAAATTCAGGCCATCAGCATTGAGGTTTGACTCACTGAGAGATATCTCACCAAGACTCATCTGTTTTCTTCCTTAGGTTTGTTTTGTTGTTTGTTTGTTTGTTTTGTTTTGTTTTGTTTCATGTGTGTGAGTGTTTGCCTGCATGGGTGTGTGTATACTCCATCCATGTAGTGCCTGAAGAGGCCAGGAAGTTCTAAAAGAGGCGTGAGAGATGGTTTTAAATCACCGTGTGGGTACCAGGAGCAGAGGCTGGGTGCCCCTAACCATTGAGCATCTCTCCAGACCTCAGTCTCTCTGTTTTGTTTTAGTTTTGAAACAGGGTCTCTCCATCATGGATCCCTGGCTGTCTTGAAACAATGTAGACAAGTCTGGCTTTGAACTCCCAGGGGCGTACCTGCCTCTGCCTCCCAAGTGTCAGGGTTAAAGGTGTCCACCACCACGTCCAGCCCTATTTGTCCTCTTGCCAATGTGTTCTATGTGCTGGAGGTTTCCTGGGACCCTGAAAAGGCTTTGTAAGCTCCCCTGCATGGATGAGTGAGTGTGAAGTTTGAGGGGATCACATGAGATTGTGAGCAGAAGAATTCTGGACTTCTCCCCCATCTTCTCCTTAAGGGGGATTAATAGCAAAGTTGATCGTAATTTCAGTCATTCATTTTTATTTTTATCAGTATTAGAGATTGAGCTGAGGGCCCTGCTCTTTTAGGCAGGTGCTCTATCACTGAGCCACGCCCCCAGACCCTCACTGGGGGATTCTAGGCAGGGGCTCTACCTCTGAGCCACGCCCCCAGCCCCTCATTGGAGGATTCTAGGCAGGGGCTCTACCTCTGAGCCACGCCCCCACAGCAGTCATTAACATCTATTACATACCCAGTATGCCCAAGATACTGTGGTCAACACGGGAGCAAACATAAAGTCAAAAGCAAATATGAAGCTCTTCTGGAGCTCTCCTTAGCTGGGGAAATAGACACGAAACAAATACACCTAACATAAAGTAACAGGTAGAGACAAGAGGGTGTTTGTGAAGGGTAAAAGGATACAAAGTCCCGGAGCTAGCACAGACTACCATCCCAGGTACCCAGGAGGCTGACGCAGGAGGATCTCAAGGTCAAGGTCGGTCTAAGCATTTTAATGAAAGTCACGTCTCAAAATCAAAAGTATAACCTGACATACAGAGTGTGACTCCAACACTTGGGTAGCGGAGGCTGGAGGATTAGGAGTTCAGACTCACTCAACTGATGAGAAAGCTGGACGCTAACCTTGGCTACGTGAGACCACATCGAAAGAAACAGAAATTAACGAAAAAGAGGATTGGGATGTCGATCAGTGATTCACTGCCTGCCTAGTATGTATGGGAGCTTGAGTTCAATCTCCCTTCTCCTCCTCCTCTTCCCCCTCTCTGTCTCTCTCTCTCTCTGTCTCTCTGTTTCTGTCTCTGTCCCTCTCTGTCACTCTCTCTGTCTCTCTATGTCTCTGTCTCTGTCTCTGTCTCTGTCTCTCTCTCTCTCTCTCTCTCTCTCTCTCTCTCTCTCTCTCTCTCTCTCTCTCTCTTTCACCCTCCCTCCCTCTGCTCCCCACCAGGTGAGGACAGACAGATGTACTTTA
This sequence comes from Micromys minutus, assembly GCF_963924665.1. Classification (NCBI taxonomy): domain Eukaryota; kingdom Metazoa; phylum Chordata; class Mammalia; order Rodentia; family Muridae; genus Micromys; species Micromys minutus. Next base: position 5,889,992 of record NC_137967.1, on the reverse strand, counting down.
ATTGAAGTGGTCAGGAAGAGCTTCTAGGTGGATATTACATTTGGGTAAGGGAGAAAAGAGATGAAATTAAGGACCTGGTGGGCTAGTGACAAAGTGACAAGATATCTTGGAAGAGAGCAGAGGCATGTCACAGAGAAGTATTTCCATATCCCCCTCCATCGTCTGCCCCCCAGATTTAAATTTTACTAAAGGCAAGAAACGGAAGGTAAGACTCGAGGGCTCACTCCTGTCTAGACAGAGAAAGGTACACTGGTTGGGTAAGCTGTGGGCCCCGTGGAGGGTCCAGCCAAAGTCCCGTGTGGATGTTCTTGCCTCTTCCTTCTCAGAGAACTTTCCAAACACCCTCAACTGTGCCAATGTGAAGATCTACTCCCAGAGCAAGTGTGAGAAAGCCTACCCGGGGAAGATCACCGAGGGTATGGTTTGCGCTGGCAGCGGCAACGGGGCCGACACGTGCCAGGTGAGCAACCTCCGAAACTACCCCCTCTCAGCTCGGAGTGGACCGGGGCGGGGTGGCCCCAAAGATGCAATACCTAGAGAAGTTGTGCCGTACTGGCAGAGTTCAGAGAAAGCTAGCTACTCCCAGAACGTCACGGAGGGAGGCGGGCATGCTCAGGAGCTTTGCTGGTCAAACCCTAGTCCTGTCTTAGTGCACACGGTAAGCTGTGGGGAGGTGGCAGAGGGTACGGAGGATAATCTGAAGATAAGGATTAGGTGGTGCGTCACTCCCAGTGATGACTCTCTGAACTGGTCTGGTTTCTGCCACCGGAGTCCCCAGGGAGGCTTCCTTCTGTCATTGCATCTCTGGGGACCAGTATTGCCTTCTCAGCTCGCCAGGAAGCGGAATCAGACTTCCAAGCCCCTCAGGGACCTCCCATCCTGCCTCACGAGATTTTTTTTCACAGATAAAATATTCTCTTCCCTGTCAACTGCCACGCACCTGTGTCCATAGGGCTTCCTCCAGCTTTGACCCTTTCGTGAAACTAATGATAAGACCCCGTAAGGCAGAGCTTCCCTCCTCATTTGCCAAGGATGCTGTTTCCCTCACTGACTGGCCAGCCTGCCTTACAGACCATGGTCTGCTTCACGAAGACCCTCACGACTGCCCCTTAGGGATTGGTTCTGTGCACGAATGTGGTGTCTCCCCATCTGTCTCTATGAGGATCCTGTTCCTTCCTCTTCCATCCCTATCTGGAGTCATTAGCTGAGTCCCCTCTTTGAAGGCCCGGTGTCCATCCTTTCTATAAATTATACTTTGGACACTTGAATTTCTGTTCTCATTGGTAAGGGATTTGACCACCATCTTTAGTCCCCCTTCTCTGCACTAGAAACTCCACCTTCTACCGCTGGACCAGCCCATCTTATTCCCATTTTCCATAAGAAAGCAACCATCCCACCATGTGGAAGAATTGGTTTTAGGACCAGGAGATAAGGCTCAGTTGTTAGAGTGCTTGTCTACCATACACAAAACCCTGGCTTCTACCCCCAGGGATGCAAAAACTGGTGATGTATGTCTGTCATCCCAGTACTTGGAAGGTAGAGGCAGGAGGATCAGAAGTTCAGGGTCAATCTCGGCTACACAGAGAGTTTGAGGCTCCTGGGCTATGGGAGACCATATCTCAAAAAATAAATGCTGAGAGGTTCAATGCAAGATGGCTCAGCAGGTAAAGCCACTTGATACTCAGACCCAACAAGCCGAGCTTGGTTCTCGGGACCCACCTTGTAGACAGAGAAGCAGCCCCCTGAGCACTGAATTCTGATCTCCATGTACCACATTAGTTAGTAAGATGTAACCCAGGGTTTTTAATGCTGGGGGCAGGAGGAAAAGAAATGTGGACATTTTAAGGCAAATACATTTCTGCCTCTATTCAAGGGTGACTCGGGAGGTCCCCTGGTGTGCAACGGAGTGCTCCAAGGCATCACCTCGTGGGGCTCAGACCCCTGTGGGAAACCTGAGAAACCCGGAGTCTACACCAAAATCTGCCGCTACAGTAACTGGATCAAGAAGACCATGGGCGACAGGAACTGATCCTGGGGGGGTGTCAATAAACACCACTGTTGGCTGGCTCCTCGACTGTGTTTTGGGGAGGAGGGATAGAGGAGGGCAAAGGCTACATCTTGACAACAGACTTGGTGGAAGGCATGAAGGGACTAGGTCCCCATGGCATCTGTGCCCATCATATTTTCTGAATGGTTATACAAGGGATTGAAGGACTTGGGCATGGTGGGACATGTCTGTCATCCTTTCGCTTAGGAAGCTGGGGTCAGAGTATCAAGAGCTTAAAGCTAGCCTCAGCAACATAGTGAGGAGGAGAAGGAGGAAGAGGGGGAGGGAAAAGAAGAGGAGGAGGGGGAAAGGAGGAGGAAAACAACTTTGGTTCATGGGGAGCTATTTCAAAGGATCAAAATTTATAAGAATGTTCAAATATCCAGGGCTCTGGTCTATGATAAATCGGTGTTTTGTTTTCCTTTCCCCACTTCCTCGTGAGACAGGCTTTTATTATATAGAATAGGCTGGTCTCAAAATCATGCTTCAGGTGCTCAGCCTCCTGAGCACTGGAACCGTGGGCGAATACCATGGCACGAAGATTGCCATTATGGGTTTCCCGCTTTTAAAGCTGGTGCTAGCGATTGATCTCAGGCTTTGCCAGGCCAGGCAAGTGCTTTACCCCAAAATCATGTCCCCAGCTCCTTACACAAAGATTCTAGGCAAAATCTTTACCACTGTGCCAATACCTCCTGCCCCTTACTGGTGGCATTTAGGTAACCCTACTGCTAAGATACGTACACAGCCCTTGTGTGTGTGTGTGTGTGTGTGTGTGTGTCTGTGTGTGGTACATGTGGAAGTCAGAAGACCACTTCATGGAGATGTTTTTCTTCTTCCCCCTTTAGGCTCTAGGAGTTGGATTTAGAAAACCCGGGCTTGTGTGGCAAGCACTTCTACCTCCTGAGCCATCTTGTCAACCCCACAAGACACTTTTAAATACGTTTTAGTTCTAGACCATCCTCACTAGGTTGTCCAGACTGACGGGAACCTTAAACACACTCTGAAGCCACCACAGGCTTTGAATTTACAATGTTTCTGCCTCTCCATACCTGAGATAGCAGGTCTTCACTACGAGGGCTGGCTGTGTGGTTTTTTGTTTTTTGTTTTTTGGTTTTTTTGTTTTGTTGTTGTTTTTTTTTTTTTGTTTTGTTTTGGTTTGGTTTGGGGGTTTTTTTTGTTGTTTTTTTTTCCATTCATCTGTTCGTAGAGAGGGTCTCACATAGCCTAGGTTGGTCTCAGTTTTGAGCTTCATATGTAGCCAAGGATGGTCTTGAACTCCTGATCTTTCTACTTCCACCTCCCATGTGATGGAATGGCGGGTGCGTGCCACTGTGCTATAAAATTCAGGCTCACTACGGCATTTTAGTATGTTTTTTAAATAATTGTTATTTTATGTGTATGAGTGTTAGGCCTGCATGTGTGCATGTGTGCATGTGTGCATGTAGGCATGTGTGCATGTGTGTATGTAGGCATGTGTGCATGTGTGCATGTGTGTATGTAGGCATGTGTGCATGTGTGCATGTGTGTATGTAGGCATGTGTGCATGTGTGCATGTATGCATGTGTGCATGTGTGTATATGTGCATGTATGCATGTGTGCATGTGTGCATGTGTGTATATGTGCATGTGTGCATGTGTGCATGTAGGCATGTGTGCATGTGTGCATGTATGCATGTGTGTATGTACATGTGTGCATGTGTGCATGTGTGTATGTAGGCATGTATGCATGTGTGCATATGTGCATGTGTGCATGTGTGCATGTGTGTATGTGTGCATGTAGGCAGTGGCCATATTGGCCAGAAGAAGCATTACTTCCCCAGACCTGGAGTGGCAGATGGCTGTGAGGTGCCATGTGGGTGCTGGGAACCGAACCTGGGTCCTCTAAGAAAGCAGTGCACTAGTCTTACCCACGGAGCCATCTCTCGGGCCTCTCGATATAGTATTTTCGGTACGATACCTTAGATTTATTCTCCGAGTATTCATGGGCACAATAGTGGCGTGAATGCTGTGGGGGTAAGTAATGGCTTTGGCTTTGTGATTGGACTTAAGGCCTGCTCCACAGGAGGAACTGTGCTCAGACTAGAACTGTAAATCTGGCCAAAACCTCACAAATTAAAAAACAAAAATTATAGTATTCAGCATGCTTAAAGATTTATTTTATGTGCTTGCTCTCTTGCTCTCTTCGCCTCTTCATCCCTTGCTCCCCCCCTTTCTCCTTTCTCTCCCTATTGCCTTCCACCCCCCTCTCTCTCCACATGCTCATGACCAACCTCTGCTTCTCTTCTCTCTCTCCTCTCTCTTCTCCCCCCGCCTCTGCCTCTACTACCCTCTTAACTCCCCCCATGACCTAGATAAACTCTATTCCATACTAAAAAAAAAAAGATTTATTTTATTTTTATTTATGCATATGTCTCTATGTGTATGTGAGAGAGAAGGGGGATGGCACCAGACTCCCTAGACCTGGAGTTAAGCACATGGTTGTAAGTCTCTGGGAACAGAACCTGCATCCTCTGCAAAGCATCAAATTCCCCCCTCCCCATCTCCTTCCTTCACTTCCTCTCTCTCCCCTCACTATCCTCCCCACCCTGTGTGCCTCTCCCGCCCTCCTGCCCCCTCTCTCTGTGTGCTCTCTCATCATATGTCTGAGTGTTTGCCTGCATGTATGTCTGCACTGCATGCCTGGTGCCTAAGGATGCCAGAGGAGGACATCAGATCCTCTGCTACTGGAATTAAAGATGGTTGTGGCGAGCTGCCAACGGGATACTGGGAATTGAACTCGTGATGTTCCTAATGGCTGTGCCATCTCTCCAACACCAAGAATCCATGAGCCGTGGCTCTTTTTAATGAAAGAGAGCATGGTTAGTCGATCTTATTTTTCTCCTTCGGACACATCATAGATTACTAAATGGCTAACGGTTTTGCTGAACTTTATTCAAGAGACCAATTGTAACCAGCCAGTGACTATTTGTGGTATGAAACACAGCCGATTCGGTTATCTGAGGACCATTTTCCTCCACAGGATGTATGGGTGTGTCAAATGACTTGCACAATTAGATTCCAACTCTGGGCCAGTGTGAAGGGGACCTGCCCCCCGCCCCCCGAACCATAGCTGTTGCTGCCATGGCTTGAGTCCTAATCCATCCAGGGTATTGGACCCATGAATACTCAGAGAATAAGTCTAAAGTATCATACTGAAAATATAATACCAAGAGGCCGGAGAGATGGCTCAGTGGTAAGGGCAATACACTCTCTCAGAGGACCCAAGTTTGGTTCCCAGCCCCCACATGGCAGCTCACAGCCATCTGCAACTCCAGGTCTGGGGACCTGATCCTCTGGTGTGAGAGAGGTTGAAAGACTCGCCAGATATAGGAGAGGAGGGAGCCTCTCCCTCAAAGAAGTGGATGCTGTTCTAAAATGAAGGCAAATGAGACTCAGGAGGTTAGAAGCAATAAACCATCAGAAGCCACAGGTGAGTCAGGAGGGGCTGGAGTCAGTGTGTGTGAGATAACTCGGGGCCGGGCACAGCTGGGAGGGTGGCTGGCTCTCGGTTCTTGAGTGTGATTGCGAGCTATCGTAGGAGTCACCAGCAAAAGGCTTCAGGGCAGAGTTCTGAGGACAAGAGAAGGCATGAGGCTGTGTCTGGATTGGGGCTCTAGTGACAAGTGTTGGGAGTAACTCCAAACACAAAATGCTTCTGCTTGGTTTGGGGCTTGTTTGCTTGTTTGTTTTCCAAGATGGGGGTGTCTCTGTGAAGCCCTGGCTGTTCTGGAACTCTCTGTGTAGAGTAGGCTAGCCTCGAACTCAGAGAACCACCTGCCTCTGCCTCCTGTGTGCTAGAGTTAAGGAATGTTTGAGGATGTGTATCTTAATAGGACCAGCAATTCTGAAGTGTGTGTGTACATGTGTGTACATGTATGTACATGTATGTACACGTATGTACATGTGTGTAGGTCAGAGGTCAACCTCATCTTTCCTCAGGTACAGTCTACTTTCAGGATCCTCACTGGCCTGGAGTTTGCTAAGTAGGCTCGGCTGGCCAGCAAGAAACCTCAAGGGATCCATGTGTCTCTGGCTCCCCAACACTGGGTCCGGGTCTTCATCTTCCCAAGGCAAACACTTTCCTCACTGAGCTAGCCACGCAGCTCCAAAATGCCTCCTTCAGAATGTAGCTGTTTATTTTCTTATCTGTGAAACAAGGGTGACAATCCTCTCTCCACCCCAATTGAGAATGACCAAACGGGATCGAGAGACAACTCAGTGGTTAAGAGCATTTGCTATTCTTCCAGGGGACTGGATGGTATACAACCAGCTGTAACTCCAGCTACGGGGGATCTGACTCTCTCTTGGTCTTTACAGGCACTGCCTTATGTACATACATGCGCATACAGATATACACAATACATATACATAAAATCTGTAAAGGGAAAAAACAGCTACCAGGTCTGAGAAGCATCTGACACGTGTCCTGTAGACCCACAAGGATGGAAGCCCCTTCATTTTCCAGCTCAGCATCTTCTCTGTGCCCGTTAAAGGTAGCCGGTGCTCTGTTCTCTCTCACTTTAGAAGAGGGCCCATCGAGACACAGAAGAGTGAAGTCACTCACCTGAAGTCACAGGGTGAGCAACTCTGTGTTGGATTGACCTGTGAGGCCACGTTCTTTTCTGTCACACCCTGAGGCAGGATAGCTCAGCAGGACTGAGCGCTAGGAGGCGGCTCCGTGGGTTCTAGGTGGTTTGCAAAATACTGTTTATTTAAGCACCTCCAGCTGATGCAGGCTGGCTGCTAAAGAAAACAGAGAACAGCACACACGGTTCACGGCACTCAGGGACCGATGTTTAGTCACAAAACCAGCCTTACTACTGAAGACTGTAACAGAAGGACAGACATGCACAGTACCATCTAGGAATGTCAAGATAAACAGGCCTTTCAAAGACCAGAGCTTCCTCCTGCCCCCCCTTGCTACCCTGACTCCTTCACAAGCGAGTTAGCCTCGCGTAGTCCGGGTAGACTCAAGGTACCCAAGTAGCCAAAGGTGACCTTTTTGAGCTTGGACTCTGATCATCCTGCTTCCGACCTCCCCAGTTGCTAGGATGGCAGTCATAAACCACCACACCTGTTTATGCAGTGCTTCCTGGATGCCACCAATGCTTGCTTTGGGAGTCTAAGTCAGGAAGGCTGACACTTCCTGGGGCCAGAGTTCCATGGTGGGGGTCTGCATTCTGGGGTCTAATTTGGGAGTTGATAGGAGAAAGGGTCTTGAGCCTTGAGTCACTTAGTTTGAATGTAGTTATCATGGCGCGCTTGGCACAAGTTATCTTAGAGTTGGTTTGAAGGATAAAAAATGTCTGGAAGTCACATTCAGTGGAAAAGGTGGTCATCCCGGCCTCTAGGGAAACAGAGGCATGTCAGGTGGACCAGGCATTCAGCTAGAGAGTACAATGAAATTCAACCTCGAGTTGCAGAGGAAAACACCGTGTCAAAATGTAGCTCACTAGTACAGCGCCTACCCAGAATCCCCGACAAAGAGGTTGGGGGCGTGGCTCAGTAGTAGAACTCCTTCCTTGACTCCCTCAGTGAGAGGCTGAGGGGCGTGGCTTTCGGCCTCCAGTTCCAGTTGCCATGGTTGAGGCTGGGGGCGTGGATCTCGGCTTCCAGTTCCAGTTGCCATGGTTGCTACCCATCATTGTGGATGCCAACCCTCTGGAACCATCCACCAGCATAAATCTTTCTAAACAGTCACTGTCTTTGTGCATTTGTGGTGTTTGGTCATGAGGACAAAAACATAACAGATACACACACACACATACACACACATTGCTACTTCACATCTGTTTGTCTGCATCATGTTGGTATGTGGGTGCATGTACCCACACGTATGTAGAGAATGATAAAGAGGGATGTAAGGTGCCCTTCTTGATCACTTCCCATCTCAGCACCACGAGGCAGTGTCTCCCAGTGAACCAGAAACTTGCCAATCAGCTGGGCTGCCTGACCAGAAGGTCTTGTGATCTGCCTGTCTCCAACCACGGGCAATAATGGGGTTACAGACATACACAACATGCGGTTGTAGGTATATATAGCATGTCTGGCTTTTTATGTGGGTGCTGGGGATTCGAACTCAGGTCCTTAAGCTTGCAGAGCAAGTACCAACTGAGCCATCTCCCCAGCCTTATCATGAGTTACGTGATTATTGTTTTTCACAAAAGTCTACCAGCACCCTGAAATAAGAGTCTCTATCCAAGTGTGTACATCTCTGTATCTTTGACATGTGGGCCAGCAAACTGGTATACAGTTGATGCTCAACACGGTTCTCGTGAGTGTTTGAGGGATTGGGTCTGAAACAGGGTACGGCATGAGGACTGTGGAGAAAGCAAGGGCCAGAGAAAGACATGGATTTTTAACTTCTGTGGTTTGACGTAGGGCTCCAGAAACAAATGCCAGCACAGATCTGACAGCCCCACATTTGGAAGTCATATGGGAAGCATGGGCTATAAAGTGTCAGCCCCTCTCTGGAGGAGGAGAGAGAAGGAAGGGAGCAGGGTAAAGACTTTAGGACTGGATTTGGCTTTCTACTGGGAACTGTATTTGAGTTGGCCTTGTCTTCAACCCCAAGAGTGAATAGTTATGACCCAGAAGGATGCTTGGGACGATCAGGAGAGGGAGACATGCCATTGCTGATGTGTCCACTGGTTCAGAAACAACATTGCAACCCCAGAAAGTCACCTCAGTTCGCCTACAGTGTATTGGCCTAGCCTACTGCCATGTTCTTTATGGTTCTAAGAAGGCCGCTACAGTCTCAGAATTGGCACCTCAAAGGGGAACACCACCAGGCAGGATGAAAAAAAAAACATGAGCCACTTAAAACAATTTTTATGAGATAGTATCCTGTGGGAACCTACTCACATAGCTAAAGACAACCCTAGACAACCCTATTCCTGACCCTCTTGCCGCCATCTTGGGAGTTGCTGGAATCACAGGTGTGTAACACCGCATCTACCTGCCTGCCTGTGTCTCTTCTTGAACATAAGAATCCCCCAGTGGGGGGGGGGCAAGGGTGTGGCTCAGCAGTAGAGCTCTCACCTGCTACGTGTGAGGTGCTAGGTTTAATTCCCAATACTCTCCCCACCACAGGAAGGCAAAGGGAAATCTTTTGGAGGGAAAAAAGTGAGATAAGGAGACGTGGGGGAGGGGAGGAACTCTATTAGATAATGCTTGATGCTTTATTACATTTTTGTTATTAAGAAACATAATATATGTTTTATATATAAGCGTGTTAAAATGTATTAAATGTACATGTAAATGTGTATGTGTTAAGCATGTATAACGCATTACGTGTATCAAATGCAAAAATGTATTAACAAACATAATGTATTATATGATGGAAGATCAATATGAATACTGTTGAGATGGCGAGATGAGAAAAAGGAGCTTGTCACCAGACCCCACATGACGAAAGGAGACAATGTCCCAAAGTTGTCCTCTGACCTCTACATGTGAACCATGGCACACATGTACACAGACAGTAAATAACATGAGAACAGAGACTGGACCTATGTTCATAAGAGCCCTACTGGTGTTGGGTGTGGACACTGTTGTTTTATTTTATTTTATGTCTGTTTGGGGGGAGGGGAGGGAGGGGTAGAGGAAAGGAGGAGGAAGGGAGGACAGAGGGAGGAGATGGAAGGTGAAGGGAGAGGGAGGGGAAGGGGAGGGAGGGAAGGGAAAGAGGGGGATGGGAGGAGAGAGGAGGGGGAGGAGGAGGGAAGAAAGGAGGCAGTACTGGATCCAGCAGGTAGGAGTCATACTGTTCACAATCATGGTGTGGGGTCTGGGCTACCCTGAGAGAAAATTAGAAAATAATCCTTGTAAGGCTCCAAACTGGATGCCCCTCTGCTTTCTGCACCTGCTTGAATCCTGCTCCAGGGAAGGACTCCTTGACACGGTGACGGTGACGCTAGAATGTGTGGGGGCTGGGTTCCACACGGGAGTCACCCTACCGTAAAGAGGGTGGAGGGAAAGATCTGTGGTATCAACTGTTGGCGCTGCCTCGGGGATTTCAGATAAACCTAAGCTCAGAGCAGAGGGAAGGCACCCAGAGACAGCTCCACCTGTGCCCCAGGGAGCTGGAGGCGGTGCGGGGGCAGAGGAGATATAAAAGGACCAGTCCCAGAGAAGGCTGAAGACACTGGCTCCGGATCAAGGACAGAGCTTAGCCAAGTCACTCCCAGGTGAGGGGAACTTTCATCAGGGGGTGTGGATGACCTCCTGAAGACTGAGGCTCTAGGGTCCTAGACGGCCGTGGGGGTAAAAGAGGGTTGCTATCCATCCACACGGTAGAAGTAAAGGAGCTTAGGTGCTGTCCTGGGACAGGGTCTGAAAAAGGAGGGCTGGAATCTGAATCCTAGGATCTGAGGGAGAAGACCAGGGTCTGGACCTTTGGATCTAAGGGAGGATGGTTAGAATTGGACTCCAGGGTCTGAGGGAGGAAGTCTGGAATCTAAAACCCCAAGGTCTGAGGGAGGAGGCCTGGAATCTAAAACTCCAGAGAGAGGAGACCTGAGGCTTGGACTCCTGAATCCAAGGCAGGAAGGGTAGGGCTGTGTCTTAGTGGCCTCGTCTTCCAACATCCCTTGCACTGGCAACATTTAGCTCTCTCATCTGGCAGTCCCTGAGCCACTGTCGCCGCGATGGGAGTCTGGCTTCTCTCCCTGCTAACTGCGCTGCTGTCTTTAGCCCTGGAAACTGCTGGACAAGGTGAGGGCTTGCTCAGTGTCCCCAACAGCCTGAGTCTGAATCCCCTGCCCCGATAGCTCCGGCCAGGTGACCTGACCCTGGTGACTGTGTGATTCTGCAAGGCCTTTTCTTCCCACCTCAGTGGCTGTGAGTGGTCCCCAGTCTCTCCCTAACCCACAAACACACCCTCTGCATGATCCTTTCCCCTGAGACTCATGGCTGACTGTGAATCTCTGTTTGCCGTCTCCCCCTCCCGCTGATGCCGGACGAAGGAGAAAGGATTATAGATGGCTACAAGTGTAAAGAAGGATCCCACCCGTGGCAGGTGGCTCTGCTCAGGGACAACCAGCTTCACTGTGGAGGAGTGCTTGTGGATGAAAGTTGGGTGCTCACAGCAGCCCACTGCAAAATGGGGTAGGTTCTGCAGGCAGGGTGGGCTCTGGGTATCTGTCTCTGTCCTCACCCTCCTCTCTCTTTCTGTTCTGTGTTCCTCTCTGTATTTCTGCCCCCTCTCTTCAGCTCCCTATTTTTTCCTCTGTGTTCTTCTCTCTGGGTTTCTGACCCACCTCTTCCTCTCACTTTCCCTCCATCCCCCTCCCTCCCCTCCCTCTCATTTCTTCCCTCCCCCTCCTCCCTCTCCTCCCTCTCCCTTCACCTTCCATCCCCCTCCTTCCTCTGAGTGTCACCCCCTTCTCCCAGTCAGTACTACGTGCATCTGGGCAGTGATAAAATAGGAGATCGAAATGCACTGAGGATCAAGGCTACAAGGTCATTCCGACACCCTGGCTACTCCACAAGGACCCATGCCAATGACATCATGCTTGTGAAGATGGATAAGCCAGTCAAGCTGTCATCCAAAGTGCAGAAAGTCAACCTTTCTGCACACTGCGAACCCCCAGGGACACCGTGCACCGTCTCTGGATGGGGTACCACAACCAGCCCGGACGGTGAGACTGTCTCAGTGTGGGATCCAGCGCGGGCCCCCTCCCCCACACCAAGAATCCAGATCCCAGCCCTCTCCCCTCAGCTCCCCACCCCACCCGGTCCCGTACTGAAGCCCTCCTCCCCACAGTGACCTTTCCCTCGGACCTTATGTGCTCGGACGTGAAGCTCATCTCCTCCAAGGAGTGCAAGAAGGTGTACAAAGACCTGCTGGGGAAAACCATGCTGTGCGCGGGCATTCCTGACTCTAAGACCAACACGTGCAATGTGAGCCCTCACTTCCCCCACTCCCGTGAAACCTCCCCTCCCCCCATCCTTGTCCCGGTCTATCCTGGCCATGGCTCAGATTCTACTTCCTTAGCTCTCTTGCTTTCTGTTGGTCAACGACCTCGATTCAAGCATGAACCACACTAGCCAGAGGCAGTAGTTTAGTGGAGCCAAGAAAGATAGAGACAAAAGGCGTAGGATTGTGAGCGAGCCTCCTACTTCCAAACTTTACAGAAGCCTCAAAACTCCATGACTGATAGTGTTTCTTTCTTTATTCTTTTCTTTTTTCTTTTTCTTTTCTTTTTTTTTTTTTTTTTTTTTTTTTTTTTTTTTTTTTTTTTTTTTTTGCACTTTGGAGAGATTATTGTTTTGTGCTCCAGGCTGATATGGACCTCACTCTGTAGCTCAGGTTAGCCTGAAATAACCAAGGTTAACCTAGAAGAAGGTAGCCAAGGCTGGCCTCAAATTCACAGGAATGCACCTGCCTCAGCCTCCCAAGTGCAGAGCTTACAGGGTTGAACGGAACACTGGACTGAGCACTCCTTGTTAAATTTTGTGTCTGAGATTTATTTTAAATGTTTTTATGTGTATGAATGTCCTGCCTGAGAGTATATAAGTATGCTGTATGTGTGCCTGGTACCGAAAGAGGCCAGAAAGGGACATCAGATCCTCTGGAACTGAAGTTACAAGTGCTTGTGAGCTAACACGTGGGCGGTGGGAACTAGGCCTGGGTCCTCTACAAGAGCAGGTGGTGCTCTTAACCACTGAGTCATCTCTCCAGGCCCCTGTTTTGTTTTGGAGACAAGGCCATGTAGCCCTGTCTGGTCTTACGGTTGCCCTGTAGCTGGGGCAGGGTTTCAATCCCTGGTCCTTCCGGCTCTGCCTCTGGAGTGCTGGTATCCAGTCTCTTGATTTTTAAGTCATTTTTTAAAATGACCTCTGACATTTTCTGCCTGATCCAGATGCCCGACCATGGTCTTGGTCCTGGAGCAAGAATGGGTCTCTCTCAATTCTCCACGGCCTTTCTTCTCTGCTTGTCAGGGGCCTCTGTCTCTGGGCAACATATTTCTACCTCTTTCTTTTTATTCCTTTGCCTTTTTGCTGTCTCTCTGTCTGGGGCTGGCTTCTGACTCTGTCTCTCCCTCCCCCTCCCCTTCTGCTATCTCCAAGCTCCCCAGACTGCTCTCCTTTTCTCCACCCCCATCTTGTCTCCTCTCTCTCCTTTTTTCTTCCTCCTCCCCCTTCCCCCTCCACCTTCTCTCCCTCCCCCACCCCCTTCCTCCCTCACCTCTCAGGACAGATGCTATGCTGTGTGTTGAAGGACTGAGCGGTGGGCGACACATTCCTGCCCCTGAGAAAGGAATCCCTCTCCCTGGGCTAGAGTTAGCTTCCTGACAGCCCAAGGAAACACCTACCCAAGCCCTAGACAAGACTGTCTCAGTAGTCTTAATCAATAGACGTAATCAGTAAGGAGATTATATGTGAATATGCAGAAGCCCCGCCCTTTCCTGCCAGGAAGTTCTAATGGAACCCTAGTCACAAACTCAACAGTCTGAATGTTTACTTTCCCACTGGTTCCCAAAACCCATGCTCCTTAACTAGGGTAGAAGTCTATTCAGATTGTCAGGACAACGCTTGAACTAGACATCCTCTAATCTGATGGTGACTTAGGGGGTCACAGAGCTTTCCTCTGAAGCCAAAACTAACCTCCTCTGTTCCCCATAGGGTGACTCAGGAGGGCCCTTGGTGTGCAATGACACCCTTCAAGGTCTGGTGTCCTGGGGAACGTACCCTTGTGGCCAGCCCAATGACCCAGGCGTCTACACTCAAGTCTGCAAGTACAAGCAGTGGTTGGATTCGACCATGAAAATGTTTCGCTAACTTGCCAGGAGCCGAGCTGTAAGCCTCCAGGGTCGTGTAAAGTCCTGTCTGGCTTTACCTTTCCTCCAGGACAAAGCAAAACCTCAACACTATGTTAAGTTTGTAAGCCACTCGTAATCCCAGAGACCTAAAAGCAAATCAAGTGCAGAGACTAAGAAGCCTGAGGGCTGTGGAAGATGCTAGAAGACTAAAGCTTTCAAATGCAAGAGCTGTGGTTACCTACAGTTCTTCACCGGGAAGTGTCTGTAACCATGAGACCCTCATCCACTGCCTTTGACTCAGGCCATCCATTTCTAGAGAGTTATTAAAAAAAAAAAAAAATAGAGAGAGAATCAAGTTTGGATTCATCACGTCACTTATTTTCGAGGGGAAAAAAAAAAGGAGGGAAACTGTCAACATGTTCAAAATAGTAGATTATTTAAATGGAAGTTCTACTTCTCTCATTATGGAGTTGTGAAAATCAATACCTAAGCTGTAACGAATGCTCAGCCTTGTGCAAGAGGAACTGTTGTGTGATGTTTAATGGGGACACGAGCTGCACATGCCAAGTGGGTACCGATGAGACAATAAAATCTAAGTGATACTGACGTGTGTGTTCATAGCCTGGAAAACATCGTTGCCGTGGGGGGGGTGGGGCGCTGGGCGCATCGATGGTGGAGGGAGAAGCCCCATGGGAAACAGTTGGGTAGGAATTTGCATCCGGGCCAGCAAGAAGGCTCAGTGGGTAGAGGCACTTGCTGCCAAGCCTGACATGACTTAAGTTTCATCTCTCGGGCCTACACGATGGAAGGGAATAACTGACTCCCGCATGCTTTCCTCTGACCTCTAGATGTGCTGGGCCACATGTGTACCTGCACGAATACCTGGACACAAACCCGGATTAAAATGTAAAAAAGTATTCTGCATGTTTTCAACCTTTAAGGACATTGTAGCTTGTTTTCAGCCTAGTTCTGGTAGGTGGGGTGTTTTCCTCGTGAGCTTCTGTTTTCTCGATCGTAAGAAGGGAGGACTGACAGGGAGGACAGGAGGGGAGAAAGAATGGGCATTAAGTCGGCAAGGTGATGGGATGGGGAGGGCCCGCATTTCTCTCAGGTGACAAAGAAAGTTTTCAGTGAGGGGTGGAGGAGACAGAAATTGTACATATAGGTCCTCTGGGGGTCAGCCAAAAGTTCAGAAACTCGGGGCTGAGGAAGAAGTTGGCTAGTAGGCTTCTCCCAAAAGATCAGGGGGGCTCTGGAAGGGAGGGGTGCTTTGTGACTCAGAGCAGAGTCACGCCTAGGCAATTTGCCTTCCTTCTCTGGGCAGTGACACCTCAGAATCCGCTGACAAAGGGATGCAGCACAAGGGCCTGACCCTCCCACCTGTCCTTCCTGCTTCCTTCCCAGAATTCCTTCCCCACAAACATTGTTTGGGTTCTTCGGAGTCTCCACTGACCTCCCTCAGCCAGTCAGCCAGAAACGCTGCAGCTACTAAACTCTGCACATGGTGACAGAGATCACAGACCCCAGCCTCCTCCCTCAGACTTAGGGATTTAGGTCCCAGCCTCCTCCCTCAGTCTCAAAATCTTAGACTCCTCCCCCCACAGACCCAGGAATCCAGACGAAGCCCTTCTTTCTCAGGTTCCAAGGGTCCAAATCCTACCCCTCTTTCCTCAGACCCAAGAGTGCAGACCCTGGCCTTCCTTCATCAGCCTTTAGTCCAGATCTATTTTTTTCTGCACCTGTGTCTCATTTAAGGCGTGACATGGAGTTTCATCAGTTTTTCCTCTTCTTCAAACCACCCAAACCACCATTCAATCTGGTGTGGTGGTGTATACCTTTAATTTCAGCACTTGGGAGGCTAAAGCAGGGAGATCTCCATGAGTTCAAGGTCATGGTGGTCTATATAGCCAGCTCCAGGCTAGTCAAGGTTGCATAGTGAGACCCTGCCTCAAAAGACCAAGGGAGGGCTTGGAAGGTCGCTCAATGGGTAAAGTACTGATTGCACAAGCTGTACTTTAAATCTGAGTTTGGATTTCCAACACCCACATTAAATGCACACATGGTTGTGTGTGTGTGTGTGTGTGTGTGTGTGTGTGTGTGTGTGTGTGTGTTTGTAATCTTACCGCTGAAGAAATGGAAACAGAGGCTGGGGGTGGAGCTTACTTTCTGATTGGGTTTGAGGTCTGCTTTACGAGAGGCCTATTTATCTATTTATCTCTAGACAGCCAGAGACACTGTCTCAAAAAAAATGAGGTGTAGACATCCAATGTCAACATTCACATGCACGCACACACAAAACTCAGAAATAAAATAAAACATAACTTTTAAAGAAGTAACCCAGACTCACAGTGGTACCAACCCAGCCTGGCTTCAGCAAGGGTTTGATTAGTTACAAACACAATTTCATACTCAGTTGAATTCTTTGGCAAGGGTTTTGTTTTTCTTTGGTCAGACAGTAGACTTATAACTAAAGCCAATAGCTCCTGGAACTTGCATGAAAAGCAGGGCCTACAACCCATTTGCTGCAGGTACGTGTGTCTCTCTTCTTCTCTCCTCTTGCCTCAGAGGCCGGCAAGGGTGGACCTCCCCTTCATGGCTGGCTTTTGGCATCATCTCCTGTTCTGCTGGTAACATTACAGAGGGAAATATCATCTTTGAATCTCTGTGGGGATCAGCGAGATGTGCCCTGACCGCTGTACATGAGTGACATGAGGTTTTATTCTGATTGGGTTTGAGGCCTGCTTTACAGGAGGGAATCCGCATCTGGTACTGTAAACCTGGTCAGTAGCCCAGGGCTTGGGAGGTCATAGGCCCGGGATGAGGTGGGGAACCTACCGTTGTTTAGTTTAAATTGTTCTATTGTCAAACTGCCCTCTAGATATTAGCACCCACAGAAGAGTGCTGCTCTCAAACTTGACCAGCGACGCCCCCTTATGCAGTCAGCGGAAATACAGAGACCTGGTCAGAGTGGGTAAGGTGAGTGACTATTGAGTGCTCAGCCCTGACGAGACAGCGACACCAAAAACGCAAAAGCTCAGAGAACTTGGAGGAAGAGCGGATGTACAGAACATGAGAGGACAGTGTAGACAGCCATGAAATGCCGTGTTCTGGACATGGCGGTTGCTCTGGCACTCATGAACTCGAAGCAAATATGGCGGCCTGCCTGAAAGAGGGGGGAAAGCACAAGAGCTGGGCTGGGATCAGGACAAGCCCCGTCAGTACTTCTACAGAACTAACTGGACTCGGGACTCTGTAAAAATAAAAGACAGGGGTGGGGGGAGAGGAGAGGACATGAAAGTGGGCGTTTCTGGGGAAGCGGGAGGTGGAGTAAGGGGTGGCTAGAGTCCAGATGCATTGTATGCGGGTGTGAAACCGTCCAAGAGAACCACGAGATGCTCTTTTTAACAAGTGGGTATGAAGTGCATCGTGCCAGCATGTAAATATTAAATGTCCAGTGCTCGTGAACAAGAATTAGGAAGGGAGGGAGGGAGGGAGGCAGGGAGAGAGAGAAGGTAGAGACACCGGGCATCTTTTGAAGACCATTAGAGAGAAGCCCTCCCTCCTGCTCAGAAGAATGGAATCTACCTCGGGTCTGGGCGGAGGCGTGGCATTGGTGTGCTTCGGAGATCAGAACGTGACAAACATCTGTAGCCGACTATCTCCTCCAGAGGCAATCCAGATGGACCTGCCAATCACCTGGTTAGGAGTGCCCCTCTCAGGAAATCTGATTCACCTGAAGGCATGCTAAGGCGAAGGGAGGAGTAATTATCCCCTTAATGAGATCATGCATTGAGTGTATCCTTCCCAGAAACCCCTCCTCCACGCTGGGGGTCCTGCTGCTCCCTTGCTTCTCTGACTTACTTTCTTTTTTTTCCCCCCAGATACTGACTCAGGTATATTTCACTGACACTCTGGAATTTTTCACTCTCAAGGCCCCTTCCCCTTCCGCTTTGCAGCTGCTTGCCAACCTCCATTGCTGAGTGTGAGACAGTTTTCTCTCTTGCCCTTCTTTCTCTCCCTCCACTGGGCAGCTCGCCTTCTCTGCTCAAGGCAATATTTTTTTTTAATTAATTTTAAAATAATTCCCTAAAGGCCCTGACCCCTCCGTCCCAATTTCTAAATAAATTATCCCTCCAAGTCAGTTTTTAAATTTCTTTGATTAACAGGACTAAAAATTCCAAAATGAAACCTGTTTCTCCAGGAACACCCACCCCACCCCAACACCCCCCTTACCTCCGTTCTTTTATCCCCGTCTTCTCCCGCTCTCCTGTTCCTTCTCTCCTCCTCTCCAGTGCCATCCTTCTCTCTCTGCTCTCTGCATCTCTCTTCTCCTCCTTCTCACTTCCCCTTTCCTCCTCCCTCTTCTCTTCTTCCTCCTCTCTAACTGTTTTGTTCCCCTTCCTCCCTTTTGTCTCTCTCCCTCTCCCCTCCTCCTTATTCCTCTCTTTGGCTCTCTCCTTTCCCCTTTTCTCCCCCTTTTCCCTCCTCCTTCCCTCTCTCCTTCCTCCCTCTCAGACACTCTGACCCTTACACCCCCAGCCCACCATCTGCCCTTACTCTCCTATCTTTCCTCCCCATCTGTGTTCCTTAGTCCTCTAGGCGGGAGGCAAAGCTCACACCTCTCGGCATCACCGTAAAGATAGAATGATTTCCCCATGTAAACAGTGGCTGGGCCAGCATCGCACACAGCGCAGAGCACCAGTGATAAGAGCTGGTTCTGGATGCACATGGCTTCTCCCACTTTCCCTGCTAACTCTCATGAAGTTTCCTCTAATGTTTTTGTATTGACTATTTTGGCTGAATTAAGTCCATTTAGAATCAAAGACTGGCAGATCGAAACACGCTAGTCCTGATCAGGGATAAGGATGGGAAGATAATGAAGGTTGCTGACAGATGTGTGGACCTCATTGCCTCTGAAGATTTTCTAATCCCACCAGTAACTTAGGAACAAGAGAGGGGACAGTGGGACAGGAAGGGGCATGAGAAGGTCACAAGAGACTCAAACCCTGAGTGTTCCCTCCTTTCTACACACGGATGATTCCTCCAGAGCCCACTTACCTTGTACTGCAGTGAGGAATTTTGTTATTATCTTTGGGGAATGGTAAAGAGATGGTCTGAATCACCGCTGTGTTGGAACCCATACATACTAGACACCACTGTGTTGAAACACTTCATTTTGGAACAATGTTAGACTACACCATGTTGGAATACGCTGATTTTTAATGCATCATACTGGACTATATCATGTCAGGGCAGGGCATATTAGAATCTTCCATGTCGGAATGCTGCCGGTTTTGGAATGCACCATGTTTGGATGCTGCCATTTTGGCTCACGTTATATTGAAATATCACAGTTGAAGCTCCATTCCAGTTCAGGCTCTACCACTTCTTGTGTGCTTGTTCTTGAGCGATGAACTTCCCTAGTCTGTGCCACGGTTTTCTTACTCACAACAGTAGATGTGATGAAGTCATGGTAGTCATGGGTCAACATTTCCTGAGTTCCCTGTGGACGCAGCCATGAGTCAGCATATTCCATGCCCTCCGGAGCTCAAGATCCAGCAGGAGAGATGGACAATGATACAGGTGGCTCTGGTCCAGGCTGACACCTGGAAAGGAGACACCTGTGGAAACTCATACAAGAGAATGACTAACCCAACCACGGCAGGTGGCATTGGGTGGTGTCCAGTGGGAACTTGTTCTCGGAGGCAACGTTCCAGGCAAGACCAAAGAGAGCAGAGGTGGTCGACAGGAAAAGGTGGGGAAAGCCTGGGACAGAAAGGAAATTTCAGAATCAGAGACTCCCTCCGAGGTCACAGGGCACGGAACCGCTCGGGACACTTGGTCTCCAAAGCTGGAGCACAGAATCATGGGTAGGGCTGGTCCAAGTAGTGTGCGGTCAAGGTGCTCGTAGAAGGGGTAAAAAGGGATAAGATAACCTCCCAATGAGCTGAGTTCAAAGTGTAAAAGGCCCATCAGGTTCCCAGCACTCTATATGCCAGGACATGAGGCAAATGGGTTCCTTGGTAACTTTTATATCCCAAATTCGTGGACCATTAGTGTCTTGAGCATCTGTTGATACTTTTGAGCATACAATTGAGCATCTGTTTTTGCTTTGTTTCGTTTTACCATTACCAGGGCTCGAACCCAGGGCCTCACACATGCTAGGTCAGTACTGAGCCACGGAGCTGTGACTCCAACTTCCTTCTTACCTTTAATTTTAAGATGGGGGTCTCATTCTGTAGCCCCAGCTAGGCTTGAACTTGCGATATCCCTGCCTCTGTCTCCCCACTAGCTGGGATGACAGCCCGTCGCTGGATCTTTTTGGTTGTTTTATTTTTCTACTTCTCACATTTACTTTCAAGGAACATATGAAGATTACATATACTTACGCTGTTTTAGTGAGTGTGCAATACAGTGCGGAATGGTTAAGCAAAGCTAGTTAACGTAGGCGTCTGTGATAAGAACACACTTAGATAACCTGGTAATGCTAAGGACCAGGAACATACTAAGTAAGCATGCTCTCAGTCTCTGAGCCACACCTCAGACTATCACTAGGGATTCTGGGAAGATATTGTACCTCCAACCCCCCACTAGGTTTCTGGGCAGGTGATATACCACTGAGACACATGCAGTGCCCACCACTATGGGACCCTGTAGGATGATGTCATTCAGCAAGGCGGGTCAAGCCCATCACTGGATGAGAAGGGAGGCAGGAAAAAGTCGAGGAAGGAGAGAAGAGAAAGGAAGAGGAATCAAGATGGAGCTGGAGAAGGAGGATCTAGATCCAGGTGGTCTTAATTGGCGATAGGTAGATATGAATATTTTTAAGGGTCAATTTGTCTTATCTAGGTGGGCAGTTTATATCTCTGTCAGCTGGTTGCAAGCTTATTGTGTGGATGCATTGTGGACTGAGAATTTAACATATAAATCTGATTGATAAATTACAAGTTTCTAGAGCATTGATTTTACCAGGCTACAGGGGATGTGGGCAGAGTTCCCGGCTGGGAGACAGCGGGAGAGGGTGGCCGCACGGTAGAGAAGCAGCCAGGGCGATGGCCTGTGGCTCCACACAGGAACTGGTAGCCAACGATTCGATTTCAATTTTTACCACAACAGGACCCTAGGCAGGAGGTATCAAAAATAAGTCACATCCCCCACTGGGGGATTCTAGGCAGATGTTCTAACTCTAAGCCACACCGCCAGCCCTTTGCTGGGGTTGGGGGTTCTAGTGAGGGGATCTATAACTGGGCCATACCCAAGCCCCTGGTTGTTGAAGATCCTCCAGTGTCAAGCTGAGGAGCAGGACAGAGGCAAGACGAAGTGGAACAAAGGTAGGACAAAGACAAGAAGCAAGAGGAATGGGGGAAAATCTGTGAGAAGCAAGGCCAGGGGTCACTCTCACTGAAGTCTAATGAGTGGTCCAGAGAACGGAGAGTGAGGTAGGTGAGGAGCCGGACTGAACTGGGACCAGGGAAGAATGAGCCCCACAGAAAGGGAGCATGGGGCAAGGTTAGACAGCCAGTGGGTTGTGTGAGGGGAAAGGACTGTGTCTGGGGAGACCTAGTGGGAAGTGCCCAGTGTATCCTCGGCGCTACCTGAAGTCTTCATCAGCCCGGGTGATGGGGGCTGAGTGATTCAAGATCAGGCCAATGAAAAGAGAAGGCTGCACAGGGCGTCACACCCAGCAAGTGCTGAGGGGCACATTATTCACGCTTGCTGCTGCTACGGTCTGACAGTTTCCTAGTATGTCTCCATCCCCCTCTTCATCCCCACACCCTTCCCCAGGTCCCTCCACCCTCCACAAGTCCCTCCCCTGCAGCCCACACTGACCACTGCCTATACTCTTCCCACACACGCCTGCATCCTCTCTTCTTTGCTGACTTGCTCCCCAGACCCGAGTTCAAAGGCACCTCCCCATAGTTCACCCGGGTCATGACATAGCTTTGCAGTGTTTTCTGCTTATCTCCCTAGGTGTTGCTCCCCAGTTTCTGCCAGGTTCTCCGCACTTGTGCATCTCTGGACAAGCAAAAAATCTCGGCAGTGACTCTACCCGTCCTCCCGCACCTCACTAAGTGCCCCACACCCCCCCTACCATACCCTCTCACACGCTGGGAACATAACTGCATACCAAGTGCACACAAGTTTCCCTGAGAGGTACAGGAAGAGGGACAGCAGAGAAACAGAAGATGTGGAGTCTGAGGGGCTGAGAGACAGACAGACTGACGCTTGCACGGAAAGGAAGAGATTTTAAAAGGCAGAGGAACACACACAGAGAGAGACAGAGACAGAGACGGAGAGAAAAAGAGGGGAAGAAATAGAGATGTGGAAAGAGAGAGGGGGCATTAGAGAGAAAGTTTGAGACAGAGAGCAGGGGGGGAAACTGAGGCTTGAGAGATGCAAATACAGCAGACACATTGAGACGGGGAGGCAGACACGGAGAGGATGGAGTCAGAGAGCCCGAAGGGTGTCTAGAGCTCTACAATATTCAGATGAGGGACTCTGCAGGGTTGGATCCAGCAGGCTGTCACTCACACCGATACAAAGAGGAGCCATTGAGATAGCCTCCCGCCCATCTTCCTGGGATCATGGCACCAGGTTTCTGGGGACAGACAATGCCCAATTGTTGGGAGTCTCGCTCCCCATGTTGCTCACGCTGATTCCCAGCCTGGGTTAGGGGCGGGGGACAGTTTATCGAAACACTCTTTCTCAATAGCTGGGTGGCAGTTCCCACTCTCCTCGGGACACGGAGGTCTTCAGCACCCACAGAGAAACGTACAGGTAGGTGAGTCAGCCTGACCCCACTGAACCTGGGCAGCTGGTTCCAGGGCCTCAGAGATACAAGCCAAGGAGAAGAAGCTGCCGGCTCCCTAGAGGGTATAGGTGGGGTCTTTGTGGAAGCTTGGACACTACTGGCTAACCAGGGAACTGGCATTCAGACCTCAGACTTATTATGTTCCAAATCCTACAAATCCAAAACTAAGAATGAGCTTCTATCTCCCTCTACCTCAGACCTAAAGGTTTTGGCCCAACCTTTCTCCTGTGGACCAGGGCTCCAGGCTCTCCCTTTCTCCTCAAACTAAAGGGTCCCAGATCAACACTCTCCACTTAGATTTGTGGTCTAGGCCCCAGCCTTCTTCCCTTAACCCAGGAGTCCAGGTGCCAGCCATCCCTTAGGCTCAGAGGTCCAAGGCTCAGCCTTTCTTCTCCAGACCCAGGAGGTCAGACCCATTTCCTCCCTCAAACTTCAGAGACCCAGGGTCACTGTGTTCTAGAGCGGGCTTCCCTGTAGCTACCTGGTCAAGGGTCACCAGAAGCAGAGCTGTGGGGCAGAAGGAATGTATGTGGGAGGCTTGGGTGAAGAAAAGGGTGTGACTGGCTTCCTCCTGGCTCAGAGACCAGAAGAGAGAGGGGTTAAAAGGGAGCTGGGAGACTCGGAGGACAGAGCCCGCCTCTACCGGGGAGGCCACAGAGCCAAGCGGGTTTCTGGAGACAGTCTGCTACTTGGAACCCAGCACCCAGGTGCCCTGTATTTCATGCCGGTTGGATCGTAAGGCAACCTTCTTTCTGACAGTCTGCTCTGCCTCTCCTCTCGAGGAGCACCCTGCCTCGCTGTCTTTCTCTGCCCCTGGCTCCCTGGAGTAGGTGGTGTCATTTCCCCCCCACCTAAGTGCCAGCAGATACGCTGCTGGCCACCCGCAGGTAAGGCCACGGGTGCTGCGGTACCTACAGGTATGGGGTGAGAGAAGGGTGAGGATGGAGTCAAGGTGCAAAAGAAAAGTCCCACAGAGAGGAAGAACATCAGGGGCTCCTTGGACTGACCTCTCTGTTCGTAGAAAGGGACGCCAGAGCCCCCAGGGCTGTATGGCTTTTCCCAAAGCCACTGGGACCATGTGCATGGTTGGTGAACACACTGACTTGCATTTGCTCTCACGGGACCCTCAGATTCAAGGTGTGAGCTGGGAAGTGAGAAACCAGGAGGTAATAAGTGGGGGGGGGGAGGGTGTAGACGGGGAGGGTATATGCAAAGATCAAACAAAAGCAGGCGATCAGGACAGGAAGGATGGAGAGGGTGAGGAAGAAACAGGGTGGGGTCATGACTAATGGAATTGTCAGCTTCCCCCTCTCAAGATGCCCATGAAGATGCTAGCAGTGAAGACACTGGCCCTGTGCTTGGTTCTTGCTAAGTCAGGTGACTAAAGGAACGGAGAAGGGGGAGGGAGCTGGTGGGTGCATTGGCACGGTTTGGGACAGAACTACACAGCTTTGAGATGAGGAAGGCCCTGGGGGGGCTGGCTAAGAGCAAGTCTGCAAGGTGGGTCTGAGGATAAGGGATGCACAGAGCTTTGAAGATGGAGAGAGGTGGGCGTGGTGGTGCACGCCTTCGATCCCAACACTAGGAAGGCAGAGGCAGGTGGTCTACAGAGTTCCAGGCCAATCAGGGATACACCCAGAAATTCAGTCTCAAAGGGGGGGGGGTGAGGCGGGGAGGGTAAGCTGGAGAGATGACTCAGAGGTTAAGAGCACTGAGGTTCCAAGTTTGATTCCCAGCAACCACATGGTGGCTCACAACCACCTGTAATGGGTTCTAGTGCCCTCTTCTGGCGTGCAGGCATGCGTGCAGGGAGAGCATTGTATACATAATAAATGGATATAAAGAAGGAAAACCCCGGAGGGTGAAGGTAGAGAGGACGAGGAGGTAGATTTGGAGATGACAGTGAGATTAGGCACCCACTTGACTTCAGCTCGTCTCAGAAGGATCTAGGCTCTCTGAGCTCTTCTCTCACCGAAACCCTTCCTCCCTCAGCCTGGTCAGAGGAGCAGGACAAGGTGGTGCACGGAGGGCCCTGTCTGGAGAACTCTCACCCCTTCCAGGCCGCCCTCTACACCTCGGGTCACTTGCTGTGTGGTGGGGTCCTCGTCAACCCACAGTGGGTGCTCACAGCCGCCCACTGCAGAAAACCGTGAGTGTCCTCTGTCTCTAAGAAGTAGATGGAAGGGGGTCCCGAGGGTGCCTTGCAGACTTCAGAAGGGAGGCAGACCTGAGCATCGGTCACTCAGTAAGCAACTCTCTTCAGCCAGGTAGCCGTAGGTTCCAGGATCCTGGAGGTATCTCAAGCCCCTTACAAAAGTAGTGCACCTTTTGTATATAACCCATGGGTATCCTTATATGAACTCTGACTTGTATCTCCAGAGAGGCTGTCAGTGCGGGTGAAACAGTTGCCCTGAGTTCCATTCCAGCATCTCCTAAACTGGGCCTGGTATTCACCACTATAGCCTTCGCATTTGAGACACGGAGGCAGGAGAATCAAAGCCACAAGCTGGGCCCCAGCTACACAGGAAGCTGGAGGCCAGCCTGGGCTGCAAGCGACTTCCTCAAAAGAACGGGGGCTGGAATGATAGCTCAGTGGTTAACTCGCTTCACAGTCATTAGGCCTGAAGTTCAAATCCAAGGACTGAGTCACAAGCCAGACAGCCTGCAAATGTCTGGAAGCCCAACTCGGAGGGTTCAAAGCCTTCTTCTGGCCTCTGCACATGCACAGATGTGCTATACATACTCACGGAGCCAAATAAAATTTTTAAAAAGGTTGGACAGATAGGTGAACTGTTAAAAGCACAGACTGCTCTTGCAGGGGATAGGAGCTCAGCGCCCAGCACCCTTGCGGCGAGTCTGAACAGTCTGTAAATCCATCATCGGTAGATCCAGCACCCTCTCTGTCCTTCATGGGCAGCTGCACCCAAGTGTGGATACCCTACCCACACATATATTTAAATAGAAAATTAAATCCTGTGAAGTTATCTTTAGATTACATATAGTGCCCGTGGCAATGTAAACGCACCGTAAACAGCTGCCAAGTCATTTTGTCTGAGGAACAGTAATGAGAAAAAAAGTTTATATATGTTTAACGCAAGCACATTTCCCCCCAGATACATACTTTTAAGTGTTGAGTTTATTATTCTTGTGTGGGTGTGCACCTGCCACGGTACAGCCGTGCAGTTCACAGGACAACTTTGTAGAGTGAGGTCCTCTCTGTCCATGCTCACATGTGTTCTGTAGCATAAGCTCAGTCTTTTGGGTTCGTGTGACAGTCACCAGCTGAGCCATCTTGCCAGCTCCTCCTCTCTTGTTGCTTGGCTTTGAGCAGGGTCTCTTTATGTTGCCCTATTGGCTTGGAAAACACACTATTGACTGGGTTGGCCACAAACTCACAGGAATCCTCCAGCATCTGCCTCCAGAGTGCTAGGATTAGAGGTGTGCCCCACCGTGTTCTGCTACTCCCCCTAATACTTTTAGTCTGTGGTCAGTTGAGTCAGTTGGCTGTCAAGTTGTGTGGTAGGAAAGTTCTGAAGGCAAAGTTCTAGAAGCATGGGCTTGCCTTTTACTGAGCTAAGGGAGATGGAGGGAGGAGGGAGGAGGGAGGAGTGGGGCAGGTGATTTCTCTGGGAGCCTTCAGTGAAGCCCAGGATGGTAGGTGAGTCCTAGCTGTCTTCTTCCCAGGAACCTGGAGGTGTCCTTGGGGAAACACAATCTACAGCAAACAGAGACTTTCCAAAGGCAAATCTCCGTGGACAGGACTATTGTCCATCCCCGTTACAACCCCCAAACCCATGACAATGACATCATGATGGTCCATCTGAAACATCCAGTCAAATTCTCTCAGATGATCAAGCCTCTGCCCTTGAAGAAAGACTGCTTTGAGGAGAATCTCAACTGTCAGATCCTGGGCTGGGGCAAGATGGAAAATGGTCAGTGAGAAGAGATGGTTGGGAGTGGCCAAAGGGACCAAAAGGAAGGGTTGTGATGATGGAGGTGGGATCGTAGATGATGAATAAAAGATATGGGGCCATGAGAAGATGCTGATGAAGAGGATTGGCAGGACACCTGTTTATGGGTAATGGAGGGAAAAGAAGGTTGAGGAGCTGGACCAAATGTGGGTAGGTCTCAAGATGAAGGGCCAGTGAAGAAGAGAAAGAGAAACAAAAAGGGCATCTGTGGGAAATGGGGGGTGGGAAGGGCAGTAAGAACAGTAAGACATGAAGGGGAAGGGGAGGGAAGGGGTGTGTGAGCCTGGCCCATCTCCCTTCCCAACAGGTGACTTTCCAGATACCATCCAGTGTGCTGATGTCCAGCTGGTGTCACGGGAGGAGTGCGAGCGTGCCTACCCTGGCAAGATCACCAGAAGCATGGTGTGTGCAGGTGACAAGGAAGAAGGGAACGATTCCTGCCAGGTGAGACCGGGAGCAGGAATCCGAAGTCAGTGACAGGCAGAAGACAGAGACACAGACCAAATCAGGGCTGAAGAGAGATTGAGAAAGTCAGCCTGGGAGGACACTGGAGGATAAGGCAGGGGAAGGGACTCCGCCCCACACGGGTAAAGACAGATAAGAGAGAATCAAGGCAGCTTGGGGCTGAGGGGTTGGCTCAGTCGGTAAGATACTAGCCATGCAAGAATGAGGACCTGAGTTGCAGGGCGTGATGAATGACATGTATGTCATCCTGGAACTTGAGGACAGAGGCAGGCATATCCCTGCGGTTCATTGGCCGGCCAGCCTAACCTAATGGGTGAGCTCAGGCCTGGGAGAAACCCTGTCTCAAAAGGCACAGTGGGTGACTCCTAAGAGAGAATACCTATGACTGCTGGTCCTCACCTGCACATACATGTATCTGCATGCACACACTCTCTCACATGTTCACACACACACACACACACACACACACACACACACACACGCATGCCCGCATGCACGCACGAACACAAGACACACCCAGCAGAAACAAGAAGTTTAGATGCAGGGTCGGAGACCCCAAGAGCCAGAGAGATGGTAAAAATGTGTAGCCAAATACGGATGAGCTTGGAGAGCCTGAGATTTCATTGAATGGTCACCCTGGTGGGAGTTTTGAACAACTGTGGAGAATCAAGGGTCAGAGAGATGGGACAGGGAGCCATCCTTCCTCAGAGCCGCAGCCATGAAGCACACTTGGAAATAGCTGAGCTCCTGATGAGGGGGGCATCCCAGCTGCAAAGAGGGGTTCTCCGCTCGTCCCTCAAAACCTACAGCTGGGCTTCTCTGGACCTCATTCACAAGCCTTGTCTTGGCCCCAGACGCACAGCAGTTTCTTCCGCATCAGCCTGCGGGGTACTGGGGTAACAGGCATGCACCACCACACCCCTATAATCTTCAATACCTTTCCTGGAACCTCTCTACATGCGATCTTCTCAGACTCCTTTTTAATGCCAGAATGACTCTAGACCAGGGAGGGCCAACATCAAGCTACCAAGAAAGCAAGGGTGGGGGTGGGGTGGGGTGGGGTGGGGATGGGGAAGCCAAGAAAGTGAGATAGTGGTTTGTAAGCAAACAGGTAGGCACGGCTGGCCTGGGATCAAGGGATGGAGAACGTTGAAAGATTTTTGCCTCCCTCTTGAGTCCCTGCCTTCCCAGCCTCCCCTGCTGATCTCAGGACTTTTGTCTCCCTCTCCCTCTCTTGCCTTCTCTCTTTCCCTGTTCTCCATTGATAACCTTTCCTTTTATGGAGCCCAGGGGTCTCTCTGTGTCCTGTGACACTCTTCTTGCAAGTGGTGAGGATAAACATGTATCCATTCCAGACAGAGAAGCAATAATGAACCAATGAATGGCACCAAAGTCCAACTTGGTGAAGCAATGAGCCAAAGAGCTTTATAGGGGTTGCTTCCAGGAGTATGGGTGAGGGGTTATTTATAGGAGGAGACTCATGGGAAACTACATCGCCAAAAGCTCACCCCAGCATGGGGGGCAGCTCACTTAAGCTAGACTGTGGGGCTCACTGCATAGTCTGCAGGCGGCTCAGCAGGTTGGAGAACGTCTCCCTCTGGCAGCTGAGACCTCCAGGCAGTTCACGTTGTCAGAGAGAGACTCTTGGTAGTCCTTACTGCTTACATAGACTTGGGGAAGGAGGAACCGAGTGTGTATCCAGTCAGTTCCAACACCTTCCGGAAGCATTTGAGTGGTTTGTTTATTGAGCTCAAGGATCTTCACTTCGGGGTGCAAAGTTTCAGCTCCCCTCAGAATGTGCTGTAAAGCCAGGATCTTATACGTGCTCAGCAAGCATCTTGGTGAGCTACAGCCCCGCCCCTTCTTTTGCTTTGAGAAAGGGTTTTCCGACATAGCACAAGCTAGCCTTAAACTTGCAGTCTTCCCACCATGGCATCCTGAGTATGTCAGATGACAGGCGTGACCACCACAGCCTTTCCTTCATCTCCAAGTATCTCTAACTCTCCATTGTCCCCACATATACACACATACTCACTCACACACATTCACACACACACATACACACATACACACACACACACACACACATACACACTTCTCTTCCTGCTCTTACCCCTCTCCTCCTCCCCATTCTATGTGACTTTCTGATTTTCTCTCTGTTCCACACAGGGTGACTCTGGAGGTCCCTTGGTATGCGGAGGTCACCTCCGAGGGCTCGTGTCGTGGGGTGACATGCCTTGTGGATCAAAGGAGAAGCCTGGAGTCTACACCGATGTCTGCACTCATACCAGATGGATCCAGAACATCATCAGAAACAAGTGACTCTGGCATGAGACGTCCAGTTCTTGACCCACGACTCCCCTGACCCCAGCTGGCTACATATTCTCTCTCCCAAAACCCTGCTCCGCTCTCAGAGCCTTCGGACGTGCAGCTCCAACCCGCATACTTAATAAATGCAGTGACACAGAACACAGAACACTGCTTTCCTCAACCCTCGAATCCCAGGGAGCTTGGAGAATACAGGCCACAATCCTACCCCATGGGTGTGGTTAGCAGATGGAAGCCCAGGGTGGCCACTTACAGTCTGGGCACCCTTGGGAAGTGCTTTTCTTTAGAGTGTGAATGTCCTCATTGGTAATATTGGGGTAATATTGGGGCTGGTGAAAAGCTCGGTGGTTAACAGCACTTACTGCAGGAATAAGGAATAAGTTCATTCACTTCTACCAGTAAAAGGCACACAGTAGGTGTTTTTCTTTATTCCACTTCTGCTTCTTAGAAGCCTAGCTTTTCCTACAACCCAGTTTGATAACCACTCTTTCTCAAGCTTTTGTGTTTTGGCAGAAGTGAGAAAGCCTCAGCCCATTACACCAGCGTCCTTTCTTTTGAGTCAGGGACCAAGAGTGGGCTAGCACCTTAGAATGACTCTTGGTGCAGATGCTCAGTAGGAGAATGTCTTTTGTTGTGGTTTGGTTTGGTGTGTGTGTGAGAGAGAGGGAAGGGGTTAGAGGGGGTCTTTCTACGTAGCTTTGGCTGACCTGGCACTTGCCATGTAGACCAGATTGGCCTTAAGCTCCCAGAGATCCACCCATTCCCGCTGGGATTAAAGGCATGAGCCACTGTGCCCAGCTTCATCTCCTTATTTTTGCTGCTGCTGAAGTCACTAAGGTAACAAACACCGTCTGATCTCAAGTCCACGGCAGCGTAGACTCTTCTCAGCCTTTCTACCCGTCTCCCCAGCAACACCCCAGCATGGAGGGCACAGTGCTTTTGAAGGTAAAAAAACATGATTACCTCTGACAGAATATAGTCCTTATTTCAGACAATTAATTCTGATTTATGCCCCTTTTGGTTATTTTAATTTATGTTTAGTTTGTGTAAAATATTAAGTATTTTGGTGCATACATCTGGAAGATGGTCAGGGTCATGGAAATTCCAAATGTGTTTGCTAAGGTGGGCATGGAGTGGTGGCGCACACCTTTGATCCCAGCACTCAGGAGGCAGAGGCAGGTGGATCTCTGAGGCTACCCAGGTCTACAGAGTGAGTTCCAGGACAGCCAGACACACATAACCAATAAACAAGATGAGAGGATTGTAAGACGGTGGCAGGGGTAAGGGTGACAGCAGACAAGTCTCATAAAGGACCTCAGACACCAGCATCTGGGCGAGGACTTTCCCCTGGAGGTCATAGGAAGGCACGGAACATTTGAGAGCAGCCACTGAGACAAAGGGAAGAGAACACAACTGTGAGGTGTGGGAGGCATTTTGGATGGTGGTGCAGGGAGAGAAGAGGTGGGCCTGGGAGTGGGGCAGGGTTGAAGAAAGGTGTCTGGGTGTGGAGGTTGGGTGGGTGGCACTGGTAGTGAGGGAACATCCTGGGTGTGAGAGTCTTTAGAGACCACACCAGACGCTGAAGGCTGGGATCTAAGGCAGAAGTATGTGGCATGCCTGTTGACATCTGATAAAAGGTCGGGCAGGGAAACTGGGCTTGATGGAAAGAAAGAAAAAAAACAGTTCAGAGCTGAGAGTTAGAACTTTATACAGCCAGATGGCCTGTGTCCTCCTGGCTCCACCTGCTGAGTGCTCAGATTGCAAGCATGCACAGCCATGCTCAGTTTGGTGTGTGGTACTGGGAAATAAACGTGGAGCTTTGTACATGTCAGGCAAGTCCTCTGCTAGAGCTTCAGCTTAAAAACCAATGATTCAGAAAATGGGTGTCAAGATCCCTGAGTTGGGAGCTGTCCTTCCAAGGCTATCAGGTACGATGAAAGTAGCCTAACCCGGCCACCCGGGCTTGTCACTTCACATCTTAGTTAGGATTACTGTTGCTATGATGACACACCATGAGCAAGGCAGCTGATTTAAAATGCATTTAACTGGGAGCTCATAGCTTCGCACAATGAATCAATGGCCGCCATGGCAGGGAGCAGGGTGGGAGGCTGGAAACAGTCAATCTGAGGGCTGAGACCAATAAAATCGATGCCAAGAGGATGACACAAAGAGTTAATGAAACAAAGAGATGGTTCTTTGAGAAAAGTCAACAAGATGGACAAACCCTTATCTAAGCTAAATTTGAAAATGGAGAACTCAAGTTAACAAAATCAGAAACAGAAGAGGGACACAAGAGCCTACGCCAAGGAAATCTAGAGAAACGTTTTATGACAGAATTAGAAAATCTTAAAGAATAAATTTATTTCTAGATACCGCTTTTCAAAGTTAAATCAAGATCAGACAAACAATTTAAACAGCCCTATAATCCCTAAGGAAATAGAAGCAGTCATTAAAAGTCTCAACCAACCAAAAAAGCCCAGGGCCAAATGATTTTACTACAGAATTCTACCATATGTTCAAAGAAGAGCTAACACCAATACTCCTCAAATTATTCCACAAAATAAGAACCAAAGGAACATTGCAAAATTTATTTTATGAATCCACAGTAACCCTGATACCTGGACCACATAAAAATTCAACAAAAAAGAGCATTACATATCAACTCCTCTTATAAGAATAGATGCAAAAAAAATCAATGAAATATTTGCAAACCAAATCTAAGAACACATCAAAAAGATTATCCACCATGACCAAGTAAGCTTCATCCCAGAGATGAGTCAACATACAAAAGTTAGTCAATGTAATCTATTATATAAACAAACTAAAAAAATAAAATATGATCATCTCATTAGATACCAAAGATGGCCTTTGACAAAATCCAACACCCTTCATGATAAAAGTACTGGAGAGATCAGGGATACAAAAAACATACCAGACATAATAAAAGCAATCTACAGCAAGCCTGTAGGCAACATCAAATTACATGGAGAGAAACCCAAAACAATTGCACTAAAATCAGTAACAAGACAAGGCTGCCCACAATTTTTATATCTATTCAATGTAGTACTTGAAGTTCTAGTTAGAGCAATAAGACAACCGGAGGAGATTAAGAAGATACAAATTAGAAAAAAATCAAATTATTGTTATTTGCAGCTGATATAATAATACACATAAGCGACCCCAATAATTTTACTGGGGAACTCATAATAAACACCATCAACAAAGTGGCTGGATATAAGATTAACTTTAAAAAAAATCAGTAGCCCACATATATACAAATAGTAAATAGGCTGAAGAAGAAATTAAGGAAACAACATCTTTCACAATAACCACAAATAATATAAAATAGCTTGGGGTGACTCTAACCAAGCAAGTGAAAGATCTGAATGACAAGAATTCCAAGTTTTTGAGGAAAGAAATTGAAGACGATATCAGAAGTTGGAAAGGTCTCGCATGTTTGTCACGCACGGAGACCCAGAGCCATTAGGCAGAGAGAGAGCCTAGGTTGGAGTTCTCAGTCAGCTACCCCCACTTGCAGCTTGGAGCTGGGAGGGGGGACCCCAGGGAAGAAGAAGAGGAGGAATTTCAAGAACCAGAGAGGTCCGGGGGAGTGGGGGTGTCTCTCTTTGACTCCTTTGCCTGCTTTGGAGACCCTTTTCTCCTACTGGGTTGTCTCACTTAGCTTTGATTTGAGGGATTGTGCCTTACTGTATCTTGTTGAGCCATGTTTTGGTTGATGTCCCTGGGAGGCCTGGTGTTTCCTAGGGGAAACAGATGGGGATGCAGAGTTGGTGTGGAGGAGACAGAAGGTGGGGGAACTGGAAGAAGTGGAGGGAGGTGAAGCTGTGGTTGGGATGTACTGTATAAGAGAAGAATAGTTTAAAAAAATTTTAAAGAACAAACAAGACGTTGGGAAGGGGTGTGGGGGTCTGGGAGGAGCTGGGGAGGAAGTAAGGGTGATTGTGATCAAAATACTGTACTCATAGATAAAATCCTCAAAGAATACATTTTAAACTGTGTTTGAAAAGATCTCTCTGAGGGCTAGAGAGGTGGTTCAGCAGTTTAGAGCACTGGCTGCTCTTACAGAGGACCTGGGTCCAATTCTCAGCAACCACAGGGCAGCTCACAACTCCTTGTAACTTCAGTTCCAGGGGGATCCAATACTGTTAGATAGGCATATATGCAGACAATACACCAATTTAAATAAAAATAAATTGATCTTAAAAAAATGTTCCCTCTAAAGGGCAGGAAAGATGGCCCCTCCATTAAGACTACTGGCTGCTCTTCCGGAAGACCTGAATTTGGTTTCTAGCATCCACAGGTTGCTTCACAGCTAACTATAACTCCAATACTAGGGAACGGAGCATCTTCCTCAGGCTTTTATGGGCACCTACATGCCGCATATACATATAAGCAAAACACTCAGACACATTTTTAAAAGATATCACTAATTAAAACCATTGAGGCATTATGTAGCTCAGTTGGTATTCTTGACATCCAGGGTTTGATCCAAAACACTGCATCAAACAAGTTGTGGGTGCATTGCAACCCCAGCCCTGAGGAGCTGGAGGTAGGAGGGTCTGCAGTTCAAGGTCATCCTCAACTGTGTAGTGCATTCAAGACTTGTCTCATAAATAAAATAAAATAAAGTAAAATGTCGTCTTTTATCTAAATGTGATGGTTCACGCATAAAATCCCAGCCAAGAATTAAAAGTCAGCCTGGCCTACAGTATGAGGTTTTATCTCGGTGAACAGAAGCAGGAGCTGAGGAAACCACTCAAAGCTTTTGATGTTGAGCCTAATGACCTCAGGTCTGCCTCTGAGACTCACACAGTGGACAGAGAAGCTCAAACTAACTATACTGTGATACGATTTTTCGAACACATAACAACCTCAAGCTGGACTTCAAAAGACCATACGAGTGAGGAAAGAAAAAAAAAAAAAAACCACCGAGAGAACTAGGTGGCTAGTTTTGTAGCCATTGAATCACATTAAACCTAGGGGTAGGTTTTGTTGCTTGGCTTTTCTCCTCTCCTGTGCAGCAGAGCTCACTCCAGGCTCTAACGCCTCTGTTGGAACCTGAATTGTCACCACTGGCATTACATACAGTGAAAGTTCCTTGAGCCCGGCATGAGGCTCACAGAGCTGGGCTCCTACCTCCCTGTGGAGACAGACCTGGAGGACTGCTGTGGTCATGCTAAGAGAAAGAGAAGCCAGGACACGAAAGAGGGCAGGAGAGGCTGCCAGGTAAAGATCAGACAGGGAGGGGTGCTGATCTACTCCTCATCCAATGCCCCATTTCTCAAAGTGCTAGGAGCCACCCACCTCTGGCCCTGGCTCTTGGCCTCTTTTCCATTAACAGGTTGCCCTGCCCCATTGTGACATACATGTCTGGCTGTGCCGGCTGGACCAGGGCACCTAGTGGGGGCAGCCTGCTTCCCTTCTTCTTACTGACCCTTGGCCTGGGACCTGGTCTAAGGGGTGGAAGTTGGTCATGGGGTTTCATTGACGAACTTCCTTGTGTCCCCTGGTCTAATGACAGGGAGAGGTATGGGGAGAGAGAAAAGGACAGAGAACCAATATTCAGAGCCACAGACATGAGCAGGGTGAAAATAAGAGAGACAGAGACCAGACAGCCAGGGAGACAGAGAGACAAAGACGGGAAAAACACAGACATTCAGAGAGAAAAAGAAGTCAGTGACAGACAGATGCAGAGGAGGCAGAGAAACACAAAAGCAGACAGTAACGGGGACAGAGAGATGGCCCAAGACACACCGACAGATTCATTGGGTACCAAGTGCTGACAGGCTCCGAGAGGTTCCATCAGGACTGACAGCTAGACCACAGGTAGAAAATCAGAGCTGGGGGGATGAGAAAGGAAACGTCGAGCAGTAAATGAATGACAGGGGAAAAAAAGAAACATTAGGATTCTCGCTCTGGAAGAGTTCCCCAGCAGCTGGTGAGATGCCAGGCCCGAGGAGGGCACTGAGGACCCCTCCCCATCCTTGGGGCCAGGGAGGGAAGGAGTGGCACTCAGCACTGGGTGGGGGGGTGGAGGGGAGGGGAGGCAGGAAGAGTGAGTGCTGGGACCCAGACTGACAGGAACCTCACTGCCTGGGAATGTGCCCCAGGGACCAGTGGGTGGTTATAACACCAGGCAGCAGAGCAGAGGAGGAGGTGGTGACTGGAAGGTTCAGGCCAGCTTGAGAAGTCTGCAGCCATATTGGGAGCCAGACCCCACCACCCACTGCCCAGGGAACAGGGTCACAGTGGCAGGTGAGGCATGGGGAAGGGTCTCAGCAGGTACGGAAAGAGAGGGAACCTAATCTGGCTCTGTCTTAGCTTGGATTCAGCCGCCTCTTCTTGCTGTCTACACTGCAAGATGCTGGCAGTCCCTCCCCTTCACTGCCGGTCCCCGGGTAGTGGGACAGCAGTCCCAGAGCCACCTAGCCCCATCCTTTATTTCTTACCAGGTGCAGCTGTCATGGCGAGGGCAGGACACCCCTGGAAGTGGGCAATGGCCACCCTGATCGCAACCCTGGTTCTGGGGATCTCAGGTAACCAGGGTGCCCTAAGTGTGTGGGGAAGACTGCTCTGTGGTCCACAGGGTGTGTCTCCAGGACCAGGTGAATGTGTGTTTGTGCCTCTGTGGTTACACAATTAAATGTGGGCCCCGTGGCTGTTGTACGTATTGTGGAGAAGGAAAGGGCTTTTATGTTATTCATTTATTATTATTTTTGAGACAGAGTCTCACTGTGTAGCCCAGGCTGGTCTAGAACTCACTATTTAGACCAGGCTGGCCTTGAACTTGTGGCCAATCCTCTTATACTCGCCTCCTGAGAGGTCGAATTGTAGTTGCGTGCTATCGTGTGTTTTTTGCTGTGGTTGGTTGGTTTGTTCGTTTTTAATTTATCTTATTTGTATATTTGTGAAGATCTTTCGCACTATGCATAATGCAGAGGCCAGAACAGGCTCTGGTTGGAACGGAAGTTGCAGCTGGTCGTGAGCCATCATGTGGACATTGGGAATCAAACCCAGGTCCTCTGCAAGAGCAGCCAGTGCTCTTGATTGCTGAGCCATCTCTCCAGACTCCTTATTTTTCATTCTTGAGACATAATTTTAGCCCAGGCTGGCCCAGAACCTGTTTTATAGCCCAAACTCTCAATGAGTACATTGTGCAGCCCTAGCTGGATTTGAATTCTAGGCAATCCTCCTGCTTCAGCTTCCCAAGTTCTGGGATTACTCGTGTGAAGGGTTCTGTTTGGCTTGTATGTGTCCCTGTCCCCTATTAAGTAGCTGTATGGCAGATGGTACGGACCCCCTGAGACTTTGTATGTAGTGGGGCGTCCGTGCGCTTCAGATCTTTGGTGCTGAGGTGGTGTGGGTGCGTGTTCCAGGTCGGTGCAGATGCTACTGTGCATTTGGCCCCTGTGTGTCTCCTCTGCACCACAGTGCCAATGTCTGCAATGCAGGGCACCTCGGCTCACCACCGTGAAAACGCGTGGCCCTTGTGTTTGCCGATAGCCCCTTCCAAGTGCACAGCTGTGTCTGTGACTGAATCTGTGATCCTGTGACAGTTGGAGCTTTACGTTAGGGTGGGGCTGTGGGTTTGGGGGACTGCAAGCACAGCTGGATGTGTTCTCCTGCCCTTGTATCTGGGGTTCCCGACCCTGCCTCTAGAAGCTGAGTTAGGAGTGACTGGCCATTGCTACTGAGATGGTTTTCTTGTACTGTGCCAATCTGGAAACTGAAAAGCAGATGTCCTTTAAGTGTGACATGTCAGTGTGCCTGTGTACGGAAGTCGGTGGTATTCCGTCCCATACACACCTGCCTGTCACTCAGATGCTGGTCAGGCAGATGAGCTCCCGAGAGACCACCGGTCACTTGGGAGCAGGTACATTTGGACACGATGCGTGTGTTTTCTTGGAACGTGCCTGTGGGTGCAGACAGCACTGAGGTGTCCCTTCTCTGGGTCATTAACAGGAACATGACCAGGGACCAACCTGTGAGGGTGAGGGTTGGGGACAGAATGCATACGGGCCTGTGTGAGAATTCAGAAAGTGAGCTTTGCTGTGCCCTTCCAGAGTCCCTGTTTCCTGTCCCCAACCCCAAGCTCCACCCACTTTCTATAAGTGGTCCCAGAGCTTAGCTCCGCCTCCTTTTCCAAAGTCAGGGTTTTTGTGAGACTTGTCGTCCCAAGTGGCCTTGCCTGACTTCTCCCCAGACTAACTCCATGTCCGCCATCCGGAAGCCCTAGTCTCCAAAATAGGTGGGGTGACCGGCTAACATCACGGGTCTTGGCTTTGACTTGGGGTGACTTCACTTCTAGAAGCTAGGCCTCGGTGCTCAAGCCTAGTCTGCCCTTAAGGGCTCCCGTATCCCGGGGCGCCCTCCTTCTCTCCAAGTATCACCTGCTGAGCTCCTGCAGATGTCAGGAATCCCTGGGGCTCTCGATGTCCAGGAAGCCCACTGGAGCCAGGGTTCTCTGTCCTAAATCCCAACTTGCTGATTGAGTTGCAGTTTCCGCTTGTTCTACAAGCTCCCTCCCTGTGGTCTTGGCTCTGCCCACACTGCTCTGGCCCCACCCCTACAGATCTGAAAACACCCGCCTCTACCGTCTGGGTTCTACTTCCTTCCATAGCCCTGACCCCATCCTTCAGTTCCGGCCTCACGCCTACAGCTCGGTTAATGTCCCTAGATCTCAAGCTCAGTCCCTCAGCCCAGGACTATAATCCCTGGTCTCCCCTCCACAGTCCTGGCTCCAACTCCTTCTCTAAAAGCCTGGCATGTCAGGTCCGACAATTTGGTTGGTCCCAGTGTAAGAGCACTCCCGCATCTAAGCCCCTTCCAGAGCCCCGCCTGCAGACCCATTCTCCCCTCACTCTATTCCCAGAGCCTGCTCTAGCTGATGAGGTTTCCTCTTGTAACAACCCCTCTGGCACCGAGCCCTCTGGGACCAACAGAGACCTCAGCAGGAATTCCGAGTCACGGGAGGACACCCGTTCAGACAGCAGCTCTCGAATCGTGAATGGGTCGGATTGCGAAAAGGACGCGCAGCCATGGCAGGGCGCCTTGCTTCTGGGGCCCAACAAGCTGTACTGTGGGGCCGTTCTGATCAACCCACAGTGGCTGCTCACAGCAGCTCACTGCAGAAAACCGTGAGTGTGCCTGGACAAGACGGGGTGGAAGAAAGCTGGGGATAAGAAGCAGGGGAAGACAGAACTGCGGAGGGTATTGGGAAGGAAGACTGGATGAGTTCATGGATAGATGGATGGAAAATGGGTAAAAAAAAGAATGGATGGATGGATGGATGGATGGATGGGGGTTGGTGGAGATGGGAGTGGGAGGATGGCTGGGTAGACAGATGGGTGGGTGGGTGAGTGGATGAATGGATAGATGGATGGATGGATGGATAGATGGATAAATGGATGGATGGATGGATGGATGGATGGATGGATGGATGGATGGGTGGGTGGGTGGGTGGATGGGTGGCTGGATGGCTGGATAGGTGGATGCAGTGGGTGGGTAGGTGAGTGAGTAGATGGGTGGATGAGTGGGTGGGTGGATGGATGGATGGATAGATAGGTAGATAGATAGATATATAGATAGATAGATGAGTAGGAGGATTCATGGATGGATAGGAACTTAGAAGGAGGATGGAGAGATGAATGAAAGGATAGAAGACAGATGCAGTAACAGCATGGGGAAGAGGTAAACACTGGTGAGAACCCATCTGGGCATGGGAGGTAGGATTAGGTGAAATTACAAACTAAAAAAATAATGCAACAGAGATAAGAAAATGAGTTAGGAGAGAGACGGAAGTGATAAAAAGACATAGACCCATGGAATGGCTTGGTATGGAGCTGGGATTAGGACCTATGCAGACGGGGTTGGGAAGGGGCTGGGTGCAGGGCTTGGATTGGAGACTGGATGGGGTTAGAGTCAGGAAAGGGGTTGAACGTGGCTGGCTTGGAGGTGAGATAGTTGAATAGGGGTTGAGAGATTCACGTGCATGGTTTTGGGGTTGGGAAAAGAGTAGTGATGGGGTTGGGCACACATTCATTGGTGGTCTAGGGTGAGATGAATTTGGGATCTAGAATGGAGGTTAGTGCAAAGTGTGATGGGTGGAGAGAAAGACAGAGTTGACAGTGTTGGGACCAGGAATGGGGATGGGACAAAAGGTTTGGCTGGCTAGTCTATGGAGTGAGGGATGGCTAAACAATTTTGGGTTGGTTTGTTTGTTTGTCATTATCTTGCGGTTTTTAAGAAAAGGACTCATGTAGGCCAGGATGGCCTCAGACTAGCTAAGCAGCTCAGGAGGATCTTGAACTCCCGACCTTCCTGCCTTTATCTCCTAAAATCTGAGATTATAAGCCTGTGCTTCCGTGCACTGCCAGAAGGATTACCGTGGAGGCAGAGGATGGTTTGATTATAGACAAGACGTGATTAGACTTGAGGTTGAAAACGCTCACGCTGACAGTTGATGGAAGGTACAAACTTAGGTTGCAGTCGGCATGAAGGACGCAGAGATGTTGAGAACAGGGAGGGGGGTGGAGGTGCACACAGGATAGAGACTGATCAAGTGAGGCGTAGAGTTAGGGCTGATGATGGTGTAGAACCGGGTTTAAGACGGGGGTAGGGGGCCGTTGGGGTTGAGGCCAGTGTTGAGTTGTGGATGATGATGGGAAGGAGCGAGGTTGGGGATGAAATGACGTTGAGTTGAGGATGAGTAGAATTAGGGCTGCGGATGGGTTAGAGCGGGGAGCGATTGAGACTGCCTTGGACAGGGTCGGGGGTGGGGGTGAGGGGACAGAGATTGATCATTGCCGTACCCCTCACTCAGAGTGTTCCGAATTCGTCTGGGCCACCATTCCATGTCACCTGTCTACGAGTCTGGGCAGCAGATGTTCCAGGGAATCAAATCCATCCCCCACCCAGGCTACTCCCACCCCGGCCACTCCAATGACCTCATGCTCATCAAAATGAACAGAAAAATCCATAACTCTCACTCGGTGAAGCCAGTCGAGATTGCTTCTGACTGTCCCGCCGAGGGGACCAGGTGCATGGTGTCTGGCTGGGGAACAACAAGCAGCAGTCACAGTAAGTATCGTGGTTCCTCCGGATCCCTGCATTTCCGAGCAGGGTCTCCCCACATAGCGCAGGTTACCCCGAACTAGCCCAGATGACAACTGTCTATGCACAATGTCTACCCCTCGTGATTCTCTCGCTTAACAGATAACTTCCCGAAAGTCCTCCAGTGCCTGAATATTACTGTGCTCAGCAGGGAGAGATGTAAAAACTCCTACCCGGGACAAACAGATGAGACCATGTTCTGTGCTGGCGATGAAGCCGGCAGGGACTCCTGTCAGGTAAGGACTGGATGCAACTCCATTTACCCAGAAAATTGCATTTATTTTACTTACATGTGTGCGCGTGCGGATCAGAGGTTACTTCTCTTCTTCCACTGTGTGGGTTACAGGGATTGAACTCAGGCCAGCAGGCTTGGCAGCAAGTACCTTTACCCCTGAGCCCCTCAGCAGTCCACAAGGGCCATCCTGATTACCTGAACTCTATTAAGCTCCAAGACTCTTGTTTTCACAGAGCTCCTGTTCTAGGGCACTGTTCTATGTGACGCTCACATAGGTTGAGCCTCCGCATTTTTTCAGTTTTCATATAGGCAATTAAAGAAGAAGAAGAAAAAAAAAAAAAGAAGTGGGCGTGGCTTGTCATCTCAGATATGTGGGAGGCCGGGTTAGGAAGAATGAAACCAAGGGTCAGCCTAGGTTACCGAGTAAGTCCTAGGTTAGCCTGGGTAACGAACTGAGACCCTATCTCAAAATAAAAAGTAAAAATGAGGCTAAGGGGTGAGGTTCAATGGTAAAGTCCCTGCCTAGAATCCCCCAGTGAGGACCTGTGGGCGTGGCTCAGTGGTGCCCCTGCCTAAAATTCCCCGTGCCTGTGGGCGTGACTCAGTGGTACTCTCATGACATGCTACCAGGCTTGAGTTCTATCTCCTGCCCCACAAAAGAGTAACTAAGTGGCTAAGAATATGAGATTCACATTAATAGTATAATTTTATTTAATTTAACATACGTGCTCTCTCGGTGTTCTCAGGTGACATTTCTCATAATCTAGTTAATATGTAACAGTTGTAAATATACAATTTACACCCTGCTTCCCACGACGTCTTTTATCTGACAATCCATCTCAGCTTGCTAGACGTACAGCAGCTACTGTATGACGGTTCAGGTCTGGAAGGAGAACTCGCGGCTGCTCCCTGCGGTTACACAGGGCGCACACTGCACAAAGGTGCTACATCTCCGGGCCCCCTTTCCATAATGGCTATCATAGTTCCGTTTATGTGGCATCGTCAAACATGGGTAAATGTTTCATAGTAACTGAATTCATTAGATGACAGTTTTCTAATAAAAGCCATGAGAAAAGAAAAGAGAAAACTTTGTTTTAAGTATTTTTAAAGAGAGCATATAGGATAGACTTCATTGTTGGGAGTGCTGAAGAAGCAGACATTAGACATAAAGTCCTGTAAACAGGGCTGGAGAGATGCCTCTGCTGTTAAGAGACTGGCTACTCTTCCAGAGATCCCAAGTTAGGTTCCTAGTACCCACATCTGTAACTCCAGCACCCACATCTGTAACTCCTCCCTCTTCTGGCCTCCTCTGGTACCTTTAGTCCCACCCATATACCGGCACCTGAGTATCAGATGTTTACATTATAATTGATATCAGTAGCAAAATTACAGTTATGAAGTAGCAACAAAGATAATCTCATGGTTGGGAGTCACCACAACATGAAGAACTAAGTTCAGGGTCAAGCATCAGGAAGATTGAGAACCAACTGGTTTAATATAATAAAACCAAATCTTTTAAAAAGGCACAGTACACTTTTTCAAAACCCATGTTCAAGAAACTTTACAAGTAGGGCTCTTTCAGAAAGTTATAAGGAGTCAACAGAAAATAAAACACAAGGACCAATCTTCATCGTGGTCACGAGGAGGGAGGGCTTCCTTATGATGTACCTAGGCAGAGACTGAAAAATACCCTGGAGCCAGATTCATACAGGCTAAGGAAACGGAAAAGTCCTATGCGAAGGTCCTAAGGCAGCAAGGAGGGACGCTTGGCTGGCTCAAAGAATAGAAAGGAATCGCTAATAAAATCACTGTGGTGGTTCGTTAAGGCCCAGCTCTGTTCCACGTTACTTAGAGGCATTCACTCATTAACACAGCCAGCAGCTCTTGTGAGCCTTAGTTGACAGATACAGAAAAGTTAACTGATGGACTCTCAAAATTCGATGCGAAGATTTAAAGGAAAAAATCATCGAGAAAGCACCTGAGCCCGATAGCATACAACTGTCATCCCGATTATTCAGGAGGGTGAGGCAGGAGGATCACAAATCCTAGTTCAGCCTGGGCTACATAGCAAGACCAAGACCCAAAACAAAAACAACAAGTTGGAGAACAGACAGGATGAGAGAAGTGGAAAGATAGAAAGGAAGAAAAAAAATGAGAGAAAGGAAGGAGAGAGGGAAGGGAGGGAAGCAGATAGATGATGGATGGATGGATGGATGGATGGATGGATGGATAGATGGGTGGGTGGATGGATGGATGGATGGGTGGGTGGGTGGGTGGGTGGGTGGGTGGATGGATGGATGGATGGATGGATGGATGGATGGATGGATGGATGGGAGGATGGACGGATGGGCGGATGGGCAGATGGATAGGCAGATGGACAAATGGATGGATAGACAGACAGATGAATGGATGG
The DNA here is from genome assembly GCF_963924665.1 of Micromys minutus. Classification (NCBI taxonomy): domain Eukaryota; kingdom Metazoa; phylum Chordata; class Mammalia; order Rodentia; family Muridae; genus Micromys; species Micromys minutus. The sequence goes on along the minus strand of NC_137967.1, from coordinate 5,846,785 downwards.
ATAGATAAAGAGGAGAGGAGACAGATTAGACATCTTGTGAGGAGAAAGCAGAACATTAGGAAGCTAGTAGAGACAGAGCTGGAGGAGGTTGTGGTGTTAGCTAGAGTCTGGCTGGTGAGCTTTCTCCAAGCTGAAACTGAAGTAAAATACTGACAACATCCTCTCCCTCCCTCCCTCCCTCCCTCCCTCCCTCCCTCCCTCCCTCTCTCTCTTTCTCTCTCTCTCTCTCTCTCTCTCTCTCTCTCTCTCTCTCTCTCTCTCTCTCTCTCTCTCTCCCTCTCTCTCTCCACTTGCCCTGTTTTACCTACCTTCAATCCTGTTGGCCTTTCCACCCTTGTCTGCACCTGCTCCCCATGTCCCGTGTCCCTTCTGCATCGACGCATGGTGCTGAATGTCTTGCTCCTCCTCCTTCGACCTCCCTGCGCCCCTGCCTCCCTCTGTGCTTCCATCTTTCCCTAACAGGGTGATTCCGGGGGACCTGTGATCTGCAATGGCAAGCTACAGGGCCTTGTGTCCTGGGGGGACTTTCCCTGTGCTCAGCCCAACAGACCAGGCGTCTACACAAACCTGTGCGAGTTCCGTAAGTGGATTAAGGACACCATCAACTCCAACTAATGGGCCACAACAGGAACTATGGGCCAGTGCCACCCAACTGCACTGAGGAGCACTGTCCCTCTTTGAGAATGATGAAGATATGGCAGTCTCTCCAGACCTTGCTCTGTGTCCCCTGGCACCAAGATCACCATCCCCCATGGTGGACTGGCTCTGTTTCTATAGCCAGACCCCAGGAACACTTCCTGAAATGACTAGCTTGGGTTGAAACCCATCGCTAGCTATGGACCATCCACAAGCCCAGAGTTGAGCCTTTTCTGCAGCCATGATATAGATTTAGACCCCGAAATAAAAAACATGGGAAGAACCCCCTTGATATTTCTCCTCCTGTGCCATGCAGCCGTGGGCAAGCAGACATATATCTATCTATCTATCTATCTATCCGTGGGCAATCTATCATATAACAAGGAATGACACCAAGGTAACTTAGAGAAGAAAGTTTATATGGGCTTACAGTTCAAAGGGTTAGAGCCTGTGACTATCATGGGGACGAACGTGGTGGCAGTCAGGTAGGCTGGAGCAGTAGCTCGGAGCTCACCTACTGAGGCATAAGCACAGGACAGAAATGGCATGGGTATTTGAAACCTCAAAGCCCACTCCCAAAGACACACCTTTCCCAGCAAAGTCATACTTCCTAATGATTTCCAAACATTTCTACCAGCTGAGAACCCAGCATCCAATACATGAACCTATGGAGACCATTCTCAGCCAAACACCACCGTGAATAGTGCACTTGCCCCAGGGGGGTCTTCTTCACATTTTTTTCTCAACTAGTAACTACCTTAGTTATTTTTCTATTGGTCTGGCTGAGTATCTGAGGCCTTTGAGAGGCAGATCCCAGTGGAAGAAAGTTAGGCCACTGGGGATGAGCCCTTTAAGAAGATGTAGGGACTCTATCCTTTTCTCACTCCTTTTGCCTTCTGGCCACCATGGTTTGAGCAGCCTCTTCCACTTCCTGTTCCTGCCATGATGAACTAACTCACTACAGGCCTAAAGGATACATGCGTGCACATGCACACACACACATAAGCACACGCACACACATATGTGTATGCAGACAGACACATACACACATCATACACACATGAACACATACACATACATATATGCACACAGACATACACATACATGCAAACATGCATACACACACACACACACACACACACACACACATATGCTCACATATCCAGGGGTTCCCTTTCAGACCCCCGGATTAAGCACAAACCACACCCAAACATCTGTTTTCACAGAAAGATCCTTTATTAAGTGAAAAAGAAAAGTTAAGGTGGCTGGTTTCTGACTCAGGCAGAAAAGCAGCAGCAAACGACGTAGCAGGCAAAACATTTAAGAAGAGAAAAAAAAGGAAGGTCTTCGTTAGAATGGGCCAAGATGTGGTGGTGTACTTTGATTGGCATTGTTAATTAGGTGAGCAAAGGGATCTTTTGGTTGCTAGACTTCAATCCTTGTAGTCAGCCTGCGGAGGAGGAGATGACCGGATAAGGGAACAGACCTTGGTGGCTAGCTTTAGGCATGTGATCTAACAGTTTAGCAAGGCAGAGGGAATGGGAGAGAAAGGCAAGGCCTGCCAGAGCCATGCTGGCCACACTCAAGTTGTCCAGACCAAAGGCAAGATGACCTCTTATAATTCCAAACCTAAATAAACCTTTTCTCCCTCTACATTGTTTGTCCTGGGTGATTTGATGTGGAAATCTGAGCGACACTGCTGTTGTCCCTCAGCGCCAGACCTGGGCCACAAAGCCAGGCTCTCTAGGCCTTGAGACTTCAGGAGAAGCAGCTTGCTGTGTGTGGTGCGCTGATGTCTGGGCTCCATGATGTGTTCTCAGTTTCTTTGCTTTTTTAAATACATAGTATTCTATGTGTGGGGTATTTTGCCTGCATGTGGGCCTACATACCACCTACGTCCAGTGGAGGCCAGAAAAGGCTTCAGATCCCTGGGGACTGAAATTACAGTTTGAGACACCTTCTGGGTGCTGGGAACAAAGCCCAGGTCTTCTGGAAGAGCAGCCAGTTACCTTAACCGCTGAAACATCACTCCAGCCCCATCTTTATGGTTCTTCAATTTTTTAATGACCTTTTGGGGGGACGTAAGGGGGTTCTTGCTTTTAGAGATTAAAGAAAGTCTTCGCCATGGATTCATCTTATCAGGCCCTAGATGCCCTTAAATTTATTTTTTGTTAATGTGTATCTGTCAATGGGTGTGTGCCCACGGGTACATGCCCCACAGAAGCCAGAAGAGAGCATTGGATCCCTAGTGCTATACATTCTGGCTGTTGTGAGCCTCCCAGTTTGTGTGCTGCGAACTAAACGTAGGTCCTCGGTAAGAGCAGCGTGTGCTCCTAACAAATGAGCCGCCTTGCTGACCTCCAGGATTTTTTTTTTTCTGGAGAAGGCTGAATAGCCACCCCAAACCATTCATACACAGTGTGAGTCCCACTGGGCATTTGTTTGTCTATGGAGGTGGTAGGGGTAGTGGCGTTATTTTTGAGAGCTGGTCTCTCTATTAGCTAGCCCCTGGCTATCCTGGAGCTTGCTATGTAGACCAGGCTGGCCTCAAATTCACAGAGACAAGCCTGTCTCTGCCTCCCGAATGCTAGATTAAAATCATGCCTTGCTCAACTAGGTTCCTATCCCTAGAGTAAAGGGGGTGTTGTGCAGTGTTCTGAATGGCCAGGGCTATATTTATTTAAAGGTTGGCTGGCTCAGAATGGCACAGCCAATCTCCAAAGCACAGTGTTGGAGAAGAGGGCGCACCTTGAGCGTGTGTTTTGATTTTAAGGCATGCTGACCCTGGGGGAATTTGAATTTCTGCCAAGCAAGTTTTTTATTCTATTTTTTTTTAATGGCATCTTGTCTTATTTAATTCTCTGATGGAAAAGTGGGTTCACTGTAGTCACATTTGACCACAGAGAGAACATGTGGACAGGGGAATTCTTGGGGTTTGCTGGCCAGCTAGCCTAACCTACCCAGTGCCTTCCAGGCCAGGGAGACCCTGATTCGTAAAACAAGTGGGCAGTTTCTGAGGACTGACTTACCCTTTTCCCCTCACACACCAACGCACCCTCCTGCATAGGAATGTGCATGCACGTAAAGACACTGGGTCGGCGACATTTACTGTCACTAAGGTGGAAACTGAGCAAGGGAAGCCTGTGGTGAATTCCCCACCTCTCACAGACGCAGGTCTCATCTACAACCTGCTTGTTGCAACTGGGGGAGCTTGGGTGCACCCTGACTCAGGATCAGAGTCAAGGGTGAGCCTTGAACCCAAGACATGAATATTGGTTGGTTTCAGATGCTGGGACAAAGAGATGGAGGTGCATATCTTACATACCAAAGCAGACCAGGCTTCTAGGTTCTCCCAGCACCCTTCTACCTGGCACATCCTGCCCCCAATGGTAAACTTTCCAGTGTGGGGACTAGACTACCCTTCCCCAAGAGACTCCTCCCTATACAATCTAGACAGTTTGGTCTCCTGGCTCTCTCCCGCTCTCCTCCCTCCCTCCCCTCCTCTGCTCCCACGCTCTCTTTCTCTTCCCTCTTTCCTCTCTCTCTGTTCCCATAGCGACGCCCCTGGCCTTCTTCCTTGGGGCCATAAACTCACCCGAGAGCAGCATCAGACTGAACCCTGCCTCCCTATATTTTGATCTGGCTCGAACTGGCTCCTTTCAATGGTGGAGAAATAATCTTTCAGACATAACTAGGAAGGGAGGCTGTGACCCCTCTGACCCCACACTAGATAAACTGGATAAAGCGGAGACGATCTCACCCAAACCCTTCCGTACCACTCTTGTTAATTAGCCAGTGGCCTGGAAGCATCACAGAAGCCAGAGGACCTCCAAGCAAGTAACTAGGATGGAAGCCAGGGGAACAAAGCTCCGTCTCGGGAAACGTTTGTTTACACGGTAGAAGGGAGCAAGCAGAGCTTGGCTCAGTCGCACCCACTGGAATCCCCCAGTGTGGTGCCGGGGTGTTGTCCAGATCAGCTGAGGAGGAGAGCGGGATCTACATGCTTGGTCAACAATGAAGTAGGAGGCTGTCTGATAAGCTCATCTCAACTGCGCCCATGTCACCTAAACTGGAGTCAGGCAAGGTCACAGAATAGTGACAGGCCCTGAGTTTAAATCCTTAGTACTGGATTTAGACATTTTTCTTACATTTTATTTATTTTCTCTTATGCATGCAAGGGCTGGGGGTCATGAAAAGGCAAGTGTGTGCCATGGCCTGTTCTGAGAACGATTTTCAGGATTTTTTTTTTTTCTACTTCTACCCTGTGGGTCCTGAGAGCTGAACTCAGTTCGTCAGGCTTGTCACCTTTACTGGCTGAGCCATCTTGCCAGCCCCTTTCCCACCATCAGCAAACAGAAGGGAAAGCAAGCTGAGAGTTGGGGTTCAGCCTTATAATTCCTGTGCTAGGGAGGTTGAGGCAGGGAGAATCTGGAGGCTAAGGCCAGCCTGGGCTACTTAGTGAGAGCCTGCCTCAATAACAAACACAAGCAAAAACCACCGTGGGTGTAGCTCGGTTGGTGGGGTGCTCAGGAGGTGTAAACAGGGAGTAGTGTCGAGTGCTGTAATCCGGCGGTTGGAGACGGGAGCCGGAAGCTCTGGACTTCAAGGTCATCGTTGGATAAATAGGGTCCAGAGCAAGCTTGGAATACATGAGACCTTGTCACAAAGAAAGATGGAGAAAAAGGGGGAGAGAAGGAAGGGAGTAGGAGGAGGGGGAGGGGAAGGAAGCGGGAGGAGGAGGGGGAAAAGGAGGGGGAAGATAGGGAGAGAAGGAGGGGGTAGGAGGAGGGGGAAGAGGAGGAGGGGGGAGGAGGAAGGGGAAAAGGGGGGAGGAGGAGGGGAGGAGGAGGGGGAGGAGGGGGAGGGGGGAGGGGAAGAAAGGGGGAGGGAAAGGAAGGGAGAGGAGGGGAGAGAGGGAGGGGGAAGAAGGAGGGGAGGAGAGGGAGGGGAAGGAAGGGGGAGGAGGAGGGGGAAAAGGAGGGGGAAGATGAGGGGGAGGAGGAGGGGGAGGAGGAGGAGGGGGAAGAGGAGAAGGAGGAGAAGAAGAAGAAGAGGAGGAGGAGGAAGAAGAGAAGAAGGAGGAGGAGGAGGAGAAGGAGAAGGAGGAGAAGAAGAAGAAGAAGAAGAAGAAGAAGAAGAAGAAGAAGAAGAAGAAGAAGAAGAAGAAGAAGAAGAAGAAGAAGAAGAAGAAGATGATGATGATGATGATGATGTTTAAAAGGAAGACAGAAGTCTGAATATCCCTCCCCTATTTCTCACTTAGGAGGTGGGTACCCTACGGAGGACTACACCATCTTAAATCACAAGAACAAAAACCACCAAATGCTAACTGGACAGCAAGCCAATTTTAGCCCGCCCTCTCAGGAATTTCCTTCCTGCTCCAGCTTTGCATGGGTTTCTCCCACCTCAGCTTGGATCAGGGAAAAATGAAATGCAAATGTCAAAAGATACTGTCTTCGCTTGTTTGCCCCGATCCACAGGGAAGGGTGTGGGAAAAGAAGCTTCTAGAAGGAGGAAGCTGAGATAACACTCATTTTCTTGGCAGCCTTAACTTTCTTTTCTCACACGAGTATGTGTCTTTTCCATGCAGACGCCGGTTCCAGAGTGGGGAGGAGGCAGGCGTCTGTGAGCAGTCCCTTAATATCAAGGGTGGAGAAGGTTCTCGCCTTCCTGCACTGTGTTGTAAGACGGAGGAGCATAGGGTGGTGCAGTATTCTCACCCTGGGACGCATCACGTCATGGCACTGTGACAAACAGAAGTGATGTTCAGAGCAAGGGTGAGCTTATCAACAACTGGGCCCAAAAACAACATCGGAGAGGAGACTCAGACAGGTGGATGTGTAAATCCAGGAATTAGCATGAGTTACAACAGCAGCCCAGATGGACAGAGGAACACGGGATGCTTAACAAATGGTGTTGGGAAAACCAGTTCCCTCCAAACCGGAAACCAAACCCAGGGCTGGAGAGATGGCTCGGCAGATAAGGTGTTTGCTGCACATGCCTGACGCCCTGGGTTTGATCTTTTGAACCCATGTAAAGGTGGAAGGAGAGAACCGACTCCCCAAACCTCCACGCACACCATATATACACACTGGAACTGACAGGATTAGACAGAGGGTCCCAACAAACAAAAAGACACACCATGAGGCAAGGCAGGTCATGGTGGGAGGTTCATTGGGTGAGAATATAGAGCGAGCTTTTGGAAGAGGGAAGGACGAAGAGAGTGGGAACAGGGAGACTGACTTTTATTGAGATTATGGAGCATGCGCAAAGAGACAGACCCAGCACTGTTGCCTCTAGAGCAGCTGGGTCCTTGTCTGATTCCTGGGTCCTTCGAAAGCTGGCTGTAAAGATGCCCGATTGTTGTGAAGTCACTTTTAGCTGTCCATGGATATGCCTGATTGCCAACAATAACAATAAATAATTGTTTAATTAAAAAGAAAGAAACCAAATCCAGTTTCCTGTCTGGTACCACAGAACTGAATGCAGGCCAGCTTGGGCTACACAGAGAGACGTTATGTCAAAAGCATAATTTTGAGACAGAAACAAGGGGTCACGCACGCACCAGCAGGTAAAGTGATTGGCAGTCAAGCAAGAGGCCCTGAATTTGACTCCAGAGCTCCTGAAGCCAGGCATGAGGATGCTAACAGACCTCAGTTGTCAAAGGCACCTGCGTATAGGTGTGAAGATGTACTTATGCCTGAAGACAGAGTCGGATTCCTAAAACCCACATGAAAGAAGGAGATAACCAACTCCCATAAGCTGTCATCTGATTTCCACACAGGCACTGGGACACATGCTCCCAAACACAAGCATCCACGAACACACACGATAAATGAATGTGATGGAAAGGTTTTTTAATGCCAAACTTGATGGACCTTGCTTGTAATCAAGAACTGGGAGGCCTGATACAGGCAGATCCCTGGCTGGACAGCCAGTCCCACACCTAAGACAAGGGACCAAGGTTCGTATTTTACATATCAAAGCAGACCTGGGCTCCAGGGTTTTTCCAGCATCCCTCAGGCGCTGTTTGGCACACCCTGCCCCCAACCCTAAAATTCCCAGCCCAGGGTTCTGGATTGCTCCATCCATTTCAAAAAAACCCCCACACTTAATGTCATCTAATCTGGCTTGAACTGGCTCATTTCACCAATGAAGCAATAACCTATCACCTGGGAAACTCTGGATCTCAATAAAACAAAATGAGGAGCTGGAGGAGAAACAGCTCAGCAGCTTAGAACACATGCTGCTCTTGCAGAGGACCCAGGTTCTATTCCCAGCTCCCACGTGGTGGCTCACAACCATCTAAACTCCAGTTCCGGGGGATCTGGTGCCCTCTTCTAACCTCTAGGGGCGCCAAGTTCACATGTAATGCACATATACACATGCAGGCAAAATATCTGTGTACTCGAAGTAAGTAAGTCTTGGGAGAAAAGTGTATGGGGCACATTGAATAAGGATTCCCAAAGTTTTCCTATGGCCGCCACAGGCACATCCCATATCCACATACTAGCCTCATGTGAGACAAACATGCACCCCACAGAAACAAAACAGGCCACTACAAAGCACATGTGTCCTCTGCACTGCAGAGTCGAAGGCAGGAGGATCAGGAATTCATGGCCATTCTTGGCCACATAGTGAGCGTATGTGAGGTTCTGTCTCAAAGTAAAAATTAAAAATTACTTAGGTGCAAGACATAAAGATTCAGGAAAGACAAATCGAGGCAAGTATGTTCGACTCCGGGGAAAGACTTGCTAAGCCTTCAAACTCACACACTGCTAAGACAACAAACACTCCGTCTGGGCAGTTTGGCGATATCTAGTTTAAGTGTTGTGGTTTAAAGGGGTGTGGGAGAGACTGTGAGGGGCGTTGTTCAAAGTGGGGGAAGCAATTCGGGGTAGTGAAAATAGATCTATACCTATGCAGCCTAAGAAACAGCTGTGAATTTGTATAGTGTGTGTGTCTGTCTGTCTGTCTGTCTGTCTGTCTATCCGTCTCAATGCGTTTTCATGTGTGAATGTGTGCACAAGAAAGCAGTTGCCCAGGACTGGAGAGATGGCTCAGTGGTTAAGAGCGCTGACTGCTCTTCCAGAGGTCCTGAGTTCAAATCCCAGCAACCACATGGTGGCTTACAACCATCTGTAATGGGGTCTGATGCCCTCTTCTGGTGAGTCTGAAGACAGCGACAGTGTGCTCGTTTACATAAAATAAAACAAATCTTTAAAAAGAAATGCAGTTGCCCTCAGAAGCTAGAAAATGGTCTCAGATGCACTGGAACCAGAGTTACACATGGTGCAGGAAACCAATTCCAGCCCTCTGGAAGAGCAGCTGAGCCATCTTTCCCATTCCTTAGTTTGTTAAGGAGAGAGAGAGATGTCTTCATTAAAAAAAAAAAAAAAATAGATCAAAGACCTTAAAAATTAGCATAATTCACAAGGAGGTATTTCACGTCATCATTTATCATGGGCAGTGAGTGTGTGAAGGGGCTTGCCACCAAACCTAACGACCTGCACTTGATCCCTGGACCCACATGGAAGGAGAGAGCAGTAGTCCCTAAGCAGCACACAGCAAAAGCTGTGGAAAGGACCGGCCCTTCTTTCCAGCCCCAGCCTCCAGCCACACCATAAAATGTACCACAGGAACAGTCCAAATGATGGCTCATGTCAAAACGGTGACACCATTAACAAACCCAAGACATACTCAGGTCGGCATGGAGCCTTATTCTGAAAATCTCTCAGGTATTGTCAGCTCTAGCAGGCAGGCACACGTGCACTCGAGCGCGCGCTCGCGCGCGCGCACACACACACACACACACACACACACACACACACACACACACCCTGTGACTCAGCAGTTTCTCTCCTGGCTGCACGTCCACACCCAGGAAGGGACGTGTATGAGCCTGTACCTCTCATTGCTTCAAGTCTCAGGACCAGAGACTAGAAACCATCGCAGACCTATTGTTAGATCAAAGCATCTTCAGCTCAAGCTGTCTCTCCCCCTAGTCTCTGTGCCCCTCCTCCTCTGTGCCTCCTGTATCTTTGACGGTCTCACAACATTCTCTTCCTCCCCCCCCCCCACCAACTTCCAGCTGCAGGCTAAAATGACAGTCTTACTTCCTATCTGCCTCAGTGCCTCTTGGCTAGGTCACATGACATGGAGCCCGTCACTCTCCCCTCTGAAGACCTGCGAGAGAGTCCCGTTGGTCCCTGGACCTGATCTCCCTTCAGTGCCCCATCACCCTAGCTCCTAATATTCATGAACTAAAGGACCATGGCTGCCTGTGGCCATGTGGTCACGAGTCTACTACTGTTCTCTGATTAGTGTGATCTACAGAGTTATTTCATCAGCTTTGCTTTTCTCCTCCTCCTCCTCCTTTTCCTTCTTCTTCTATTTCTTTATATATATATATTAACATTATCTTACTTAGTCTATGTGCATGTGCTGGTGCATATGCTATAGTACATGTGTATGCTGTAGAGTATGTGTGGAGGTCAGAGGGGTCTTGCAAGACAATCAGTTCTTCCCTTCCAGCCCGTGGCCCCAGGAATCATATGCAAGGCATTAGGGTTGTGCCTTTACTAGTTGAGACATCTAACTGACCCTAGCCTGTTTCTTTACCTATAATTTATAAAACCCACCACCAGGGGATGGTTGTGTGCATTGGGATAGGCATCACAAAGAGAGGCCCTGGTACTCTGATAAATCCTAAAGAACAAAGAGCTCGGAGAAGAATTTCCCACATCACACAATGCTGATGACAGTGATATGCATTAAAATGACACACTTGGGACATTCACAATGGATATTTTGTAAGCCTGGTATAGGGAGTGGGAAAGGAAATGACAGAGGGAGGGAAAATGAAAGAAGTTATCTACAAACGCGTAAGGGTGTTCTCTGATTGTCACAGAGGGCTAAAGGCCAAGAAAGGCAGCAGGAAGTCCTTAAAGATGTGGTCCTGATGTGAGGGTCTCTTTCTCTCTCCTTCTGTCTGTCTCTCTTTTTCTCTCTTTCTTTCTTTGGGTTGTTTTCTATCAGCACACAGAGCAATGAGTTTCATTATCACATTTTCAGACCCATATAGCAACACATTTCTTTCTTGTCTTTTCCTTATTCCCTATTTCTTTGACTTCTCCTTCTTCCCCCCAAAAACATAATAGTCTCCTGGGGACATGGTTTCTTCCTTCCCTTTCTCTCTTCCCTTTTGGCTTTTTGGAACATAATCTCATCTGGAGACATGAATTTGTGGTAGAATCTTTGCCTACAATTACCCAGTGAGGGGCTTGGGGATGTAGTTCAGCTATAATGACTCCGCCTAGAATCCTCCAGTGAGCATTTGAGAGGTGTTGTTCAGTGGTAAAGCCCCTGCCTCGGCTACTCTGGGCTCTAGATGGTATCCCTAATACCACAAACAGAAATGGGTAATGAAGTCCATAAAAACAGAATGGGATTCTTGAGCCACGCTTCAGAGTCACAGAAACCATCAAATGCTGGAGTGTGTTCCCTTGTAGCTCCTCCTCTCCCAGGCCAGATTCCTGCTAGAGAGAAGTTGTGTCTGTTTGCTAAGCACGCTAGCATTGTCCCCGTCCTGCACTCGTAGCTGGGGAACCTGTAAGTCTTAGTTACTGTCACAATCCCTATTATGAACTGATTACCTAAGGGACTGTATGGGAGCCACTGTGAACACTCGGATGACTCAGTTGCATCCTGTGAACCTGGTGCCAGGAACTCTGAATGTTCCAACGTGGCTGTTGATTTTCTTTCCAGGATCCTCTTGGCTCATCTTACGATAATCAAAGTTGACCAGCAAGTGCCCAATAAAGATAAAGCAAGCAGTAGGGTGGAACTGAGGAAGCAGGTTAGGCACAACCTCTCCCTGAGCACCTCCGATGTGCCAGACTACAGTGCCCAGGGTGGCTTTGAACTCTCAGTGATCCTCTTGCTTCAGCTTCCCAAGTGCTAGGACTACAGCTATCACCCTTTCCAACTTCGGACGCATTTTTACCATGACATTTTATTTGGTGGTTGAAGAGAGGGTTCAGTGATGAAGAGCACCTGCTGCTCTTGCAGAGGGCCTGAGTTCAGCTCCCAGTACCCATGACCAGCAGTTCATAACTATAACTCCAGCTTTGGGAGATCTATAGTCCTTTTTCTGGTCCCTGTGGGCACTGCGTGTGCATCCGCGCGCGCACGCACACAAACACACACTTTAAAATACCATAATAAGCCTTTTAAAGGTAAAATCTTATTTTGCTACCCCATCTTAACTCCGGACATGAACTGAACTACCCACCTCCACCCAGACAATATTAGATCCTCAGATGAAAAACACAGACACACACAGTTGTTCAATTTCAACTTGCCTTATTGGCTCAACTGCTGGGTGCCTCCAATCTACCTCAGCTAGCATGCCCTTCCCAGAACCCCCAACTAGGTACCCTAAATCTGTACTCAATTTCAGTCACTCAGCCACATTCTGTTCCAGCTCAACACTCCCAACCTCCTGCTTTTAGAAGCAGTCTGTGGCCCAAGATCTCCACCCAAGATCTCACAAAGCTGGTTGGATATTTTTTTTTCTCTCTGAAGCATGGCGAACTCTCTCTTCCTCTCTCCCTCTCTCCTTCGTCTCTCTCTCTCTCTCTCTCTCTCTCTCTCTCTCTCTCTCTCTCTCTCTCTCTCTCCTGTGTCTTCCCCTTGCCTGTGGGGGACCTGGGCATCCTGCCTATACCTTCCACCCAGCAACTGGCCTGTGGAATATTGACTGATAGATCAAGAACCAATTGGGAGCAGGATCTTAGCATCAGAATCACCCTACATCCCATAAAGACTGGAATGTCAAGACCAAAAAAAAAAAAAAAACAATTAACTTAATGCCGGCCTTGTAGGGAGTGTACTGTGTGCACTGTGTGCAGTACCTGCAGAGGTCAGAAGATGGCATCAGATCTCCTAAAGCTGGAGTTACAGATGCTTGTGAGTCACCTTTGGGTACTGAAGGTTGAACCTGAGTCCTAACTGCTCAGTCATCTCTCAGCCCCTCCATCCTTTCCTGTGACTCCAGTACACTGTTAATTTTAACTTCTATTGAACTTATTTATTTATTGGGGTGCTCACATATCAGGGTGCAGGAATGTAGGTCAAAGGACGACTTGCAGCCTAGTAACCTAAATTTGATCTCTGAGATCCGCATGGTGGAAGGAAAGAACCAACTACTGCATATTGTTCTCTGAGCTCCACCTCCCTCCCTCCCTCTCTCTCTCTCTCTCTCTCTCTCTCTCTCTCTCTCTCTCTCTCTCTCTCTCTTCTCTCTCTCTCTCTTCTCTCTCTCTCTATATATATATAATTTTTTTAGTGTCTGATGCTCTTTTAATATAATTTTTAATTGATTCTTTGATCACAATCACTCCTTAACTCCTCCAGGTCTGCCCCACCTCCTGAACACAAAATAAAAATGTAAACATACTAAAGGGATGGTTCGGAGGTTAAGAGCACAAGCTGACCTTCTAGGGTACCTAGAAGGGTACAATTCCCAGAACCCACATGGAGGCTCACAACTGTCTGTAACTCAAGTTCTAGGGGATCTGACATCTTATTCTGGCTTTTGTAGGCACCAGAAATTCAGTGGTATACCGACATACATGTTGGCAAAACACTCACACACACAAAATAAAGTAAAAATTGTTTTAACTTTAAAGTAGTGGGGGAAAACATTTAAGATAATCTCACTGTGTAGTCATGGCTGGCCTGGAACTTCCTATAGACCAGGTTGGCTTCAGACTCTGAGACCTGTTAGGCTCCTTAAACCATTGGGGCCAGGCTACCACTCTATCTGCTGAGCTACTTTGCTAGCTCCTTAGTTACAATCTTTTAAATTGGCTTTATGGTTTTGAGGGTTTTGTCTTTCTGTATGTGTGTATGCATGTAAGCTACATGCATGTCTGGTACAGTGGAGGTCAGAGGATGGCATCAGATCCTCTGCAAATGGAGTTACAGACAATTACAAGCTATCATGTGGGTACTGGGAAAAGAACCCAGGTCCTCCTCAAGAGCATAAAGTGCTCTTAACCACTGAGCTATCTCTCTGTGCCTAATCACAATCTTAAAATGTTTTAATTAATATTTATTTATTATATATACAGTGTTCGGCCTGTATGTAGGCCAGAAGAGGGAGTCAGATTACATTACAGATGGTTGTGAGCCACCATGTGGTTGCTGGGAATTGAACTCAGGACGTCTGGAAGAGCAGTCGGTGCTCTTAACCACTGAGCCATCTCTCCAGCCCCTCAAAATGTATTTATGTGTGGCAACACCTGTCTGTAAATCTTGACACTTGGGAAATGGAGGCAGGAGGATCAGGAGTTCAAAGCCATCCTAAACTATACAGTAAGCTTTCGGTCAGCCTGAGTCACACAAGACCCTGTCCCCATGGTGGCTACAGAAAGGACCTGTGACTACGTGGGTTGTTTGTGTTTGTAGAACAGCCTCCAGCTCATTGCACAACTGTTTTTGTAACAATGACTAGGTGTGAACAATGTGCCCACTCCTTGATTAGTAGGGAAGGTGAGCGAGCCAGCCCTGCATCCTGCCCAGCTCAGCGAGGAAGCTTTCTTGTGGTAAAAAACCTATAAAATCCAGAACAAGCTTCTAACTGTGAAGCCGTGTGACCACACTCACCTCCTGCCCCGGGGGCATGACTATTTCCTGACAGAATCTCTTGAAGTCCCAGCCCATACACAAAGCTGTCTTGAACATAATCTGTGACTATACTTAAAGCTAACCTGGTGTCACTGGGGTTCCCTCTGAAATTCTTGGCCTCATTAAAAAGTAATTTTTTAAAGATCTATTTATTTATTTATTTAATGTATATGAGTACACTGTAGCTGTCTTCAGACACACCAGAAGAAGGCATCAGATCCCATTACAGATGGTTGTGAGTGACCATGTGGTTACTGGGAATTGAACTCAGGACCTTTGGAAGAACAGTCAGTGCTCTTAACCACTGAGCCGTCTCTCCAGCCCAATGAATTTTTAAAATTCATAAGGCACTCCGTGATGGCTTTATTAGAATCCGAGGGAAAAAAATAACATGTCAGGCTGAAAGGTCTCACACACAGAGCCAGGGGGACACTGAGGCACATTAGAAGAGTTATGAATGCCATGGACAGACAGACAACAGAGCGGGGTCTCCTGACAGGCTCAGCACAGACAGTGGGGATACTGAAGAGGATCGGACCCAGGAGTCTGGCTTCGGGGCTCCTAGAGGTCTCAGAGGACCTCCTTTCTGTTATTAAATTGTCTGCTTTAATAGACTTCTCAGGGAAGGGTGGCTGAACTTAGCCTTACTGGGTAAAGGTCTCACTCTTTAAGACAGGCCGGCTGTGCTGGCATGTTTTATGCCAACCTGGGAAGAGGGAACCTCAGTTGAGAAAATACCTCCACCAAATTGGCCCGTGGGAAAGTCTGTGGTGCAATTTTTTTTTTAAGTTAATGATTGATATGGGAATGCCCAGCCCACTGGGAGTGATGCTCCCCCTGGGGAGGTGGTCCTGGGTGTCTGCTTCGGTTCCTGCCCTGACTTTCTTCATTGATAGACTGTGATGTGGTCATAGTTTTTCATCACAGCAGAAGAACCTTTTTCTAGGACCCTGGATGTTACCTTTAGATCGGTCTACTTCAGCTCCCCCCCCCCCAACTTCATCGCTGTGTCTGGCTCCAACACTTACGGAAATACGGCATGGGTCACAAGTGTGATTTTAAGATGTCTGATAGCTACATTTAACGTTACATTAAGTGGCTAGAGAGATGGATCAATGGTTAAAGCCACACTGGATGGCTCACAATTGCCTGTAACTCCATCTCCAAGGGACCAGGCACCCTCTCCTGTCCTCTAAGACACCCACCCACGACTATTTACACACACACACAATTATCAAGTAAAATTTTATTGAGCTATAAATTTTGCATTATAGTAATTGAGCAACCAATAAAACCAATAGTCCATTAATTTCTGCTGCCTTTTGATGAGTTTGTATCTCCCCCTTAATGTGTGACCCTCCAAAGGTAGGGGATGCAGAGCTGGCATCTCCATCAGTAAGCACCTGGGTGCAGAGCTGGTATCTCCATCAGTAAGCACCTGAACTATCTTGAACTCTTCTTTGGTTCCATCTTTATTTTTAGATAGTTTTCAACCTCAGGTCGGTGCTTGACCCAACATGCTTGCTAGACATCACGTCCGAGTTCTGGGTGGGAAAGGAGAGCACGGACGGCGGGCTCTGCACAACTCCTCGGCAGCCTGGACGTAGCTGCCGTGAAAGTCCCGCATATGGAAGTTTTCAGAAGAAACCTGCGCCTTCAGCCGAACCTTGTGGTTAACCAATTAGAACGTCAGTGATCCTGGAGAGGTCTAGAGCCTAATTTGTCTTGGGCTATTTCAGTCCCCGAAATAGTCACTCCTTGCCCATCTCTATGCGGGACATCCCGTGACTAACAGACAAAACCTTTCCGAATGTGTTCAGTTAGCAAAGCCCTATTCTCCAACCACACGGCAGGAACGTCATCATCCACAGACAGGTTCTTGGAGCGGAGCTCCCTTTGCTGCCTTCCTGGTGTCTCCACCATCACGGGTCTGCTAAGGCTCATGATTTATGACTGTCTTTGTTCTGTTACTGTAAGAGCTTCGTGAAACGGCTTCCATGTTAGGACGTGGAATTTGGAGTAACTTACGTTTATGTTCCGGGGTTGTGATCACTCATATTTGGCTTTGGGATCCGTGTTTTTGCAGCCTTACTGCAGCCGGCTGAACTCAGCTTCGGGGGAAAAATAGCATCGTGGCCACATCAGAGTCCTGCCAGGCTGGGAACTCTACCTCTGAGCCACGTCGCCAGCCCTCCTCTTAGTTTTTACTTTGAGACAGTCTTGTTTTGTTGCCCAGACTGGCATTAAAGTTGTAAAGCCCTCTTCCTCTGCCTCCCAAGGAGCTAGGAAGACAAACCTGTGCCACGGGCACGCCACGGGCACAGCGTTTTGTTTTTATGTTTTAAAAGGGACTGAGATGAGGCAGGTGAGTGGCGACCTCAATGTGGGTCTCGGTCATACTGCTCTAGGCCTATTTGGCAAACGTTTTACTCTCCTCCCTTTGAAAATATTTCCTGATCAAATAACTTTTTATTGAGGCTAAGGCTGGAAGAGTGCTTGCTTAGCATGCACAGGGCCCTGGGTTCCACGCTCAGCACTGCAGAGTCCTAGCTTGGTAGTATATTCCAAGGAGGAGGATCAAGAGTTCAAGATCACCCCTAAAAATATTACACACACACACACCATACACACACATATATACACACACAGACACATACACACATAGACCCACACACATATACATACACACACAGAGACACACAGACGCACACATACATACACACAGACACACACACAGACATACACCATATACACACAAACATACACCATACACAACACACATACACCATACACACCTACACACACAGACATACACCATACACACACATATACACTATACACACACACAGACACACACATACATACACACACAGACATACATCATACACACACAGACATACACCATACACACCTACACACACACACACACACCATACACACACACACATACACCATACACACCTACACACACACACACACACACACATACATACATACACACACAGCCATACACCACACACACACACACACGCACACAAAGCTCCAAAGTTCTTGCACCTTCAGCTCCCTGCTCCCTCTTGAAGCTTAGATGAACACGCCTGCTCAGTGTCCCGCTTTACAACTCCCTCTCTGTCTTCCTCCACAGACTCTGATTTTATTACAACAGCTTGGCCTCTGTACAGACCAAAGGCTGAAATAGCAGTGCACTTGACTTCCAAATTCTCACAGGTTGTAATTCTTCAGCCACATACACAAATGATCCCAAAGTCTCTTATCTCTGAGCTTCTCCTTTCCACTCTTAAAAATCTTCATGAAGTGCCCTGTGGAGTCTCCTGGGCAACCGAGGGACAGGCTGAGTTCTATGTTAGTGTTAGGATAGGCTGTTAGAATGTTAGGTCATGATGTTAGTGTTAGGATAGGCTGTTAGAATGTTAGGCTGGGCGTTAGGTGATGTCTGACCTAGCCTCAGGGTACATACCCCAAGGGCATCAGGAGATCCTTACTCTACAGGACTACAGGGACAGGGAGACAAGCGTGCTTGTCCTCTGTTGTCACTCGTGCTGTCTGCTAGGCGATCTGGGCTTGGGTGGGGGAGAGAAAATGGGGGTTGGGTGGAGAGGTGAATGGGGTGGTGTTGGCTGCATCTCTTTTGTCTAGGGTTTGGCTTTACTTTAGCTGAGACGTGGCAGTGAGTTGACTCTGCCCAGCAGGGGTCTGTCCATTCAAGCAGAGAGGAAGGCCAGATACTACAGGCTACCAAGCTAGGCTTAAAGGGATATATATATATATATATATATATATATATATATATATATATATATATATATGTATATGTATACATATATATACACACATATATATTGTAAATATATTGTTAGGGATATATATATATACATATATATATATATATATAATCTCTCTCTCTCACACACACACTCGGTGGTTTTACTCATCCTCATGAACAAAACTACGTTATTTGTAATGAAATGAACAGAGTTGAATGTGATGCAGAACAGGCTAGAGTCAGACTTGGACAGAGAGTGATCCCATGATGTCTATCACACAGAGAATCTAGAACGGAGATATAAAATGTATAGAATGGATATGTAAAATGTATCCATTATTATAGATCAATGTATAATACATAATTATAAATGTCAATTTATAAATGTATCAATTATGTATACATAATGGAAATATAAAACACAGAAGTAGAAGGCCCTGTAAGTTTAATTTTTTAAGATTTATTTATTGTATGAGTACACTGTCACTGTCTTCAGACACACCAGAAGAGGGCGCCAGATCTCATTACAGATGGTTGTGAGCCACCATGTGGTTGCTGGGATTTGAACTCAGGACCTCTGGAAGAGCAGTCGGTGCTCTTAACCACTGAGTCATCTCTCCAGCCCAAGCTGAAAAAATTTTAACTTTATTTGTAATAATGGGGTTTTTTTTGTTTGTTTTTAAAGTTTTAACTTCCCTTTTTGTCCACCACTCACCAGAGGTAGTGGAAAAGAAAGGTTATTAGGATACAGGGAAAGTGAACCTGTTAAGAAATTGGTTTTTTGGAGAAAATCCCATCTGGGTGGTCAGGATTCACAGTTCAGTTCACAGGATTTAGCAGCAATAATTCAATCCACTTGCAAATATTCTACAAATATACCAGCAGTCCAGTTCAGTAGTGTCGGGATAGCAAACATGAATCAGTAGCAGAAACAGCCAAGCCTTCACAGAATTGTCACAAATCCGCAGAAGGGACCAGGACAAGTGTTTTGCCAAGCCTCTCTCAACAAAGTGAAGATCCGTGAAGATGTGAAACCAGAAAGCATTGAAAAGCTAGCTATGTAAGCCCCGCCCCGCCCCCGCCCCACCCCCAACCCCCATGATTGTCTATTGAGTCCCATTTATTTATACTCCTTGCAGACATCATGTGTGTTCTCTGGGTCTTTCTCACAGTGTGTCTCACTTCAGTCTATAAGTCTGTCTTAGCAAAACTCCATGTGAGTCTGTGTCGGCCGACATCACTCTGCCAATCAGCCGGAGTCCACGGAAGCTGCAAGAAGCAGCCGGAACACCACCCGAAGTTCTGTGGTGCATTTTCCTCTATAGGGTTACAACAAAAGGATCTCGGCTATGCTCGGTAAGTCAAACCGATACACGCGTTGTTAGTGAAGAGTCCCTCATCTTGTGTCCTCTCATGAGCTTGCTTTAGCAAAACATCCTTTCACCTGTGTCTGCTTCAGGAAAAAAACTCTTTCACGTGTTTGCCCCAGAAAAACACCATTCGACACAACTGAGTTTCCAAAGAAACCATAAGTTTCCACTTCGGGGCCCATTTATGCAAAGGATGCAAGTAATATAGGCAAAATAAGAAAGTCATCACCAGTATGGTGGTACATGCCCTTAATCCCAGCACTTCGGAAGCAGGAGGATTTCCATGACTTCGGGGCTAGCCTGGTCTATATAGCAAATTCTAGGA
This sequence comes from Micromys minutus, assembly GCF_963924665.1. Lineage (NCBI taxonomy): Eukaryota > Metazoa > Chordata > Mammalia > Rodentia > Muridae > Micromys > Micromys minutus. The sequence continues at coordinate 5,826,978 of NC_137967.1, read as the reverse complement.
CACCCAGAGATACATGATGAAACTCCGTATCAAAACAAACTATCAGGAGGAACCCGGAGAGATGGTTCAGTGGTTAAGAGCTGTAGTACTCTGCCTGAGTACTTAGGTTTGGTTCCCAACACCCACATCAGGGAGGTCACAATCATTTGTAACTTCAGCTGCAGGGGATCTAATGCTCTCTCCTGGCTTCATGGGCTCCTGCAGGTATGTGCATGCATGTATGTGCACACATACACACATTGTCTTAGTGGGGGTTTCTGTTGCTGAGAAAAGACACCATGACCAAGACAACTCTTATAAGGACAGCATTTGGTTGGGGTTGGCTTACAGCTCAGAGGTTCAGTCCAGCACCATCATGGCAGGAAGCATGGCGGCATGCAGGCAGACAGGGTGCTGTAGAAGGAGCTGAGAGTTCTGCCTCTTGACCTGACTGCAACCAGGAAAGAATGTCTCATGGGCAGCTAGGAGGAGGGTCTCAAAGCCCACCCCCCAGTGATGTGTGTGTGTGTGTGTGTGTGTGTGTGTGTGGTGAGCGTGTATGTGTGAGTGTGTGTGTGTGCATGCAAGTGTGGAGGCCACAGGTCAACATCAAAGTGTCTTCCTCGGTCACTCTCTGTTTACTGTTCCAGAGACGAGGGGACATGAAAGAGTGGAGCCCGTAAAGTGGAGGCAGACTAAAGTCACATGCAATGGCCAACTTAATTCAGAGCCTCAGACAACTGACACTCTGAGGGTTAAGCCCAGTCACATGAGTGAAGTGTACAGTCAAAAGGGTCTGTGTGATGGTCAAGCTGCACTTGGCAAAAACATGTTTTGTCAGAGACACACATAAGTAACAGTGGCCAATTGTAATCAATAATCAGAAGTAAACCCACTCCTGTCTACAACACCGGGGAAGGGCGTGAAGACACATCCCAAGAGTAATTCCGTGTCCTGTGTCCTTGGAGTTTTCTCATAAGCACTCAGAATCCTTCCTCACACAACTCCTTCCTTGGACCATGTCCTGACAACACTCCACTTCAGTTTTTGAGGCAGGGACTCAGTGAACCTGGAGCTTGTCTATTCAACTGGCACCCAACCCCCGGGAATAGCCACCTCGGCCTCCCTGGGACTGGGATAGCAGGATGCAGTGCTGAGCCCAGCTTTCGGTGTGAGCACAGACACAGAGGGGCAAGTCCCTTGCTCTTGGGCAACCATTTACCTGACGGAATCGTCTCCCCAGTTAAAAAAGAGAATATTTTAAAGCATCTGCTGGACTTGGGCTTGGCTCATTTGGTAAAGTCCTTGCCTGGCACGCAAGAAGCCTTGGTTCCCGTTCCCCGAGCGGCACAAACCAGGTTTGGTGGCACATGCTTGTCACCCTGGCATTTGGCAAATGAAGGCAGAAAGATGAGGAACTCCAGGTCATCCTCAATGGCACAGCGTGAGGCCAGCCTGTGTCATGAAACCCTTTCTCCTAAAACAAACAAACAGAAAAAGGGAGAGAGGAAGGGGGCAAGCAGGGGGAGGAATGAAGGGAAGACAAAGATGAGGGGAGCTGCCGGATGTTGTGAGGTGTCCATTCTAGCGACAGAGGTCAGTACAGGGTCCTTGCGTGCACACACAATATACAGGGGTCAGAGACTAAGTACCTGCCGAAATGGAACTCCAAGTCCCCCAGTAATGCCAGGAGGGACTGAAGCCCCCTGAGATGCTGTGCTCTTGTGTGGACAAAGCTTTTCTGTCCATACTCATGAGAGCCTCACACAACACCCAGATGAGCAAAGCCAAGCCTGAGACACAAGCTCCTGCCTCAGATCACACTCAGCCCTTCTCTTCTCTCTGAGAGACACGCGGTCAGGACCCGGATACAAATGAGAAGATTCAAGCTGGAGTTCAAGTGGCCCAACGGGTTCCAGGACAAGCAGGGTGCTTGGTCCCAGAGAAACCGGCCCAGGAAATCTCCAGTTTCATCCCCACCATCGCTGTGTGTCCGTCTGGCGCCACAAGGTGGCAGTGCAGCACCGCGAATCCCCACATGGCTGCACCGAGGGCGGCCGAGCATCTCCAGCCCCCATAGAAGGGGTAACAGTAGTTCCAGCCCCGTGGGATGTGAGAAGACGAAAATCAGATAACACGGATGAAGAGCACAGAGCCGCGCCTGCACAAAACAAACATTGACTGAGAGGAGGCTTTGAGGAGATGGTGACGGTGGTGGTGGCAATTAGTCCGTGTTTGTTTTAATTAGAGTTTCTATTACTGGGGTGAAACACCAAGACCATTGGCAATGTGGGAAGGAAAGGGTTTGTTTCATCTCAACTTCCACATCACAATCCATTCATAAAAGGAGTTCAGGACAAGAATTCAATCAAGGCAGGAACCTGGTGGGCAGGAGCTGATACAGAGGCCATGGTAGGGTGCTGCTTACTGGCTTTACTCCATGAAGTCTCATATTCATTTCAAACTGTAAATGTGTCCCTGGCTTAATACGCCCCTCCCCCAAATCCTTTTTAAAAAAATTCCCAATCCTTAAAACATATCCTAAGCTCATATGAATATCAAAACAAGTTGTATGAACATAGCCCGTGAATGAAAGCTATTTGAGGAGAATTCTGGGCGCTTCTAGGAAAACTCCAAGAAAAAGACAGGAACCCTGTGACCTCTGTCCCTCCCCCACTCGGGCTGTTCTTAGGCTGTGCCTCTGTGCCTCTCTCAGATGTAGTAAGGGGTGGCCTTACTTCAGATTACCTATCACCTTATTGTGAATTGATGTTGGGGTGATTCATGATTGGACAGTGGAGAGGTGGGCAGAGAAAAGGTAGGAAAATGGAAGAGGAGGAGATTGAGGGGGAAAATCAAGATGGAGCTGGAGAAAGAGGACCTAGACCCTGGTGGCCATAATTGGTGATAGGTAGATATGAATATTCCTGAGGGATTCTATAGGTCTTTTTTTTTTTAATCTCTTATAGGAGGGCAGTTTGTGTCTTTGTCCATTGGACTCAATCTTACTGTGTAGAGGGTTTGTGGACTGAGAATTTAATATATAAACCTACCATGAAATGCTACCGGGATTTAGAGTCATGGACCGCCCCAGCGTGTTTTTTTATCCTACCTCCCGGCACAAACATGACTCTAAATCCCGGTAGCATTTCTTATTCCAAGAGGGAAGAACCAGGGCACAGTCACAATCAGGTCAAAGCAGAACCCAAGTCCCTGTGAAGCTCAGGGGGGCTTCCCTCTCCCTTTCAGAAAGAATACAGAAACTGGGCTGGAGAGATGGCTCAGCGGTTAAGAGCACCGACTGCTCTTCCAGAGGTCCTGAGTTCAATTCCCACTAACCACATGGTGGCTCACAACCATCTGTAATGGGATTTGATGCCCCCTTCTGGTGTGTCTGAAGAGAGTAACAGTGCACTCACATGAAATTAGTAAATCTTTAAACACACACACACACACACACACACACACACCCTAAGAGAAGACCCATCTATTGACCAGTCGAGGTGTTAACCAGGGTGATAGAGTCAGATTTGATAATGAAGCAGGAATGAGCGTTCTAGTTTCTCAAGTTCATGGTGAAGTCAAAATGAAGACCCTGTGACTCCTCCAAAGGTGGCTCAGATTTTCTTTCTGTTCAAACATTTTTATTCCCCCCCCCCTGTGGTTATCAGGATGCATCCCAGAACCTCGTGCATACTAGAAAAGTACTTGACCCCCGAGACATGTCCCCAGCCCCTCACTGGTAGATTCTAGGCAAAGGCTCTACCACTGAGCCACACCCCAGCCCTCTCTTTCCCTTGTATTTTGATCTAGCAGGCTCTCACTCCGACTTTAGGTTGAAGCACCATTGGTACTGTACTGTTCTGGGGAGTGACTAGGGACAGAGCCCAGGTCTGCTTGCTTGATGTGTGTGCTCCACATCCCAGTGTGTGAGCTGCATCCCAGTGTGTGAGCTGCATCCCAGTGTGTGAGCTGCATCCCAGGAGGAGGTCTCACTCCTCAGGCCCGGTCCAAGCCACCACCAAGGCCCAAATCATCTGCGCAACTCTCTTCCCTGGGTGGTTTTCTACCGCCTGTTCTCTGCCTCTGTTCCGGGTATTTCTCTACCCCAAAATCCCACATAAACAGAACTCTACAGCCTGATAGCTTTTCACACAGGTTTATACGTTCAACTCTCAATCCACAAATCCTCTACACAACAAGATTGCATCAAATAGACAAAGATACAAACTGCCCTTCTATATGAGATGCTAGACCTATAAAATCCTTCATGTTCATAGCTATTTAATGCCAATTAATATCACCTGGATCCAGCTGGTCCTTGGGAACCTCCATGTTGCCATGACCTCTAACCTCTGACCTCTCCAGACCTCTCAGCCCTCTCTACTTCCCTCTCCCCACCCAGTCACTGGCTTTCTTTTTATTTACTAATTAAAATGAGAAGATTCAGTTGGAGTCATTTGACTAGCCAGCCCTTCTTGGGGAAGTGGAATTAACATTAAAATACAAACAGCTTCAGGACAATCTACACCTTCCCACAAACTGTGGAGATCTCCCCAATTCTCTCTCTTCCAGAATCTCCCCATCTCCACTTAGGGACTCCTGGAGATTGCCCCAACTCTGTCCTGGTTTCTCCTTGGAAACCCTGTGGATGTTCCCACTGCCCATACTTGGGACAGAAAAGACTGGTCTCTATGGAAGGTGACAGGTCCTAAGACAGCTTCTTGCCACTGAGTAAAGCAGGGCCTTTGCCCTTGAAGCTCTGTTTGCTTCAACCCTCAGATGTTTTGAAGGTTTGTCAGGAAAATGTAACAGGTCCCCCTGACACTGCCTGGGCCCCTAACATGACTCCAGCCAGGAAAGTCTGGGGTTCTAAAATAGAGGAGTCTCCTCAGAAAGCAGCCTAGCTTACCTGCCTGCAACACAAGGACCCGTTTTTCCAGTTTTGCTAGGAGTAGGCTCTGCACCCTCCCAACCTCAGTGCCTCTGGTTTCCCTCCACCCCAAAGATTACAGGAAGATAGCTCAGTTGAGAGATGTTCGTCCTAGGGGTGCCCTGGGCTCCCCATATCCTGTGTCCCTGCAGAATCACGACATCTGTCAAACACTGCGGCTGCAGTTTCCTGAGAGGCAATGTAAGAGTCTGAACAATATACACACTATCTTAGGGTGTTACTGCTGTGGAGAGACACCATGACCAAGGCAGTTTTTATAAAGGAAAACATTTAACTGGGGCTGGCTCACAGGCTCAGAGGTTCAATCCATCATCATCTTGACAGGAAGCATGGCAGCATCCAGGCAGACGTGGTGCAGGAGAAGCTGAAAGTTCTGCATCTTGATGGAAGGAAGTTAGAAAAAGACTGTCCTCCAGCAGCTAGGAGGAAGGTCCCAAAGCCCACCCCAATCATGACACACTTCCTCCACCTAGGCCACACCTCCCAGTAGTGTCACTCCCTGAGCCAAGTGTATTCAAACCACCACACACTTTGCTCTCAAGCTAGAAGTCTCAAGTTCACTGTCACATCACTGTGTGGCCTTGGGCCACTGTTTGATTTCTCTGAGTGTCTGTCTCCTGTTTACATAGTTGGGCATAATTCTGGGCTTCTCAGGGTCATGTTTATAAAGCAATTCCAACAACACATACACAAGAGTAAGTGATCTAGAAACGTTAGCCTTCCATTCTATTTTTGGGTTGTTAATAATAATTGTTTATTCTATTATTGTTTATAATAATATTGTTTATATTTTGTACATTTATTATATTACTTACAATAATATACATATTCCTATATATAGCATATAATATAATATTATATAATATAATATTTATTATTTATGATGATGTTTTTAATATTGTGTGTATATAATATTATAAATAATATTGTTACATATATTAATACTATTATGTGTTATTTGTTATATTTTATTGTTGTTGTTGTTATTTATTGTTGTTATTATCCCATTCTTAGCTTCCACATTTCTTGACAACTGACTCTGGCCACCTTCTCGCCGTGCGGGCTCCACCCAGCTCATTGTCTCTTCTGTGCAGCATCTCAACCCCTCCAGTGTCAGCCTTTATCTGAAAACAGATGAAGGAATGAAAACCGAAAAGCCAGGGATGGTCGTGTATGTGCTTCCAGCACTGGAGAGGCAGAACCAGGATCCCTGGGACTCAGCCTCACCGACCCAGTGACTTACAAGGCACAGAGAGACCATGTCTTAGAAATATAAGAAAGATGGGTAACACCTGAGACTAACCTCTGGCTTTACACATGCTTCCTTACACACGTGCACACAATGAACACACACAGGGGGGGAGAAAGAAAGAAGGAAGGAAGGAAGGAAGGAAGGAAGGAAGGAAGAAAGAAAGAAAGAAAAAAGAAAGAAAGAAAGAAAGGAAGGAAGGAAGGAAGGAAGGAAGGAAGGAAGGAAGGAAGGTAGGTCACAATTTCTTTTGGTCCAAGCACTCTGGGTAAAGAATCCACCAGTCCTACTGTGTGCAGCCCCTAAAGGAAAGCCAGAAACAGGGGTGTGCTCCCCAGACTGTAATTAATCCAGAAGTTAAGTAAATAATAGTAGCCTCTTACTATGTCTGTTCCTAAACAGTCTGTCACCACTCCCCTGCCTCGGTGCTTGCAGCCCTGTCTGTACCTCTATACGTATCTGTTGAGCCCCTCCACAGTGAATGAACATCATCAGAAAAAACACGGCACAGGGATCTGTCCTCAAAAGACTCCCAGCCTAGGGGAAGACAGATGATAGGAGAAGTCACACGTGCGGACACTGCTCCGTGGTCTCTGAGAGATGCATTAGATGGCTTAGAATGACAGAAAGGGACTGGCCTATGGCGTGACTCAAATGTAGAGCCCTCCAGGGAGGAACAAGCAGGAGGCTGCCATGTGTCTCTCTGGGTTTGCATTTCTGCTCTTCTCATCTTGGGATCTCCAACCCTTCGAGCCCTCGCACCCTTCTGTGCTTTGGCATACCCCAGTTCTCTTGGTTCACATCTGTCCCTCCCTGTGTCCGAAGTGGATTCCCATCTTGGTTCAAACAACTCCATCACGTGAGACCAGAAATCTCCCCGCTGCCTACGTCCATTCCCAAATAACTCCAGGCCACTTCCACCTGACCCATTGGGAAAACAGAAAAGCATCACCTACCTCTTTGATCTTTCCCTTAGCTGGCCTCCCTGTTGTCAGTATTGGCCTTGTCCATCACATTATGTACCTATGAGACCTGGTGCACCCAGCATGCCTACCTGAACCCCAGAATCTCCCAGTGACCCCAGCATCTCCCACTGACCCTCAGAGTCTCCCTTCTGAACTTTAGCATCTTCCACTGGACTTCAGAATCTTCCTGGATCCCAGCATCTCCCACTGGACCCCAGCATCTCCCATTGACCCTCAGAGTCTCCCACTAGACCTCAGTCTCCCTCCTGGACCCCACCATCTCCCACTGGACCTCAGAATCTCCCTCCTGGACCCCGCCATCTCCCACTTGAATCTCAGCATTTTCCCAGTCTCGGTCCTCCCTTCAATCCCTACCTCTGTCCCTCCTCACCAAGAGCAACTTTACAAAGTAAAGAAACCTCACCTCACTTCCTCTACCACCAAACCTTGATACTTAGGCCATTTCAGAAGCCTTGTCTGCCTTGCTTCCGGTGGGAATGTCATCCACAGGCACACACCAGGGTGTCTTCTGCTGCAGCCTCACTTGCCTGGTCTCCACCTCAAACACTACCAACTACCTACCAATTATTTCTTGATTCCTCTGTTTTCTTGACTGTACATCTTTTCATGCTCACCGCGACAAAAGTCTCAGGAGCATGCGGATGGAATTCTTCCCAGTCCCTGACCTAGAGCTCCAAGCATGAGAACTGCCAGTTACTGTTGACTAAGGGTACCCCACTCACACCCTAGTTCCTAGGAACCTTTACACCAGGGCACCTGCAGAGGGAGGACCTGTGCACAGGGTTATCCGAAGTCAGGCTGAGCACTGGGTGACTCTTACCCTGATCCAATGCATGGGGAAACGGGGGGGGGATCGAGAAATGGATCAATAAGGTTTCCAAGGAAGTACGAGATGCAGGCTGGATTTGATGCCAGGGCAGTTTTCAGAGGACGCACGGGAAGGACACACAGAGGGAGACTATGGGAACAAGTTGGAGACATTTCATTTAGTGAATAAAAAAGGAGCCCGAGAGAAGGAATGAATGAAAGAACGTAAGGAGGGATGACAAGGGAGTGGGAACTAAAAAGGCCAGAGAAGTTGGGGTCTGCCCACTGTTCCCTCCCTGTGCCCCAGACTCCACCTGGCACAGAGGCAGCCTCAAGGCTTTGAGCTGGAATCTGCAGGCACCTGACGTATGGAATGTGTCCCCTGGGGGGCAGGCCAGCCCCAGCTGAGGAAGCTTATAAGCCCCGTGGGGGCCCCTGTGGGTAGCAAATCAGCTCAGCTCAGCCACAGAATCCCGAGGAGGAGCTCGGAGGCAGCAGGTGAGCCGCTCTCTGTTCTTTCTCTTACTCTCTGGTTAGAAGCATCCCTGTGTTCCTCCCTGGACCTCTGGATCTGGTCTCTGCCTCTCAGGCTGCCTCCGACCAGATGAATGGCCTGTGGGGGTCTTTCCTGTATCCTAAGTGAAGATCCGTGATTCTACGTCTCCACCTCACAGCCCTGCCCTTAGCTAGATGTTTCTTCCTTCTCTTCCTCCTCCTCCTCCTTTTTACTTCTTTCCCCCATCCCTCTGTCTCTCACTCTGCCCAGTCACATCCTACAAATGCCAAAGGCAAGGGAGAGATTATGGGGAGACAGAGAGAAAGAACGCCGTCCAGATTCACGTGTCTTCATTTCCAGGAGCCAACGTGATGGTCACTGCACGAACCCCCTGGGGCTGGTTCCTGGGGTACCTCATCCTTGAGGTCACAGGTATCTGTGTGTGTGTGTGTGTGAGCCAATAGCATGATTCAGTGTCCTGCTGCTTCTGATGGTCTGATGTGGCTGTATGAAGTGGCTGGTGTGTGACCATGGCTATAAAGGGTGGCAGGTCCTGGGAATGAGCGACCGTTTGTGCCGCTAAGGGGAAGATGGGATCTGTACCCAGTTCCTGAGCGACTAGATCTTTCTCTCTTTTAAACTCCCTATGTATAACAGGCTGGTCTCAAACTTCCAGAAGCAAGCCTGTATCTGCCTCCCGAGTGCTAGAGTTGATACCTGGCCCACTTATTTATTTTTTTTAGGAGTCGTACTTAGTCCAGGCTGCCCTTGAATTTACTAAGCAGCCAAGAACAGCCTTAAACTTCTGGTCCTTCTGCCTCCACCTCGAAAGGGCTAGGGTCACAAGTGTGCACGACCATGTCCAGTTTATGTGGCGCTGTGATGCTGGGATCCAAACCCGAGGCTTCGTGCATGCTAAGCCAGTACTCTGCCGACCGAGCTCCCACCCCCTCTGAGATAATGATGTTGCCTGGGTGAATGGGCTGCTGTTGGGTGTGCCTGTGGGGAGGTGCGTGGAAGCACAGCTGTACCGCAAAAGCTCCTGGAGTCCTGGCTGTGTGTGAGAGAGGAATGGTTCCTGGGTCCTGAAGGCCAGCCTGAGAATCCAAGCTGACCTGCCCTCCTGACAAATGACCCTACCTCCAGTGTGATGATCCTGGCTCCCAGACCTAAGGAGGCCCCTGGCTTTAACTCCTCCCAAGGGACCTGACCCCACCCCTCTGAACCCTGACTCCACCCTCTCTTAGCCCTGATCCCACCCCTCTGAGCCCTGACCCCACCCCTCTGGACCCTGACTCCACCCTCTCTGAGCCCTGACTCTACCCTGAAGTTCTCAGTCCACTCCAGGCACCTGCTGCTTGGTGACTGGAAACTGGTCCCATGTTCTAGGTCTTGACTCACCATCTGGTCCTGCTCTGCCAGCCCCTCTGACCTTTTATGAACCCCGAAGTGTCACCCATACTCTTGTTCTCAGACCCTGCCCCTAAGAACCCTGGTCCAGCCCCTTTGCCTGTTCCCAGCACATCCCCGAAGTAAGACCTTGTCCCAGAACTGCCCAGTTCACGTGGTGCACCCTAACCCTTCTCAGGAGGCGGAGAGCAAGGTTGACATTGACACCCTGGTAGGGTGGGCCCTGCCAGCGCCCAGTCCAGACTCTTGCCCTGACCACCCACCTTCAAAGCAGTTTCCTTCCCCTTTTCCATGACACCTCCCTTGGGACCTGGGAAGCTTCACCCACGTTTCTGTTCTCAAACCCTCCCTGTTCCTTGAAGCCCTGACCAAGTCTCTGAACCAAATCTCACCTCCAGGGACAGCAAGGCTGTGTCCTGAACCTGTCTGCAGCAATGGCCCAGACCCTAAAACCCTGATTTCATCCCCAAACCCTTAGCCGTCCTTAACATCACCCCCATAGTTCTGAGCGCTCATGCGGAACCCTGCTCCCACCCCAGAAGCCTTGAAAACGCCCCTGTTCCACACCCCATACCCCCCCAATGCTGACTCCATCCCTAGGATCCTCGGCCTCCAGCGTCAACAGCCGGATCATACAAGGCCAGGACTGCCTCCCACACTCGCAACCCTGGCAGGCGGCACTGTTCTCAGAAGACAATGGTTTTTTCTGCTCGGGCGTCCTGGTGCATCCGCAGTGGGTGCTGTCGGCAGCACACTGCTTACAGGAGTGAGTGGGGGTGGTAGGGCTGGATGCTGAGGGCAGGGGGTTCAATGCCACACTCGGCCTGCAGAGGGCGCCCGAGTGGCCACAGTGTTGACAAGTGAGGGGAACCCAAACCTAGGGGACCAGGACGGTCTGGTGGGACTTTAGAGTGGAGGGAGCGATGGGAGACACGGGTTCCATTGCATGGCTCACCTGCTGGTTGATCCTCTCAGCTCCTACATGGTGGGACTGGGTCTGCACAACCTGGAAGGCCCCCAAGAGCCTGGCAGCCGGATGTTAGAGGCCCACCTCTCCATCCAGCACCCGAACTACAATGACCCTTCTTTCGCCAACGACCTCATGCTCATCAAGCTGAACGAGTCAGTGATGGAGTCTAACACCATCAGGCGCATCCCCGTGGCTTCCCAGTGCCCCAGTCCTGGGGATACCTGCCTAGTCTCTGGTTGGGGTCGGCTCAAGAATGGTGAGCTGCCGGGAAGCAGGGTTGCCCTCTCTGAGAAGTTTTCCACACTGCCAAAAAAATAAAAAATAAAAAAAAAAAAAAAAAAAATAATAAAAAAAAAAAAAAAAAAAAAAAAAACGGGCTGACCCTCCTTTGTATGCCCCAGGGAAACTGCCCAGCCTCCTGCAGTGTGTGAATCTCTCGGTGGCGACAGAGGAGGCTTGCCGGCAGCTGTACGACCCGGTGTACCACCTCAGCATGTTCTGCGCTGGAGGAGGAATGGACCGAAAGGACACCTGCAATGTGAGACCCCGGGAGGGTGGAACAGAGACGAGGCAGGGAGGTGCAAAGGACTGGGAGAGGTGGGGGAGCCAGGTGTGGGGGTGCACCCCTTTAATCCCAACAGGGTAGGCAGAGGCAGGTGATGTCAGTGAGTTCAAGGCCAGCCAGATATACACAGTGAGACCCTGTCTCAAAAAGAGGAGGAGAAGGAGAATGGGGGAGGGGGAGAAGAAAGAGGAGAAGGGAGAGAGGACCGGGGAAGCAGAAACGCAGAGACCCAGAAGCCAATCATGGTGGTTCAAGCCTATAATCGAAGCCACGCAGGAAGCTAAGAAATAAGATCCAGCCTGGACGATTTCATGAGATTATGCCTCAAAATAAAATGTGGAAAGAGACTAGGAATGTAAACCGGTGCGGAAAGGCCTGCCTAAGCCCCGCCCCCACAGCGAGGAGTGGGGGCGTGGCTCTGGGGTAGAGCACCTCAATAAATGCACTGGGTTCCGCTTCCAGTACTACAAATAAACAAACAAAAACCACTGAATAGATCTAGGAAGAAAGAGAAATAGCCATTCTGAGAAAAAGTAAACCACGAAGGGAACGGAGACATACTCAGAACAGAGACACAGAGGCAGATAAGCAAGCCCTGAAGGAGAAAGAGGACAAGTCCCAGGAAAGCAGCCAGTTGTGTGGACAGAGGGCTCCTGTTCGCGTGGCCTCGGGGCTCTGGCAAGGGCACGTGGCTGGCCTGTCTCTGTCGGCCATGCTTATGTGGATTTTCTGAGACTTCACGTGTATCGTCCGCTTGTGCTTCCTGGATTCTGACTCCCTCTCCCCCTATGCCTCTCTGGCTCCCCTCCCCCTCCCCCTCTCTCCCCCTTCCCTTTCTCTTCCTCCCTCTCCCTCAGGGGGACTCTGGGGGTCCCATAGTGTGCAACAAATCCCTACAAGGGCTCGTGTCTCTGGGGCAAGGAGAATGTGGGCAGCCTGGCATACCAAGCGTCTACACCAATCTCTGCAAGTTCACTAACTGGATCCAGACCACCATTCAGACAAGCTAGCTACGCACTGACTACACCGCCCACGTGAAGCCTGCTGAAGGAACCTGAGACTTGGGATGGCTCCCAGCCCTCCTCCCTCAGATCTGCCCGTTCCAGGTCCCAGCCTCCTCCCTCAGATTCACAAGTCCAGACTCCAGTCTCCTCTCTCAGCCCCAAGGATTCATTTCAGACCACAATACCCCCTTTAAGGCTCAGGGATTTATGCCACAACCTCTTCCCTGGGACACAGGAGTGGAACCCGCCTGCTTGTTTCTCTGTGTACAGTGTCCTCTAGTTGACCAGTGTTGACCCAACCTTGCCTTTGCCGCTGTTAGGTTTGTCCCTCCTGCCCTCCAAACACCTTATGTCTCCTCAGGGAACCACAAATAAAAGATATCTCAGTTCTGTTTGAAGCATCCTCTTTGTATCCCTTTCCACGAGTGGGCTATTCTAACCCATGGCTTTTCCTTTTTGTGTCTTGGCTTCCCATCTGTGCAGTGGGAATGGAAACCAGGAGGCCCCTGGCTTTGTGCGGGAGCCTGTGTCAGTGATGCCAAGAGACCCCCGTTCTGTGAGGTCCCTCATTTCCAAAAGAGGGATTTCCAGATTCACAGCTTCCATTGGGATGGGTATGCTTTTGGTTTTTGTCTTTTGATTTTAGGAACTACTTTTTATTTTTACTTATGTGTATTTCTCTCTCTCTCTCTCTCTCTCTCTCTCTCTCTCTGTGTGTGTGTGTGTGTGTGTGTGTGTGTGTGTGTACACACAAGCACACACAATTGTGTAAGTACAGTGGCCATGGGGACCTGAAGAGGGCAGCAGATCCCCTGGAGCTGGTGTTACAGGGGGGCTGTAAGCTACTAGACAGGGCTGCTGAGAATCCAACCCCTATTTTCTGTGAGAGCAGTCAGTGCTCTCAGACACGCAGCCTTCTCTCCAGCCCATTTTTGTCTTCTTTCTCACACTTTAAGAATGTTTCTTGTACCTGGCTCAGGACCCAGCTCCTATAGCTGGGAGCTGATGGGGAAAATCTAAGTTGTTTGCTTGATAAACTGATTGATTGATTTGTAAATGTATCTATGAAGGAGGTATCAACATTCTGACCACCTTTTAAATATGTATTTAGTCGTGTCCTTTATTTGGTTTTGCTTTGAAACAGGGTCATATGTAACCCAGGCTGGCCTGGAATTCAGTCTGTAGCTAAGGGTGATCTTAGGTTTTCGATCCTCCTGCCTGCGCATTCCAAGTACAGGGAAAACGGGTGCACACCAACCACACCCGGCTATCAAAACGTTTTTATTAACAGATTCTCAGATATATAAAATAGGGAGTAAGTTACTACAGGTAGCATCGAAGGGTTCCTTGTCATTGGAGATTTTTATAGTGACTTGGAGAAAGTGACAGAAAGGACTACCAAGATAAGAATGGGTGGGTTGTGCGAATGATTCCCACAGTGTGATCAGCACAACTTGCTGCTTGAGCACCTGGGAAACAGTGCATCCTCCATCAATAGAACGTGTAATTTCTCACATTCACACACCCACCAAGACGCTGACGCTGCAGAGCGTAGCCGCTCACGTGCCAATTACACCAAGATCAGGGATGTTAGGGAGATTTTTAAATGGTAGAGCAAGTTAGAAACCAATCTAGCAGATTCTTTCTTAAAGAGTGTGTGTGTGTGTGTGTGTGTGTGTGTGTGTGTGTGTGTGTGCATGTGTGTGTGTGCATGTGTGTGTGCATGTGTGTGTGTGCATGTGTGTGCATGTGTGTGTGTGTGTGTGTCTGTGGTGGCATGTATACCACAGGGCATATGTGAAGGTCAGAAGACGACCTTGAGTGCCGGTCCTTCCACCTTGAGACAGAGTCTCTTGTTTGCTGCTCTACTCAGTAGGGATTCTCGGATCTCCACCTCCCATGTCACCATGAGAGCGCTGGGATCACAATTGTGGACATTAGTGTGTCTGGACTTCATGCGGTGATAACTCAGCAAGTGATTCACAGCAAGCCATCTTCCCAGCCTTGCAAATTCTTGCACATGCGTCTGCTTCCTGGTCATCACTTCCGCCTCCAGTTACTTATCTAAGATGCGGGGGGATTAACATAGAAGCCTTGCTTAGGAATGGGGAAGGCCACCAAGTGGAGTGCTTACCTTCCGTGCAGGGCGCCCCGTCATCCCAGTGCTTGGGAGGCAGAGGTGTGAGGCCCAGGAGTTCAAGCCAGTCCTCGGTTACCTGCCTAGTGTAACGTCAGCCTGGGCTGTGTGAGACCCAGTTGTCCCCTACCCCATCACACAAATGTTTTGCTTAGAAATCAGGTTGGAAAGAATGCACGTGTGTACAGTCAGCGAATGACATGGGCAGTGAAATGGATGTCACGTGGCCATTAAAGGAAACAGAATGGATGACGTAAGATTATGTATGAAAAGCCTTTTGTATCAGGAAGCCATACACGGACTGCGACATACAGTATGAATCCAATGACACAGGATTCTGGGACGGTACAGTTAACCAGGGGTGACAGAGTAAGAGGAGAATGTGCTGGAAAATATTAACTGCCAGTTTTACTCATCACAATCTGGAACCACACAGTTTGTGTGTGTGTGCTGTGTGTATGTGCATGTGTGTGTGCTGATGTGTGTATATGTGTATTCTGTGTGTGTGCTGTGTGTGTGCTTGTGTGTGTTACTGTTGTGCGTATGTGTGTATTCTGTGTGTGTATGTGCGTATGTGTATGTGTGCATGTGTGTGTGGCCAGCTAGAAGAAGGCATCGGATCCTCAGAGTTACAATAACATGGGGTCATAAGCATCCTGATGTGGGCGCTGAGAGCCCGACTTTGTGTACGTGGTATACATGTTTATCACCACAGAGCCGTCTCTCCAGCCAGAAGGAGAGTCTTAATGCACAAGTATGTGAATCAGGTTTACCTGTCATGCGTACAGGGGATTTCTCAATTGCTAATAGTCGAAGGAGGACCCAGCACACTGTAGGTGGCACCATCCCTTAGGCAGGGGATCCTGAACCGAACTGTGCAGGAGAGAAGCAAACCAGCGAGAGCAAGCAAGGGTGCCTTTATTCTTGTTCGTTTGTGACTATTGATGGGATGGGATGAGCTGCTTGAGTTCCTGCCTTGACTTCCCCAAAATGAAAGACTGTGACTTTGAATCACCAGCCAAAGAATCCCTCTTACCTTAAATAGCTTTTTGTTGGAGTATTTTATTCCAGCAGCAAAAAGAATCAAAACATTCTAGGAGAGTCACAGGAGGACATGCAGAGTTCATATATATACACACACAATACACACACCAACCCACACACACAATACACACACACACTCACACACATATCCTGTGACATTATAGAAGCGAGAGTTTCACAGATACTGGCATTTGCCGAGTCTTGTTACACGATTCCCTTGAAATCTGGGCTGTACACTGATTATTCATCAGTAAAAAAATATCCCCCAATTAAGAAAACCACATACGGTATTTACCGCAAAATGACCCAAATACCAAGATGGCTACAGAGCAAATCTCAACAAAGTCTTCTTTGTAATATACACAGTACATTGTCTGGCCTCAAAGTAATTACACTAAAAATCATGACATATAGCCAGGAAAGTATGACACATTCATGACTGGAAAACACATATCTAAGGAACCCATAACTCAAATGAGACACATAATAGAAATTAGAAATTCTTTTTACATGAATAGTAACTGTGTGCTGCCGGTGGTGGTGCCTGCCTTTAATCCCAGCACTCAGGAGGAGCTCTGAGTTCTAGGACAGCCTGGTCTACAGAGTTCCAGACAGTCAGGGTGACAGAATGAGACTCTGTCTGGGGGGGGGGGGAGAGAGGAGAGAGAGAGACAGACAGACAGAGAGACAAAGAGGAGAGAGAGACAGAGAGGAGAGACAGGGAGACAAAGAGAGGAGAGAAAGACAGAGAGAGATAGACAGAGAGGAGAGAGAGAGAGGAGAGACAGTGACAGAGAGACAAAGAGAGGAGAGAGAGACAGAGAGAGGAGAGAGAGGGAGAGAGGAGAGAGAGACACAGAGAGAGAGAGAGGGAGGGAGGGAGGGAGAGATGTGTGCCTGTTACTGAGAAATGACTGCTAAGGCAATCATTTTCGGGAGAAAGACAGCAAATAAATCTAGAAATAAAATGAAAAGGAAAAAAATATTAAAGGGGGAAATGGCTAAGTAGTTAAGGGCACTGACCGCTCTTACAAAGGGCCTAGATTTGATTCCCAACATCTACCAGGTAGCTTACAACTGCCTAACACCCATGCTCCAGGGATATGGTGCCCTCTTCTGATCTCTGTGGGCACCTGCACTCATGTACACACATACACATACACACACACACACACATACACACACACACACATACACACACACACATATATACACATGCACACACATACACACACATACACACACACATATACACATGCACACACATACACACATACATACATACACACATATATATACACATACACACACATACACACATACACACACATACATACACACATATATATACACATGCACACACATACACACATACAGACAGACACACACACATACACACATATACATGCATATACAAATGCATACACACACAATTAAACATAAAATCTTTAAAATTATTTTCAGTCACAAAAGTTTGCATAAATAGATTTTCAAAGAGTGCGGAGAATGGGGAACTCCACAGAAACAGATGCAGGAGCTGAAATGAGGGGAAAGCAAGGGGTGACCACGCATGGTGGTGCTGTGAGGCTTCTGAGCTATGCTGATTGCTGGTGCCTTGAGGCTAATGTATGAAGTCATGTGTGTGTGTATGTATGTGTGTATGTGTGTGTTTGTATGTATGTGTGTATGTGTGTCTGTATGTGTGTATGTATGTATGTATGTATGTGTCTGTATGTGTGTATGTATGTGTGCATGTATGTGTGCATGTGAATGTATGTGTGTATGTGTGTGTATGTTTGTGTATGTATGTGTGTATGCGTGTGTATATGTGTATGCATGTATGTTTGTGTGTACATGTGTATATGTGTGTGTTATAAAGTCAAAGAGGGTGCTTGTGTGTTTGGTGCATGCTACCATGTAAGGGGAAATGTGTGGTGTATGTGTGTTTGGTGTGTGATAGCATGTGCAAAAGCCACAGGAGGGCATCAAGTGTCTTTTGAGACAAGGTCTTTTGTTGAGCCTGCAGCTAGGCTAGCAGAGGGTTACAGGCAACCACAACTGGCTTTTGACATGGGTACTGTAACTGTTTTAAACTCAGGTCCTCTTGGTCATGTAACAAGCCTTCTCCATCCAACCATCTCTCCAGTGCCTCACGTATGAAGGCTTGGCACATCTTCCTCTGAAGAAAAGATACATGGTCTATTAGTTCCCACAGGAAATGACAGACCTCAGAACGCTGGTTGTCAATGCTCAACCTTAAGGAACAGGATGTGGGTCTATATTAATGTTGTATACAGGATCAGTGGTGTCTTATGTCATGTAGGGATTTCCTCTGAATCAGGGGTTCATGAGACTCAGGAATAGATACAACTTACAAGTCTTGAGAAACTCCTGCATTTTACAGGATTCACAAGCATTCTCCCTCAAGTTATATAAGCAGTGATAACGGATGAGAACAGGAGAGATCTGACCACCCAAGGCCTGCAAGCCCTGCAGGGGGCTTCAGGAACACAGCTTTTGTGAGTTACCATCCCTGATGGAGACCAAGACATAGCTGCTGTCTTGGTCCCCTCATCTCTAGCGCTTGTCTACACTGTAGCCTCTTTTCTGGAGTAGATGGAGGCTCCTCCTTAGGAACTACTCTTATCCGTAGTTCAGTTTGTTCCAATTAGTTTCTTCCGTAGAAGCAACAATGTATAAAGGGACAACAGTGTCCTGTGGATGCTCCTCAGGAAGGTGGGGAAGGTAGGGCCTTGGGGGAAGTCAGCTGGAGCCTACTGAGACTTTCACCTTCCGGTCACATAGTTCATACCGAGGTACAAACCGTTTTACTTGTCAGCCCTGGTGTTGCTGATTGTTTCCTTTTAACCTTGACATCTGTTCAAACTGATACTTTCATAGTAGCAATGTAAGTCCCAGGGCCTGCCTTCAAAGCCTCCCACCTCCCAAGTCAAGATCCAGCCACAGATAGGTTTCTCATGCCCAGTCAGACTGGGAGCCCCAAGCTCTAAACTTCAGAGTACCCTGTGAATCCCAGAGACCTCACTTTCATCCCAACATACCACACTGCAGCACACTGCACACGCACCACACACTTGCAGACTAGGGCTACTGCTGTCACCTATTTGTGTAAATAAACGTTTTGAAAGCCAGTCACGCAACCACAGCCAGAGGATCAGAAGTTCAAGGCCACTCTCAGCTATGCAGTGAGCTGGAAGCCAGTCTGGACTACGGAAACCTGTCTCAAAAACAAACACGCAGATCGTTAATTGAATTTTGAGGCTGGGCATGGTTCCCATGACTATGATCCTGGCAATTAGGAGGCTGAGGCAAGAGGGTCAAGAATTTAAGGCCTCTCTTGTGAGGAAAAGGGGGTGGGGAGGAAGGGAGAAAGGGAGGGAGGGACAGAGGGAGAAGGGAGAAGTGGGGGAGAGCCAGGCACAGTATACTCATGTGATCCAAGCACGGGGGAAGTGGAGGCAGGAGGATCATATATTCAAGCTCATCACCAGCTACAGGGGATTTTGAGACTAGGCTGGGCTACATGAGACCCAGAAAGGAAAGATGGAGGCAAGCAGGGCAGGGAGGGAGGAGAGAAAAAGAAAAAACGAGAGAGTCACCTGTGCCCCTCATCCACCCCCAGGAGGAGCTATTTTTATGCCAGAACAGCAGGAGCGAGTAATTGTAGCAGCAGCTGTCTAGCCCACAAAACCTAAAATCATTACTTTCTGGGCCTTAACCATCAATGTTCGCCAACCTCTGGTCTGGATTCCACAGTCCTGACAATCTCCACCCCAGCCCCAAACAGAGCAGACCAGACTGGGGAGGTGATGTCAGAGTTCAGACCTCAGCTCTGTTCACCATTTTTTACCATTGGCATCAGACCACGATGGGTCCCCAAACAGGTTCAGACAAGTAGACACTCGGATCTGTGTAGAGAGAGGAGGAAGGAGAGGAGGGAGACAGGTAAGAGGGAAGACTGGGGAGAAGAGATGGTGAGAGGGGAGAGAAGAAGGAGGAGAAAGAGGAGAGAGCAGAAGAGAGAGGGAGAGAGAGGGAAAGGAAGGAAGGAGGAGAGGAAAATAACTTTGTCTACCTGAGACAGACATATCCAGATAGGTATTTGATAGGAAGGCCCAGACTAAAGGACAGAGCTGTGTCACAGTGGCCCATTTCAGAAAGCATTAACTCATTCTTACTCATCCCACAAATATAAATATATATACATACATATATACATACATATGTGTGTGTGTGTGTATATATATATATATACATATATATATGTATGTATGTATATGTATATCAAGTACCTGTCATGCAAGCAGCAAGATTTCGGGATCTTGGGATAAGTCATTGGAAGTCACTGACCCTCGGTGACAACCCGTTGTATAAAAACAAATCAAGAAAAGTAGCCGTCTGATCAGCTGGAGGTGGGCGTGTTATAAGATGTCACTAATTAATGTCGATCCCTGCACTAAGTTAAAGAGTGAAGGAGTTCAGTAGCGATGGAAATGTTTGGTGTCCAAAGAAGAACAAATGTCCCATAAACTGACTTAAACGGGCCCATCCAGACAAGAAAATCCTTTCCCATATAAAAGGAGATAAACGGCTAATGTGTTGGCTCACGGCTGTAATCCCAGAATTCCAAAGGCTCAAAGCAGGAGAATCAGGAATCCAAGGCCACGTTCAGCTACACTGAGAATCTGAGACCACCAGCCTGGGGGACACCAGCCTGGGGTAAAACCGGCTCCTTCAGCGTCCTGGGGTAAAACCCGTCTCCTTCAGCGTCCTGGGGTTTACTCGATGAGTGCTACACGGCTGATTACCTTCTCCTTTTCATGCATCCGTCCCCTCCAATGTTCAAGGCGAATCCCTTTCTGCTCCTGACTCTATCCCAGAATTCCTCCCTCTGTACCGGGAACTTCCACCTCCCTATTTCCTGCCTAAGCTACTCGGCTGACGGCGTTTTATTGACAGGAGATGCTTTTACACAGTGCACGGAGATTCTATCCTTGGGGCTATGGAGGTAGCTCAGTCAATGAAATGCTTGCTGTGTAAGCAGGGGGGCCGAGTTTGACCTCCATTGTCTATGTAAAAGACTGGGCGCGGGACTGGAGAGGGCTCAGCACACAACCCTAACCAACCTGAGGAGAGACAGCCAACCGTGCTGAAGACATAGAATAGTTTTGAAAGACCCCCGGACTGGGGAAGCCCCTCACTCAAGTACCAGGATAAGCGAACCCAAGAACTCACAGGGAGCCTATCTTGCTGCAATCAGGCAAGACGTTTATTGAGGGGTAGGGGGTAGACCAGAGCTCTGGGGACGACATGTATCTCACGCAGGAGATAGAGGAGTCAACCCTGAAGTCATTTGTGGGGACATATTTATAGGGAAAATTACATAGGCAGTTAGCAACGGGCACACAGCAATTTTATTGGTTTTTTTTTTTTTTTTAATTGGCACACTCTGTCCATTTTGGACACGATTTAACTTTAGGCCACTCTATTTTGGGGCACACTGACCTTCGTACTTTGTTTCTCTCAGGACTGCAAGGCCAGCCCAGACCTTATCGAGTCTAGCCGGTCTGGGTTTGGGCCATTTTTTTAAACACGTTATTTTGTTCTTAGCCTTGAAGCGTACTTGTCCCCAAGGCAGGGTCAGTGGAGCCAACTTGAAATTTTAACTCTTTCATTTTAAATGAGCTAAGTAAGTTACGGGCTAGTCGGGAAACAAGCCAAATCTATTGGTCCAGGCCTTTGTTCATGAAATATTAAGTCTCCGAGTCATCATTTTGGAGAACAAAGAGGTGGGGTGGGAAACCCCGTCGTTACACCGCGTCCTGCATTCTAGCTACGCAGCTCACATAAGTTTATCAGTATCTCTGTTCTTGTTTTCCTCTTAGTGATATGCGGGTATTAATAAGACCTGCCAGATGTGATTGTTACAACTCCCAGGCAGAGGCAGAACCCTGAACGTATTGGCCACACATGCACCTTTGTTTATATCTCATTAACCCACCCTGAGGCTTCCTTGTGACTTTTCACCCCTAGTCCCTTTTCAGACCCTCTCCCAACCTTTCTCTGGGTCTCCGGCTTTCGCAGTCCCTCTAGCTTCCCATTTCCCTTCCAGTCCCCCTGCCTCTTCTCACAGTGGAGACATCTCAGGACAGTTCCAATTGCCCCAACTTGGCAGGCGATGCTGACATCTAGTGGAAAGATCCGGAACTGCTCCAAAACGTCCTTCAGTGCTCCCGGCGGGGGCCCTGGTGAGCCTGCCCGCTAGAGATGCCCACGGATGGAACTGAGCTATTTAAAAGGTGACTTCAAGGTCACAATGGAAGTGTAGGATGGATGACTTTTTCTGGCTGATCCTGACTGGAGGCCCCTAGGTTGTATAGAAGACCAAGGGAGCCCAGAGCAAGCAGGTCAACATAGAAATTACAGCAGAAACCTTTGGAGTCTGACTCCAAGGAGCCTTTTGCTTCCCCTCCCTCCCTTTCTTTCTCCCCTCCCCCTCCTCGCCTATCTCCCTCTCTTTCTCCCCTCCCTCTCTCTTGCTCTCTCCCTCCCACTCCTCCTCCCTCTCCCTGTCTTTCTCTCTTTTGTCCCTTCCTGCTCTTCTTCCTTTTCTTCCTTATCCCTTTGTGTCTCTGACTCTCCCCACTGCTTGTCTCCAGATCTTGTTTCTCTACATCTTTCATCTCCTCTCCGCCCCCAACCCCCAACACACACACACTCGTTTCCTGTCTTCCACACCCAGTGTGTGTGTGTGTGTGTGTGTGTGAGAGAGAGAGAGAGAGAGAGAGAGAGAGAGAGAGAGAGAGAGAGAGAGTTGTTTGTTGAGGGACCTACAGAAGCCAGAAAAGAAAGTCAGACCCCACCCCATAACTGGGGTTAACTGGTGGTTTCGAGCCACCTAATGTGTCTAGAAACTGATTTTGATCCTCTGGAAGAGCAGCAGGTGCTCTTTGCTACCAAACCATTTCTCCAGCCCACCTCGTTCTCTAACTGAGGTCAGTTACTATGTATGCCCTGAAGGCCCCATTGCACATCCACATTACCTTCCTCAGCTTCCAAGGAATTCATTTTCAGCCTCGGGGCTGTAGTGGGAGGGCTGAGGCTTTTATGTGTGCGCCAGGTAGCAGTTCGGGCGCACCTAGCGCTGGTGTGGACTGAGATGTGTAGGCATCTCCTCATGAGGCCCTCAGGGGCACCGGAGTTTAGTGAGCTGTCTACATACAGAACAGGCCCTGTCTGGCCACCAGAATCTGCAGAGCCAGCTCTTCAGACCAGAAGACAAATGGTGAGTTTCAGTGTGTATCCACCACTGACCCTTCGTGCCCTTTGTCACGCGGAGTCTCTCCAACACCCTGCAGTGTCTAGCTGTCGCACTGTTGTTCTGGAACTCCCTGAAGAGTCCCCTGGGCTCTGTCACTAAAGAGACCGAACCCCCGGCCAATATTTCCCCTCTCATATAGCTTCACGGAGGGTTGGGGGAGGCTTCAAAGAATATTAAAGGAGGTGTTAGGATCAGAGCATGGTTGGCCACTCCCCCTCTGTAGATCTACTAACTAGACACAGAACGGAGAACCGGACAGGATGTGCCACCTTAGGAAGACAAAGAGGTCCAATGACATCTCTGCCAGGTCCACCTTCTGGTTCTGGATCCAAAGGTTTAAATGTAAATAAAAGGCAAGGGCCAAGCATGGTCAGGGTGTGGACGCCCCATCATCCTGCACTATAGTTCTCTCATGGTGGTCTGACAAGTCCAGAGCTGCGGGAAATCTTTCTAGGAGACTCTCTACACACACAGTCTAGCAGCCAACTTCAGCCTTTCTTTCCTCCCAGGGAGACTTTAGTTCCTTGTAGTTTATTGTCCTGGTAGTTCGAGAGCCAGGGGACAAGTGTCTCTTGTCCCTTCCACAAGAGAATGTTAGTGTTCCTCTCTTCTGAGAGTCTCCTGTTGGGGACCAAGGCCACTCTTATCTAAGGCAGAGATGGTCAAGTGCAACCCCGGGGGAAAGAACTACACATTACTGGGCCTGGCGCTCAGCAAAACTCTCTCTCAAACTCCCACCTCTGCTTACACACACACATACACACACACACACACACACACACACACACACACCATGCCAGCTTTGCCCTGCCCTTCAAGAAGAGCTGCTGGCAGACACTGGGCCAGCAGAGCACGGAGGCCTTAGACTTCAGCAAACATTCTGAGATGGAGAGGGTTGGAACTCAGAAGGGCCTCTGCCTGCCTCTGCCTGCCTCTGCCTGCCTCTGCCTGCCTCTGCCTGCCTCTGCCTGCCTCTGCCTGCCTCTGCCTGCCTCTGCCTCTGCCTCTACCTGCCTCTACCTGCCTCTGCCTGTGATTGTACAGTCTTACCACAAATCCCCTTGACACCCCCCCCCCATGACATTCCTCTAGCTTTCTCCTTGGCTTTCTTTATCTTAAAGTCTCACAAGACTCACCTCTTAGAGCTGGAGAGTAAGTCTGGGGATTTACCATGTGAGTCGCTCCACCCTCTATTACAATGCTGGTGGACAGCTCTCATCCGGGCCCCATCTGTGTGTGTGTGTGTGTAGTGGGGGTATCTGTGTGTGAGAGAGGGAGGGTCTGTTTGTTCTTCTCTCCCACCACCTTTTACTCTCTTTCTTCAACAGCCCTCCTCCTCCCTCTGATATAAGAGTCAAAGCCTTCATCTTTCTTTCCAGATTCTATCTCGTCTCCGACTGAGGCCCCACCCCTTCTCCATTAGAACTATGGATCAGATCATCGAAGAACTTTTTTTTACTTAATCCATGCTTCCGTTTTTTAAATCTGTGAAACTGAATAGTTTTAAATCTGAAGCAAGAAGGAAGTCATAGAATATGCTTCTGTGATGAAAGTTCGTTATTAGTTAAGACAACGTCTATCTTACATCAAGCCTTGGTCACCCACAGGAGACTCTCAGAAGAGAGAAACACTAAACAAGAGCATATGAATGATTTATTCAGAATGTGCACGGATGCATACCTTGTAGATGTATCTAACGATAACATCTAAAATAATATTTAAAATCAGACATCTTCGCAGAACTAGATAAAAATAGCCAAGG
>NC_137967.1:5564773-5797273 GCF_963924665.1 Micromys minutus | reverse complement strand
ACCCACAGTCATGTCTAAACAACACGTTATAGATTAACAACATGTAAGCAAGCAAGATATTTTTCTCAGCCCGTTTTTCTTACTGGCAGACTGCAATTTGTCGCTGCAAGAAGGGATCGATCATTTCATCATTTATATTTTTAAATTTTATTATTATAAGTTTCTTAAAAGTAATCTTTAAGAATCCTAAAACGTTTATATAAAAACAATCATAAATAAAATGTTAAAAACAATTCATGTTAAATAAAATCATGTTAACAATCATGTTAAATAAAAAAATTTTTTTACTTTCATGCACATCTACTCATTGACAACTTTCTGTTAAATCATAGTTGATAACCATCTCGATCACCAGCCCGGCTTTAGCAAGAGAGGCACAGCAGCTGGTAGCAGCCGGCCCGCCATTGTTCTTGCTCCGTGACCTCAGAAAATCCCTAGCTCAATTACCAAGGTGGTGCCTCTCTGAACTTTAAAGTGTTTCCCAAGATTTTCTGTGTCAAAGCCACTAACAAAAACATCTTCTTTTTAAATGTATTTATTTTGTATATGTGAGTACACTGCTGCTGTCTTCAGACTCACCAGAAGAGGGCAGCAGATCCCATCACAGATGGTTGTGAACCACCATGTGGTTGCTGAGAACTGAACTCAGAAACTCCGGAAGAGCAGTCAGTGCTCTTAACTGCTGAGCCATCTCTCCAGCCCCCAACAAAAACATCTTAACCTAACTATACTGGCAATCTACATGTCTAAATTCTTTCTAAGGGCGGTGGTCATTTCTAACAATCTACATCTCTAGGTTTTTTCTAAGGATGGTGGTTTGCCGCCAAGTCCATTTCTCCCCGTTGGGGTAGCCGGGTCCCGTGCACACTGCGGCTGAACTAGAGACGCTTAGCCAGGTTCAGGTGGGTGCAGGATATCGTTCGGCAGGGAGTGTGGTGAGTGTATGGGCAAAGAACCCCCCCCCCCCCAGAACAGCTTCAGAGAACTGGTTCCATGTAATGGGAGGGGAAAATAGTATTTGTGCCGCTAGGGAGGTCGCCAGGGTCTCTGGGGCAAAGTCTGTGTGGCTGCGCACTATCAGCCAGGACAGGAAAGATGCTTCATCTGCTACTCAGGGGCTGTGGGGTGTGTGGGTGTCTCCAAAGGTCAGACAAGGACTGGAGCCTGAGAACCATCAGGACAATAAATTCGTACTAGGTTGACGGCGGGGTGGCCAGCTTCATGGCACCAGCTTGGCATTGGGCTCAAGTCCATCTGAGTTTTCATATGCTGTCTTCACCTAAGGTACTGGGGTCAAGGCTCTCCTCTACCCTTCCCCCGTAATCCTGGACCATTACAGTCCCACAGTGGTTGGATGACTATTGTAAGTGCCAATGACACTTCCAGTGAGGGCCTGGAAGCCCACATAGAGATTTCCTACAACTCCAAGATCATGAGGGATGTGACGACCTCGAAGGCCACAAGCAGAGTGAAACCCTCCAAACAGCTCGAAGTCCTCATGACACGAAGCCCTGGGACCCTGCCCTCTGAGGCACAGCCTTTCTGGTTGTACCATCGGCAGGCCCCTCCATGATTCTAAAGCTGTGTGCCTTGCCGTCTCCATTAGGGTTTTTCATTTCTTTATTTTTTAGGGGAGACTGAGAACACAGTCCCCCACTACCACAAATTATGCTGTTGTTTCCCACATCTGGGGAAATCGCAGGAGTCAGCACATCCGGAGTGCAATGGATAAGCCCCGCCCTGGGATGGATAAGCCCCGCCCTCAGAAAAAACCACCTTCGTGATCGTGGTATCTCCCCTGCCAGGTAAGTATCCATTAGGGTTTCTATTACTGCGACAAAACACCAAGACAAAAACGCAAGTTGGGGAGGCGGTGGTGTTCCGGCAGCTTCTTGACACTTCCGCAGTCTTGATGATTGGCAGAGCCTTGTGGTTTCTTCTGGATCGGACTGCTGTTGCTGATTTGTGAATGGTGTTCTCGAATGGATCGAGCTGCCACTGCCGATTGCTGTGAACCCAACTGCTGGTTCCTGACAACACAGAATGGATTCTAAACAGGTCCACATGTCCTTTGCCCTGTTAATCTTTCCTTTTCACTACCTCTGCTGGGTGGTGGGCTAGAACGGGGTTAAAGCATTTACGTACACTTATTGAAGTAGGTTGTTAAAAACATAAGCCTACAGGGAGAAAAGGGTTTATTTTGCTTCCACGTCACTGTCAATCACTGAAGGGGTCAGGACAGGAACAGGAACCTGGAAGAAGATGCAGAGGCCGAGAAGAGGGGTTGCTGACTGCTTCACTCAGCACGCTTTCCTAAAGAACCCAGGTGCTACCACCCCAATGGCTGGGTCCTTCCCTATTGATCACCGATTGAGAAAATGCCTTACAGCTGGGTCTCACGGTGGCATTTCTTCAACTGAGGCTCCTTTCTCTAATGACTCCAGCTTGTGCCAAGTTGACATGAAAAAACAAGCCAGTACTGTTGCAGCCACAAAGACCTGAGGTTTAATTCCCATCACTCATGTAAACATCTGGTAAGGTCCGTCTCAGGGAGAGACCCTGCTCTGAAATCTGTGTGGAGAACTGGAGATGGCCCTGTGTTTGAGTCTCTTCTTAGAATCCCTCAGTGAAGGGAAGCAGTGCTGGCTCAGTTTTTGAGGCCTTGTCTAACGCTCCTTACTTAGGGATTAAGAGTGTGGCTCAGTGGTAAACCTCCTACTATGTAGTCCCCAGGAAAGATTGTAGTGGGGATCAATCAGTGACAGAGTGTCTGCCTAGAATCCCCCAGAGAGGGCCTGCGGTGTGGCTCAATGGTTGAGCTCCTACTTAGAATTTTCCAATGAGGAACTGGGGGTGTGACTCAGGGGTAAAGCACCTGATAGAATCCCAAAGGGATGGTCTGGGAGTATGGCTCAGTGGTAAAATGTTTCCATACACATGAAACTCCCCTGTTCAATTTCTAACCTTGCAATCCCAAAGGGATGGTCTGGGAGTATGGCTCGGAGGTAAAATGTTTCCATATACATGAAACTCCCATGTTCAATTTCTAACCTTGCAAAAGTAAACATTTAAACACACACACACACACACTCCAAACCCTAAAATCTAAACAATAGTCCTAGGTATACAGAGGCCCTGTGGAAGAACAACCAATCTTTGGTTCTGTGGCCACGTTATCTTCATTAGCCAAGGCTGAAAACAAATTCACGGACACAGACAATATTTACTGTCCTAAGCAGTAAAGAAGTTGGTTCTAAGTCCATTCCCTACTTGGACAGCAAGCAAAGCCGATCTCCAGAGATGCCATCTCACAAGGCTGCCTGCTGGACAAACATCCTTGAAGGGCAGCCTGGGAAGGGGGAAGAGGCAGAAGGGACAGTATGGCTGGAAGTCACACAGCACACCTCTGTCCCCTCAACTTTTCCCTGGCCTCTCCCAGCTGCAGGGCACCTCAACTGTGTGTCATGAAATACCCTGTCAGCTACATGCCTCATCTCCTTGGCCACCAAGGCTGCAGGTCCAGGTCCTGACACTGTCTGGAGCAGCCCGTTGTCAGTCCAGAAGAAAGGCAGGGTTAGAAGCTGTGGGGCTTGGCTGAGCTGGGGACCCTGGGTGGGACATGAAGGGCAGGAAGACTGGATTCTGAAGGAGGAAGAGGCTGGTGTCAGGCTTGGGCGAGGAGGGTGAAGCCTGGCACCCGAGGCTCCTGAGGGGCAGACAGGAGAGACTTCATCTCACCAGTACTGGGATGGGAATATCACACGGTGTCCAGGATTCCTGCATCCTTGGAAAGAAGACCTTGTTCAAGAGGCCATGTTCCAGTTTTGTGTGTGTGTATGTGTGTGTGTGTGTGTGTGTGTGTGTGTGTGTGGCAGCTCCATGTCCCTGAGAGGCAGGAACAATTGGTCCAGGTTCTCAGGGAAGAGCATGGGACCTCAAGGTTTCCAAAGAGATGGAGAAACAGGTTCTGCCCCTTCCATGGTCTCTTCTTCCCATGCCTCTGCTAGGGTGCTCCAGAGATAGTACAGTGAGTGTGCCATGTGAGACTCCCTAGAGGTTTGGGGAGGGGGAGCTATCCCTCCTCACCCAGAAACCAGGCTCTGAGATCTACTGCCATGATGTAGCATGGCATGACCCTCACCCATTTCCCAGGCCAGGGTCACACCGTGAGCTCACTTGTGTCCATTTCTAGGGACACCTATGGGAAGCTCCCTGGAACCTGGGTCAGACAAGCATTCTGTGAGCCAAGGGAACCTGGTTGAAATGAGCTTGAGGAATGTTGGGTGCTCAGGACAGACTCGCTATGACTTCTGGATGGAAGCAGGAAGAGCCTGTGGTTAGGAACATCATCCACCTCCACTGGCCTTCTGGGTCTCTGAGACGTGTTGGGCTGTGCCAACAGCAGAGCATCTCAGCCATGTCTAGAACAAGGGCTAGTCAGGGTGCTTGGCACATAGTCACTTTAATGCCACAGTGGAGGTGGGTGTGGGGACTCTTCTGCAGTCCTGAGAGGGACTCTTGGTGACACGTGTGGGGTCCATTTGATGATCAGGATGTGCTGGTTTGGGGTTCCTCCCAGCAGCTCAAACACTGAGCAGGCTGAGGACAGGGGATGGGGAATGGAGGATTGGGGTGCAGCTGGGGAGGTAACCAGGGTGGTGAGCAGGCTTCTGTTCTCCCCCTGAGGCACATCAGTGCAATGTTTAATCCAACCAAGTATGAGCTCTGGCTCTTTGAGCTGTACTGAGAGACTCTGGCTTCTTGACACGTTCTCTCTTGGCCTGAGAGAATATGGCAGTCTGTGGAGAGTTCAGAGGAACGAGGGGTGCCTAGGGAGGTCAGTGAACCCCACATCCTTTACATGAAGACGGACTGTGACATGCTGCAGGCTTAGTCATGGAGACCCCTGTCTCCGGACTGGAGGATTCTGGGCGGGGCATCTGTGAACCATGAGGAGGAGCATCAGGAAAGGGAGGAGCACATGTGGGAGTCCGAGCTTCTGAGTCTGAGACCGTGTCAGCTTCAGTACAAGCTTGACCCTGGGTTTGGAGCAAAGAGCTCGGCATGCAAGCATGAAGATCTGAGTTCTAGCCCCTAGATCCCCTTTTTAAAAAATGATCCCTGTCACACACCCCAGAAACCCCATTAATGAAGGGTGTGGTGATGGGGTGGTTGCTGGGGCTTGTTGACCACCAGCTGAGCTCCTGGTTGAGAGAGACCTTGTCAAGGGAGTAAGGTGGACAGTGATAATTAGGGACATCTTGTCCTCTCCTGGCCTCCATGACTGTATACAGATGCTTATACCAACACACACACACACACACACACACACACACACACACACATATAATGTAAGTATTCAGAGAGAGAATTCAGTTAGAGAGGGTTAGTCTTGGCCTCAGAGTGGAAACAGTACTGCCATATTTAGCACCAACCACTGAGTTGTGAAAGCAAGAATTTCAAGGATTTAATTGGAGTCTAGGTAAGAAAATTTCGACTGAGGGCCAGTCATACCTTTTCCAGAACTTTCAGCTTCTCTGCTCAAGCGTCCCTGCCCATAGGCCCTCCCTCAGTCACGTCTCATACCCAGTGTCAACAGAAAAAGGAGATACAGTTTCTGGTGCTCGGCCACTGTTCTTGGTGCAAGGGTCCAGTTCACAGGCTTGGGGACGTGGCTCAGACATGTATGTGTGCCAGCAGGGCGGGGCGGGAGCATGGCAAGGTGAAGGCTTTATAAGGCCTTGCAGAGAGACGTCAGCCCCAAACTCGCTGCCTCTGCCATGCCGTTCCTGGTTCCGTGTCTCTGGAGATGTATGGTGAGGGATCCACAGGAAGAGAGTGGGACCAGACTCCTCCCTATAAGTCCTCCCTCTCACGGCAGCGGCCCAGCTTCATCCTCCAGCCCGTGGCGTTCCTAGGAACTGGGACTGGGGTTCTTATTTCTTGTGGTGCCACTCTGGACACCCCGTCTCAGCCCCTCTGTGCTGCGTAGACCTTCCCGTTCTTTGTTTTCTGTCCCGATGTCCTAGATCGTCTCTTCCAGTCTGCTCCCTGCCCCCAGCCACCTTTCTTCAGGTGCAGATGCTGGGTCCTCTCTGTCTGTCATGGTGGGATTCAGAATCCTTCACCAGGGGCCATCGCTCTGCCTTCCAACACCCAACCACGACATTTCTGTCACTCTCACACGACCTCGGTGTCACCCTAGTCTCTCCACCTTGACTTCTGCCCCCCCCCCAGTTCTTTTGCTGGGAACACAGATTCCCATGACACACCCTGTTTTATCATATCACCAAGAGATCTAGTCGAAAACCGAAAACAGCCCCTCCCCTGCCTGCTACAGTCTGGAGTTGGAGTTTCTGAATTTTCTTCTTTTTTAAATCGTGCGTTGGTGTTTGGTCTGTCTCTTTGAGGGGAGTTGGACCCACTGGAACTTGACTTACAGACAGATGTGTGAGCTGCCATGTGGGTGCTGGGAATTAGACCTGGGTCTTTTGCAAGAGCAGCCAGTGCTCTTAACCGCTGAGCCATCTCTCTAGGCTTGAATTGTCTTCTTACTCTGCCTCTGCCTTACCTTTCTGAGAGGGTAGCAGGGGCTGTGCTAGGACTGCTTGCTGAGTCAAATTTAATCTAATCTGTCCCCACCCTTTCCCACTCTGATCTCTCAGCCCTACACAGAATTCTTTCCTCATCCATGGGAGCCCATCTCCACTTCGATTTATTTATTTCAGTTACGTGGATACACTGTGACTGTCCTCAGACACGCCAGAAGAGGGCATCAGATCCCATTACAGATGGTTGTGAGCCACCATGTGGTTGCTGGGATTTGAACCCAGAACCTCTGGGAGAGCAGTCAGTGCTCTTAACCGCTGAGCCATCTCTCCAGCCCTCATTTTGGGAAGTCTCTATCCCTGAGAACACAGTTTCCACCATCCCCCACCCTCCACCCCAGACCCTGCTCACTCCAAATCCCACGGAGCCCACGCAGCTCCAGACCTCGACTCCAGTCTGCTGCCTAGGGTCAGCTTTGTACCCAGAGCCTAATGTCTCCCTAGTCGGGGTAAGCTGCCATTCAGCAAGCCAGGAGTCAGTCCTGAAATCCAGTCCATTCCAGTGCCCCTTAACCTGATCACCCTCCTGGTCCTTCGCATCCACAGGAAAGCTTTCCTTCCCAATCCCTTTCCCATGCCAACCCTGGGTCCTACCCAACATTCCTTTCTACAGGTGCCTTTCCCCTCATCCAGTCCAAGATCATTGGAGGCTGGGGGTGTGAGAGACAACCCCAACCCTGGAAGGTGGCTATGTGTCATTATGACAAGGCTGTGTGTGGGGGTGTCCTGGTCCAACCCCAGTGGGTACTCACAGCTGCCCACTGCATCAGCAGGTAGGACGGGCTGGGGTGTGGCTCATGGCCAGAGCCCTTGTCTGACATGAGGGTCCCTGGGATCCAATTCCCAAACACATGAGTAGGGAAAATGTGGGGGCTTTTATCCTTCAAGGAAGAATATGTCATCCTCTTCCTTGGATGTCTCGTGGGAGGGTTGGGTCTTAGGGATCCAGAAGGGAAGAGTGGTAGGTGGGCTGGACCACCGCCACTCCATGACCACCTGAGTCTCTCCTCACGTCTCCCCATGTTCCTGACTCACTATCTCTTGGGGTCCTGCTCTTCATGTGACTCTGTGAGACTGTGTTTTGGTCTCTTCCTCCTTCCCTGAATGCATGTCTGTGTATCCCACCTACCCCTGCCCTCCCCTGGGTGCCCTGTGACCACCTGTCATTATGTGTCTCCCTGTCTAGACCTCTGCCCAACTGTCTCTGGGTCTGGGTCTCCATCTCCCATCACGACTGGCCACACTGAAGAACTGGATTAACTGGGACCTAGTAGGAAGGGGGTGGGCCCCATAGGCACATGTGAGAGAAGTCCTCAGTTTCCCCAGACCAACCTGTCACCGTAGGCTCATGTCCACTCTGGGGACATACAGGAGAAGGCAAGCGGATGAATACAGAGAGAGGGCAGGGGACAGGGAGAAAGTGGGCTCAAAGATTGGTCTGTAACCATGTCATGCGGGCCAGGTAAGCTCAGGCTAGCCCAGTGCACCTGAGCGGTTCTCAGGCCTGCCCCTTCTCTGTTCCATTTCTCCTTCTCTCTTTACTTCCTGCCTCACTTGCCTACTTCCTCTATTTGTCCCTGACTCTCATCTGCCACCACCACCCCCCTCCCCCGTCCCTTCTCTCTCTCTCCTCTCATCCCATGTGCTTGCTGTTCCCACGTGCTCCCACATGCTTTCCCACGGTGCTCCATGCGGCCCCTTCCCTCTGTTAACTTTGATAGTTCTCTTGTTCTAATCACGTGTGTGTGGTGCATGTGTGTGTGTGTGTGCTGTTGGTGTGTGTGTGTGAGCGTGCGCATGTGTACGGGGGCCAGGAGCGGATGTCAGCTGCCATCCTCCCTCGCCCTCCAGCTTGTGTTTTGTAACTTGATTTATCGCGTCTATTTGTTCTGTGTGTGCGAGTGTGTGCGCGTGTGTATGTGTGAGCATGCATGACATTGCATGAGCTTGGAAGTCACGAGACAGCCGGCAGGAGTCAGTTCCCCCACCCCCTCACCGAGGTCTTGCGATTGAACTCAGATCACACGGCTTGGCTGCAAACCCCCCTTACCCACTGAGCTGCTCCACTGCTTCTGTCCTTTTCTTCTTTTAAATCATCTTAATAAAAAAACAATCATTGTGTATGTGAGTGTTTTGCTTGTGTGTGTGTGTGTGCACCATGAACCAGAGCTACAAACAGTTACGGGCCGGTTGTCTGTGCTGGGAACTGAATCCCGGTCCTCTGAAAAAGCCGTCAGTGCTCTAACCACTGAGCCAGCATCTCTCCGACCACCTTCTGCCCCTATTTTTTTAATGACGGGAGCTCAAATATTCAGCATAGCTGGGTGCTGGGCAGCTCTAGGGATCATCACATCCCTGTGCCCTCAGTGAGGGACAGCTGATTGGTATCTCGGTTCTGAAGGTCCAATGTCAGGCGCTCGCACTAGTGTGGTAAACTCGTTACCCACTGGGCTGCTCACACCCTGGCACCTCTGCCTTTCCCATTCTGTGTCTGCCTCTGCCTTTCATCCCCTCTCCTTCTAGTACTTTCTGCCTATCTCTGCCTTCCACCCTCTTTCCCCATCCATTTCTCCTCTCACTCTCCCTTTCACCCAGATCTGTTGCCTTCTCCTCCTTCTCCCTCATCTCTGCTTCTTCCCTAGCAAAAGCGAGGTGAGGCCGGGTCGGCAGGGCCTGGATGCTGATGAAGACGCTGGTCAGTTTGTCCCCGTCAGATGCTCCATCCCACACCCGCTCTACAACCCTCTCTGGAAGCCCACGTTTCTCAGTCCGGATGCTGCCGGCAGCCATGACCTGACGTGACTTCAGCTGAGTGAGCCAGCCAGCATCACAGAGGGTGATGAGCCTCCCCACTGAGGAGCCCTAGCATCTGGCTGGGACGGCATCAGGCCAGATAAGTGTATGCCCGGGTCAGACCCTATGACCTGGAGCAGGAAGTACTGCTCTGGATGGAAAGGCTAGCAGCTGGGCTTCTGTAGACCTGCCATGGTTGTGTTCCCTTGGCCTACAGCTCTCGGGGCAGGGATGCTACAGTGTGTGGACCTCAGCCTCCTCTCCAGTGAAGCCTGTAAGAACTATTCTCAGAGGGCGACAGAATCCGTGCTGTGTGCTGGACACCAGGGGGCGGCAGAGATACCTGTTTGGTGAGTGAAGGAAACTGATTCTGGGCTGAAGCCCAGCCAGCAACTCCTCAGCCGCTTAGACACTGTGGCCCATCAGCGCCCCCCGCAATGTGTCAGGGCCCCCTCTGCTCCAGTCCCGTCCCTTCCTTCCCAAGGCACCCCGTGTCTCTCAGTCTTCCACATCCGGAACTCTCAGCCTATGAATGCCTTTTCTGTGACCATCCCAGACCCTGGGCAGCCACCAGTGAACAGAATGCAGCCCCTCCCACACAGAGCCCCGTTATGGGGTGGGAATGTTGCATTGCTTTCCCTGGGGCAACGTTTCTACTCACCACAGTCGGAGAAGACAACATACTAGTTTATCCATCTTGGCGAGCTCTTGAGTTGTTGGGGTTAGCATGGAAGACAACTGTATCATCAAAAAGCCTGCCCCGGTATAGCGCTTAGGAGAGCTGCGGTTCCCCCCAACCCCGCCCACACCGAGTCTCCTGCAAAACTTCAAGCAGTTTCACTCAAGAGTCTCCTCTCCCGAGGGGCCTCCCGAACCCCCACGCTCACGCCAGGAAGGGAGGTTTGGATGTGGAGAACGCAGCTCCACAAAAAGGGACAGCCATGGGGCAGGCAAGAGGCCTGGGACGCGGGAGGGTCACTTGTGGTAGGAGGGAATGTCGTGTGCAAGATTAGAAGAAGCAGCACAGGAGCGCAGGGTACTTGGAACTAGGGGAGAAACAAAGGGGAAAGCAGGTACCAGGTTCTCCCAGGGGAGAGGAGGTGGAGGGCTTTTGGGGTGGGGGGACAGCCAAGGAGCTTGTGACTAAATAAGTATCCGCAGACAGAACGGGGCTCAGAGCACACAGGAGGTCGCTTTCCGCAGGGCCTCTGCTGGGCCACAAGGAATCCTTTTACTCTCTTGGGTGCTGGACTGTGGTGGGGCTGGACTGAGCGGGGATAGGCTGGCTGTGCTCTCCGGCGCCCTCTGGTGTTCATAAGGTCAGGCTGCAGGAAGGCTGAAAGGGCGAGGAGGGCTTGTCGGAGGCTCGAGCTGGGTGGGTGAAGAATCATCTGGTCTCTCCGGCTTTTGCCACAGTCTCTCCCTGTGCTACGTCCAAGCAGCTCTTCAGTGCCAGAGCTGGCCTTACCCAGACCCCGCTTTGGCTGTGAGTTGTCTACTCTAGAAAAAGTTCATGGGAATGGGGCCATGAGATGACACCTCCAGGAGGAAGTGTCACCTCTGTTCCCCTACTGCCCCCTGGGGACCCTGCCTTCTGTCCCTCCCCCCTACTGATACGGGGACACTACCTTCAGTATAGGAGCTACATCTGTTCCCCTTCCTCTTTGCCCGGGACTCCAGGTATCCCCTGTGAGATGCTATCCTGCCTTCCTCTGGAAGGAAATAGCAAAGCTGCAATCAATAATCAATAATCCGTCGGGGGGTGACATATGAGAGGTGGGGCGTCCCAGACAGAAAGTGGGATGTTCTCTAGCTCTACCTCTGTGCCTTCTTCCCTCGGGGGGACTCTGGAAGCCCGCTTATCTGGGATTAGATGCTCCAAGGGTGGGCGTGGGGTGGAGACACCTGTGCCTATCCTAAGAAACCTCGAATATTCCCCAAAGTGTCAGCATATGTTAACTGGATCAAGGCCAACCTACAGGTCAACCCATGAGGTCCTGTGCCGTCCCTAGAAACCATCATTTCATGTCCCATACTGTCCCCCTTTTCTGGGCTCTAGGCATTTGGGGGCCCACGGCTCAGCTGGCAGAATACAAACCTCCTGATTCTCCCAACTCAGGTGCTCGGAAGGAAGAAAGGAGGTTCACTGGGTCTCAGACGGGTTCCATACACTTCTCTCTAGAGCATGGCAGGTCTAGAACCTGCTCGAGCAGGATGGGGGTGGTGGTGGCCTTCACATTTGTGTGTTGCAGAGATGGAGGGGGGGGGTCACCCCAGGAGAGAGGACAGAGGTATATAGTGACAAGTCCACAGAGCCCCGAGCAAGATGCAAGGCCCGTGCAACTGGGTCCATAGTGGTGCGGTGCTAAAATGTCACCCTCGTTTTTCTGGAGATGACAAGATGACACCTAAGGAAATCCGGAGCAGAGGAAGGAGGTCACTCCATGTCACAAGGCTGGGATGAGGGAGGGGGACCACAGAGTGGGGAAGCTTATTCACTCTGTGGGTGTTGGTGACAATAAGCCACAATTATCAGAGGGACTCTCAGTCACAGACGTGGAGCTAGGGTGTGTCACGGGTAAAGACCATGGCAGGAAGCAGAGAGAGATCCAGAGGCGAGCTCGAAGGTGGACTGTGGGTTGGAGAGGCAAGCCTTACCACTACCGCCACCTGCCCAGTGACTCTTCTGGACAGTGGTGTTCGAGGACATGTCCAGATTGCTTCTATCGGCAGCAGCTGACCAAGCCTGGTACGCAGGATGCTTGCTGGGCTCTGTACTCAAAGCGGTCACATGACTGACATGCTGCTCATCCCCAGACACCCAAATCCAGGTTCACACTTACAGTCACGCTGCCAGCACCAAGTGCTACTGATGTCCAGGGCTGCAGGGGACTGAGACCCCCTCAGACAGGCAAGTTTGAATCATCCAGAATTGTCTCAGGAGAGACTCAGGTTAGGGTTTTCTCGTGGTTGAGCACCAAGGCCTCCTGGGGAACCTTCCACTGTTCAGGAGATGAAGGAGGAAAGACTGAGGAAGAGGAGGAGAGGGGATGAGGAAAAGAGGTAAAAGGGAAGAGAGGGGATAATATGGGGGTGAGGAAAAGGAGGGGAGGGGAGAAGGGAAAGAAAGGAGTGGGGAGGGTTGAGGAAGGCGGCAGACCTGGTGACATCCTGTGATCTGTGGACCAGGGAGGGGGCATGCAGAAGAAAGGTAGGTGAGGGGACACACTGGGGACATGGTGGCCACTCCATTGCTTTGTCTTCACTCCCTTGTGGAAGAAAGAATCTCACCCTAGGTCCACAGGGTAGAGGAATACCCAGCATTCCATGCTGGGCACAGGAAATTATAGAGTGTGTAATAGGGACATAGAGAGACCACAGCTGGGGACGCAGGGCATGGCTGGGCACACGGGACCACACTGGACTGTAAGCAGGATCAGGCTGAGGAGTGGCACAGCTTAATAAACTCCAGTTCTCCTAGGGAGAGTGGAGCATCCTGAAGGCTGGCAGGATACGAGGACTTTGTGAGAGGCTGCTGGTGGTCCCACTGATGGAGACTAGCTAGGTTGGGAGCCTTCCTCAGGGTGGGGCCTCCTGGTGACAGACTTTGAGGCGGGAGCTGCCGTTGAGGAC
Organism: Micromys minutus; assembly: GCF_963924665.1. Classification (NCBI taxonomy): domain Eukaryota; kingdom Metazoa; phylum Chordata; class Mammalia; order Rodentia; family Muridae; genus Micromys; species Micromys minutus. The sequence continues at coordinate 5,784,239 of NC_137967.1, read as the reverse complement.
ACTGGGTGCGGCTGGATTTCTCCCTCACAGCCCAGGGCATGGGCTTGAGAGCTTCAATTACTGGTCAGAAGGACAGGGTCTGAGTCACAGCCGTGGCCCCGGGAGAGGACGTAATGTCCAGAGCTACTCCAGGAGCTGAAACCTGGTGAGATTATAACCCTAAGAGGAGGCTGAGAAATATGGATGCTCTACTCCCCATCCAACTGGGCCTGTGAGTCACACCGACAAAGCAAAGTCCCCCAGGAAAAGCTGCCTGTTCTAGAGGCTTTGGGAATAGGATGAAGTTCGCCTAAAGTGTAGACCAGGACATAATCCGTACTCAACCCTGCAGTGTCTCTCTGTGCAATAAACTCCCATCTTCTACACAAAGCTCTGTGCCCCTCAGATGAATTCTTTTTAACGGAGATCACAGGGGCTGGGGAGTCAGGGGGAATCCAGCATGAGGTCCTGGTGACTGCACCATAGGTGTGTGGAGAGCCATTGGATGACTACAATGGTTGGATTCCAGGTTGAGGTAGAAATGTCCTAATAAGGGCTGGAGAGATGGCTCAGCAGTTAAGAGCACTGGTTGCTCTTCCAGAGGACCTGGGTTCAATTCCCAGCACCTACATGGCAGCTCACAACCATCTGTAACTCCAGTTCCGGGGGATCCGACACACATGGAGGAAAAACCCCAATGCACATAAAATAGAAATAAATAAATCATTAAAAAATAAAAAAGAGAAATGTCCTAATAAATATATTGAAGGAGATAAGATATAACAATATTGAACAAGAAAACACGAAGCAAGGCCAGAAAAAAAGTAGGTAGGAAAATTTAAATGTAGTTTAAAAAGAAATTTTCAAAATGTGAGGATCTAGGCTAGGTCAATAAAGTGATCACTGTACAAGTTCAAGGACCTAAGTTCAAGTCCCCAGTACTCACATAAAAGCCAGGTAGGGCAATGTCTATCTGATGGGGAGGCCGACAGATTCCTGGAGCTTGTTAGCCAACCAGTCTAGCTGAATCAGTGGGAGATGTTGCCCCTCCCCCAGAAAAAAATAAGAGAGGGAAGAGAAAGAGGAAGGAAGAGGAGAAGGAAGCAGGGGGGAAGGAGGAGAGAGAAGAGGAGGGAGAGGCAGAAAAGAGGGAAGAAAAGAAAAGGAGAAATACCACACAACTGATTATTTGCAATAGACTAGGGAGAACGTCAAATGTCTGCTTTCGGATCAGAGGGCTCCTCAAGGCACTCCACGCGTGAACTTGCACCATTCCTGGAAAACACTTAACGTATTACACTGACCAGGCACCGGCTGTCAGCATCTATTACAGGTCTACACCCCACAGAAACGTCTCATGAAAATCCTTGTGCCAAGGGTCACCCCTGCAGCAAACCGGGATCTTCCGGAATGTTCTTCCCGGGAGAACCACACAGTCAGTGGTGCGGTCTTTACAGCAATGAGGGCAGCGTGCAGGAAAATTGGGGCTGTGAACCAACCAAGATGGAGCAGCAGAAACATGGAGAGAGACAGAGCCTGGGGTAAAGGGAATAACAGAAGCTGAGAAGCCATACGGGTAGACAGGAAGGCAGTCTCCAGTGAAGATGAACTCAGTGGTGTCCGGGGATGGGGCTCTGTGCTGGTCCTACCAGGATTCCACTGAACACAGATTAGCCTTCTCTCTGATCCTCTCTGCCTGGTCCCCTGTCTCTATCACTGTCCACCGTCCAAAGCTGCTCTCTGCCACCGTCTCTAAGAGGCAGCCGTTCTGAGTGAGCGTCCCAGCCTCCACCTGACCTTTCACCTTCTGACCGGAAATCTGAGAGTTCCTGGAATCTGATCTAGCAGGTTGGTATATGAATATTGGGGTCTCTAAAGTCTGGGTCTGCAATTTTGAACCTCTGCAATGGACTTTTTGGGGACAGATGATGGTGTGACCCTTGACTCTCTTTATCTAGTTCTGTGAATATGTCTGAACGCACTCGCACGCACACGCACGCGCACACACACACACACACACACACACACACACACACAGTGACTGACCCTATGAATCTCCAGTACATATATCATATGCCCTTGATAAAAAAAATAATTACTGTGTACAGAGGAGGTTCTATACTTCAGACAGTATCATTCACACACAAACACACAATTTCCCTACGCCCTTGAAAACAATGGGCATCTCATAGATTAAGTAGACTGGTGTGGTCAAAGAAACTCTTCAAGGAATGAGAAATGACGTGTTAAATGCCAGAGGTTCAGACTGGGCATGTACTTGATGTGCCACAGACCCATGCTGTTGATGAGTAACTCTGTCACTCACCCACAAAGCTCCTTGGACCCACAAAGCCCTTTGGTGGAGATTCCCAGAATTGCAGACTCAGCCCCAGTGATCCAACATATAACGACACATTAGGTCAGGTTCCAACCAACTCCGAGACACAGAGTTGGGGCCTCAGTGTATGTCAGCATCTCCCCCCGCCATGCAAACTTTTTGAGACTCCTTCCTTGCACACTCAGACTCCGTGTGCAACTATTTATTTGCTTATGGGATATGAGATACTCAGATTTATACCGGATATTCATGCATGCATATGAACATACATGTTGTGGTTATGGGAGCTACACTGTGAGGCACAGCGGACAGTGTCCTGTGCACATGGGTCCACCGCTGATACGGCCACAGCCATGCTGTCCCGGTTGGGGTTACTGTTGCTGTGATGAAATGCCACCGCCAAAAGGAAATGGAGGAGGAGGGCTCCCTCCTCTCAGATGACTCTAGCTTGTGTGAAGCTGACATTAAAAGCTATCCAGCACAGAGAGGAGGGGACAAAAGCTGTAAATGCCTATAGGACAGACCGTGGGGAGGGAGGACCCTGCTCTCATAAATGGACCCTGTTCTGAGGACTGTAGCCCCCGTGCCCACAGACTAGAAAGTGACCTCATGACCTTGTCTGCTTGAACCCCACACTCACCTCAAACACGTCCCCCTAACTGAATGCAGTCTGTGGGCTACAGTCCCTGCAGAAGAAAGGTAGGCTCAGCATCCTGGAGAAGTCCTCACTGCTGGGGAAGCATTGGAGAAGACAAGAGCCCACGGTCCTGGGGGAGACAGGTGCTTGCACCCAGCCCACACCTTCAAACGCTCTTCATATCTTTGCCCAAGATTATCCCTTTTTCATCGACGCCAGAGTGCAGACTCAAACAGCTCTCCTTTAGACAAAGAATCCAGACTCCAGCCCTCAAACTCAGACCCAAAGCCTCTCCCTCAATCCCAGAGATCCACACACAAGCCCTCATCCCTTAGACCCAGGGACCTAGACCCCAGCTCCCCTTCCAAGAACCACAGGCCCAGACTCCAGCCTCTTCCCTCAGACACAGGACAATTTTTAGCCCTTGTCCCTCAGATAGAGAAAAGGACTTCCTGTGGACACACCCTGGTGCCACCTAGTGGCTAATCCCTCTAAGTACAAAACCAATTTCCACTTTCCACAGCACAACAGCCTGGGCAATGGAGACATGGGAAACCCCTGTTCTTTGCTCTGTGACGCTGCTTCATGCTGGGGCCTCCCACACTCACCAACCTCTCCCATGCCTCAAGTGCAACGGTAAACAGGGTTGTGATCGAGGGGCTTTAGGGATACAGAAAAGGATGCCATACCTGTCAGATTAAAAAGAAACAGCCAAGGATAAAGTGTGTGCATCTTTAATCCCGGCACTTGGGAGGCAGAGAGAGGTAGGCAGATTTCTGAATTTGAGGTCAGCATGGTCTACAGACTGAGTTGCAGGACAGCCGGAGCTACACAGAAAATCCTTGTGCGGAAAAACAGAAAGAAAGTAAGAATCAAAAGCAAAACGTCTTCTCCCATTGAGTCTGTCCGCCACCATGAGCTCTGTGTCCAGACAACTGTATGTAACTCAGCGCTGACTCCCAGTCAGCAGGGACCCCAGCCACCAAGATTGCTGTAGAGAAGACTTACCGTTCCTGCCTCATAAATGAGGAAAACACAGCACAGAAAGGCTAAGCGATATGCCCAAAGGCACGAAGCATTTGTGTCCAGGCAGGATTTGAACTCAGCCCACCCTGCTCCAGAGCAAACGCCCGAATCACATACATTAGCTGATTTTTAACCATTAGCCTGGTTTTATGATTTGCACGCATGCTCCACAGGCATTACCTCACTCAACCCCAGCGAGGTCCTCCACCTTCCCATCAGCCCAGTCTAAGACGTTCTGACAGCCAAGCAGGACTGTCTCACATACCCAAGGAGCAACAGGACCCCCCAGAGCCAAAATCTTAGCCTCTGTCTATAGCTCGGAGACGGGACCAGTCTTCTTGTGAGCAGCCTGTTTGTGTGTGATGAGTCTAACCTCTGTCACTTGCTATGCAAACATATTTTAATTTAGCAGCTCAGAAAAAAAAACTTCACGTGCGAGCTAGCAGAAGCATTATCCTGATGGATGTGTCTTAAAAGAGGAGAAGCCGGTAACACCAGGGTCTTCGAATTACTGACTAACAAACGAATGTTGAGAATGAAGCTTAGCCAGCGCCATCTCATCTAATGTGCACAAAGCCCGGTGCACTCCCCAGTTAGGCATAAACCAGGCACGGTGATACACTTGGGAGATTGGCAGCAAGAGAATGAGGGAAAAACGCTCAGGATCATCCTTGGCTATGTAGCAAGTTCGAGTCCAGCCTGGGCTACTTGAGGCCTTGTGGTTAATTGGGGAGATGAATTAGTTGGTAAAGTACTTGCTGCACAACCACAAGACCCTGCATTTCATCCCCAGCACCCACATAAAAGTGGGGCACACATGGAATCAATGCTCTAGGGAGGTCTGGCAGGCAGAGCCCTGAGGCTCACGGACCAGTCCGTCTAAATGGACAGATAAACTCTGGGTTCGATGAAACACCCTGTCCCAGACAATAAGATGGAGAAGGATAGAGGCACCCAAGGCCAGCCTCTAGCCTCTGCACACACACACACACACAAAGATGTGCGCACACACATACACACAGAGATGCGTGCGCACGCACATGTAAACATACCTTTTCTCCTCCTGTTGTAATTATTGTCACTGAAGTTTACTGCCTCCGACTCCTAACCTATCCCTAGTCCTGGAAGCTTCTAATCTCTGTACAATCTTACCTAGGTCTAGAATGTTTCCAGCCTCTGAGACTTCCTGCTGAAAATGCTCACCCTTTCTTGTTCTTTCTGAACTCTAGCTGTCTGACTCAACTCAGCTGTTCTGGCTCAAAATTCCTCTCCACACTAACTGATTCAAGCTGCCCCCTCCTCTCTCTCTGCTCTCTTAAGTAGCTTTCCTTCGCTCTTTCTTCTTGGGAGAGTTGGACATATCCTATCCTGTCAAATCTTTCTCTGATTTGTCACTTTGTCTGCTACTCAATTAGACATCCTTTCAAACATGTGTGTGTCCTTCTACAAACTAACTTGACCGTCATTGTTTGGGATTAAAAGTTTGCACTAAGGGTGTGTCAGTATTCCAGCCGGAGGGCTGAGCCACACCACAACTAGAAACAGGACTTTTCAGTAACTAATGCAATCTTGGGGCTCACATGTGATCGAATATCCTGCAATACACACACAGACATACACACAGACACACACACACCACTGACGCTAGAAACTAAGTGAATCGAATGGAGTCTGAGTTAGGCTCAATGAATCCAGTGTGAGTCTCTGAATGCATCCTTGAATGAACAGCCAAAGAACGGGGGTTGAGAGGTCAGGTTCCCTCAACTGAGACATCTGTTTTCCCCGAACACCAGGACTCACAAGGGCATCATCTCAAGCAAAGACACCTCAAAAGCCTGCATCTCCAGACTAAGGCAGGACCCTGGTACAGGGATGATAGAAACATCACAGAAGGGCTGTGAGCCCGGGAGGGTGTGGACAGGCGGACTGCAGGGTGAGGAGACAGGGAGGAGGGTGAGGTAACAGCAGTCAAAGGTTAGAATGTGCGCTGAAGCCAGATGGAGAGAAATGTGGGGAGCCGGCTGAGGGAGAGGCTAACAGGAAACAGCGGGGTGGGTGAGCCGCAACAGGGAAGAGGTTAGTGAATGACAGAAAGAAATAAAAGAGCGCATGGCTGGCCCTAGTGTGGTGGAGGAGAAGGTTTATGGTAGGTATGGGGGAGAGCGAAGGTTCTAGAGTAGCCATTACTGGTAAGCTGAGCTGGCAGGGGAGCGAGAAGGGGGTGGTGAGAGGCAGAAGCCAAGACACCAAAAGACCAAGTGGGCCAAAAAAAAAAAAAAAGGAATGGGGGTAGCCAGAATGGCTGAGGTTATATAGGGAAGAACAGTTGAGGGAAGGGCAGGGTACCCCAGCTTTGAGGACCCTGTAACAGGTACCAGGAAAACCTGACAGCCAGCCTCAGCACTCCAGGTTTGAGACCTAGCTAACTAGGGCAGCAGGTGGAAGCAGGGCAAGCTAAAAAGAAGAGTTTCCGAGGGAGAAGTGAGTGAGGCTCCTGGAGACATCAGGGGAGGGAGGACCAGGTGGTTGCCGAAGGCTAAACTGCGGAAGACCTGAGTTTTTCAGCAACTGAGCCATGGGAGCTGATCAAAGAAAGATGCCTCAAGAGGTGAAAGGGAAAGTAAGGATGGGGAGAGGAGTCAAGAGGGGACAAATGGAAGAGCGAGAAGGGGAGGGAGAGGAAGACGGGAAAGGGTAGAGAAGATAAAGGCAGGAAAGAGAAATAGAAAGAAAACTGGGAGGTGGGGCGGAAAGGAGAAAAGAGGGAAGAGGAGGCAGAGGAGGTGTGAAAGAGGAGACACAAAGAGTGGGAGCCAGGGGAGGAGGAAAAACAACACACCCAGCCTTAGGCTCAAGGACTTCTGGGTCGGCCAAGATATTCAAGAGGATAGTTGCAACCAGCCCGCGGCAGGCAGAACGTGCGGATGAGGTCACCGCTAGGGGGCGGGGCAGACACACTCCCAAAGCCCACACCCCGACTGTACTCGGCAGGGTGTGAGAGCTCCTAGGTTGTCCCTTTGTGTGTCTTAGGGACAGTATCTGCCTGGGCAGCTCACTGTAACAGGAGTCATACTGGAAAGCTTAGTTCAAGCTCCTCCCCCACCCCCATCAGGGGCCCATCAGTAGAACCCCAGGTATAATCCCCTTCCCCTGGCCACCAGGGTGTTCCAAAGAGGTGGCTGGAAGCTGGGAATATGAACTCTAGACTCTCCTCCCCTTGGCCTTCTGCATGAGCTTAATTTTTTTCTCTCTATTAAGGAGGGAAGCCCAGGACCCATCTCCCAAGAGGACACGGTAATCTGAGAACAGGCTGCTGTGGGTGGCAACCAGAGCTCCACAGAAAAATAACCCAGCTAAAGCAGCGCTGCCTGTGAACAAAGAGTCAAGTGGACATGGGAGATCTCTAGAACAGCTTAGCCTTGGGGGGTCCAGCGTGTCTGTAGGTCTAGGATGGAGACCTGAAATTGGGGTTCTGGGGGATCTGAAGCTCCAGGGGTCGAGAGTGCCTAGAGACCTGTGATTCCAGACAATTCTAACGCCTTGGGCTCCTGGGTTTCTGAGGACACAGGTAGACAAAATATCCTAGAGTCTGAAAGTCAGTGTTCTAAAGATATGTGTCCTGAATCTTCAGGTGGACTGAGCCAGCCGTTCAGGTTTGTCCCATAAAGTCAACAGCTTCCCAGACCTAGGGAGGGACGGGGCTTGTAACTGATGTCATGCTTGGCTGTGTGACCTCAGCTCAGTCCCTCCTGCCAGAGGGACCTTCTCATTATCGAGGTTCTAGGCACTTGTTCCAGGCCCTCTGGGGCTTCTGAGACACCAGGAGCCAGCCACAAATACCAGAAGCCTTGGATCATCTCTATGATATAGACTCCTGGCCCAAATACAGAGTCCAGAGGCCAAGCTCCAGATCCCAGGACCCCCTCAGAATCCAAAAGACAAGACCCTGTAACCTAGTTGTTCAGGGTATGTTCCACAGCCAACACTGCAGCGATCCAGAGTCAGAAGTCAAGCTGTCTGGAGTTCCAGTCCCTTTTGTCTGCCAAAATAGGATTGCACCAGGCTGGCCCCAGACCTTCCATCCCTTCCTGTCCCTCCTTCCTAAGTACTGGGATTACAGTAAAAAGGCTTGTGACACTGGGCTTGGCTCATGCAAGCTCTGTTCTTTGTCTTTTGGGGGGTCTTTTGTTTGGTTTCACCATTGTTATTTGGAGCAAGTCTCAGGTATCCCAGGCTAGCCTCAGGTTCACTTATGTAGGCAAGCAAATCCTGAACTCCTGATCCTCCTGCCTCACTCCCTTGAGAAAGTGGGTGGGAACAGAGAGGCACTACAAATGCCTTGGTGTCCAGGAGGCAAATGCTACCCTGGATGACCTGTTGTCAGGGGATTTGGGCCTTCTGGGTCCTTTTTCCTGTCTCAAATTGAATTTGAACCAAGAAAATGTCTTGGAGCTTCTAGAAAGTGCCTAGGCTGAGGGGGGAAGAGGGAAGGGGTGAGTTGGGAGGATGTCCCTGAAAACACTTGTCATGGAGCCGAGAACAGAGTCAGCAGTTATCACGGGTCAAATGACGTGGAGAAGGGGGAGGGGAAAGAGGGAGAAAAGGAGGAAGACGTGGAGATGACATCAGAAGGAGAAAAAGATTCAGAAAACAAGTCTGAGACCTCAAAAGTTCTGAGCCCAGGATGCAGACGACTGTCCGCACTGGACCTCAGATTTCAAAAGTAAACTCTCCATCAGAGGGACATGGTTCCGTTAACAAAGTGCAAGCCTGAGGACCTGAGCTCAATACTCAGAACCTACATAAAAACCCGGCTGGAGGTTGTAATCCCACACTGGGAAGATGGGGACAGGTGGGTCTCTGGAGCTGGCTGCCCATCTAGCCTGGGTCTATCAGGAAGCTCCAAGGCCCATTGAGAGACCCTGCTCAAAGGCAAGGTGGAGGGGCTAGAGAGACGGCTCAGCACTTAAGAATACAGGCTGTTCTTCCAGGGAACCTCAGTCTGGTCCTCAGCACCCTTGTCAGGTAGAAACCAACACAACCTTCTGTAAACCCTAGTTCATGGGGATTTGATGCCTCTGGCCTCAGTACATGCTCACATATGTAAGCATGCACTTAAAAAATTAAAATATAATAAAAATAAATAAATAAAACTCCCTAAGTCACTTTTGGGAGACATCCAGAGTTGATACCTAGCCTCCACATGTACACATGCATGTGTGTGCAAATTTAGTATATTTGGATGAATAAAACTAAAATCAATCAGGTGGTGGTGGTGGCACGCACCTTTGATCCCCAAATTTGGGAGGCAGAGGCAGGCAGATCGCTGAGTCCGATGCCAGCCTGGTCTATAGAGTGAGTTCTAGGGCAGCCAGGGCTACACAGAGATAAACCTGTCTCGAAAACAAAACAAAAGAATCAAACTCACACTCTAGACTTTAGGTCATAACAACCAGATCCAAGACCTTCCCAGTCCATATGCAAACATAAATCCAGATCCAAGGTGGTATGGGGTCACTCACACCCCTGTCATCCCAGCCTTTGGGAGACTGAGGCAGAAGGATCTCAAGTCCAAACTCAGATCAGTCTGAGCTACTTTAAGAAGACCCTATCTCAAAACAACAAAAAGAACCAAAGCTCCAAAGGTCTTTCAAAATCAGCTTCCATAGCTACCCAGAATTCTTTCTGTGCTACACTGTCACCCTGGTTTCTACTCTTGCTCTCCTGTCCCCTCCCTCTGAGGGAACTGCCCCTGGGTGGAATTGCTCCTCGCAGACTCAGACAATGGCTTCAGACTAATAAATGCTCATTAGAAGGACCTTGTCTCACATCCCACCAGTCACCATGGCGTCCAGCCTGTAAACCTGACCCTCCACGGCCTCTCTCTCCGCTCTACCCAGCCCCACCCTGAGACCCAGGCTGGGCTAGGAGCTTATAAATGCAGGCTTTCGGAGTCTGCTCCCTTCTGGCATCCCAGCTGCCCTGGATGTCACTGGTCACTGGAGGACCCGGAGGGGGTGAGATCTTTGAGAGAGGACTTGGGAAAGTGGGTGGGAGTGGAGAGGGGACCCCACAAATGCCTTGGTGTCCAGGAGGCAAATGCTACCCTGGATGGCCAGTTGCCAAGGGATTTGGGTCTTCTCGGTCCTTTTCCTGTCGTTTTAAGTTGAATTTGAACCGAGAAAATGTCTTGAAGCTTCTAGAAAGAGCCTAGGCTGAGGGGGGAGGAGGGAAGGGGGTGAATTGGGAGGACGTCCCTGAAAACACTTGTCATGGAGCCGAGAACAGGGTCAGCAGTTATCACGGGTCAAGTCAGTTCAGAACAACCTGCCTAAAGCGTCCCCAGTGCCAGGACCCAACTGGGCAGAGTTGGGGACAGGAGGGTCTGAACTGATTCCATCCTCTGCAAAGATAAGGACTGGGGAACAGCCAGGTCACAGTATCTGCACTGGTACCATACAGAGCCAGGACAGATGCCACAGAATCTTAATGACATCGCCTCTGGATTACCACGTCTTGGTCTTCCAAGGCCTCCAAGGTCTTTCAGGATGTGCCGAAGGCCTAAATAGCAAGATGAGAAGGACTTGAATCCACTCCCCCCCAAGCTTCCTGAGGTCTCTCCATGGGCCAGACTTCTAACACTGGGTGGTCCCTGGGAATCTAGGGTTAGTCCAGTGGGATCTGCTCAGGAGTTCTCCGTCTGATGAGGAGACACCACAGAGCCTGGAGAGAGAGGGGGTTAGAGAAGGTCAAGAGAAGGAACAAGCTGAGCAAAGTCTGGGTATAAAACAGCAGGCTGAAATCCAGCACTGGTTATGCCTAGGGCAAGGTCACAGAGACCCAGCTGGGCAGGCTGGAGGGGAGGAGGCGTTTCAACCTTCCTAAGTACTGCTGAAGATGTGGGGCTTTGTTTAGGGGCTATCAGACGTCCGTGGGAGGCCATGAGCAGGAGCAAGGAGTCCTCAGCTCTGCTGCAGAAGACCCTGTAGAAGCCAGATGGGGTAGTGAAAGCCTGTCACTCAACACCCAAGAGTCTAAGGCATGAAGGTGGAGAGTTCAAGGATAACCCCGGTAACTTAGTGAGACCCTGTCTCAAAGTGAACAGTAAAACGAGGGCTGGGGATGTAGCTTGGTAGTAGAGGGCATTTCTAGAATCCACAAATAAGGGGCAAGGGGCATGGCTCAGCCCAGTTGTCCAGCTTAGGTCAGACCCTCACCCCCACCCTTAAAAACAAGAGAAAGAAGAGAGGAAAGAAAGAAGGAAGGGAAGGAGGGAGGGAAGCTCTCTAGGGCTTTGTGTACAGAGCAGACGACAGGGCTGCTAGACTAAAGGGGACCCGGGAGTCTGTCCCCATTGGAAGCTAGAGTCCTGATCCAGGATCATGGGGATGAAAGAAAGACCTGGGAGGCTACTAAGTAACGCTGGGGTCTGCCAGTGCTGATAGGAACAGAGGCCCCTCCAGAGCTAGGGACCAGGAGGGAACACAGGTGGAGGCTGCGAGAGACGGAAGGCAGGTCAGTAAAAGTAGGTCTTTTAGTCAAGCACCATAGTGTACACCTATCCTCTCAAGGATCAGGAGGTTAAGGCTGAAGGATCATGAGTTCAAGGCCAGCCTGGGACATAGAGGAATACACTGTCACACAGGGGATGCACCTCTGTCAACAGAAGGGTGATGGGGACAGAAGGATCCAACCTTACCCCAGTTTTTGTCATGCCCCTCAGATCTCTAAGACCTGGACCTTCCTCTGCAATGTGGCTTCTCCTTGCTTTCGTCTTGCTGGTGTCTGCAGGTGAGGGATACCAAAGTCAGGTGCTGGTCTAATCTAATAGGGTGCCCCTTTCCCCAGAGTATCCACACCCTGGGACCTGCCAGCTCATACTTTACCCACAGACCCCTTATGACCCTATTCCCATTTCCGTCTGACCCACCAGCTAAATGTCCCTGAATCCTCAATCCTGAGTCACCAGAAGTTCTGGGCCACCTGAGCCCTTGAACCTGAGTTCCACGTACAATCTTTCTTGCCCTGTAACCTTGAGGGAACTCTTTTACTTCTTGGGACCTCAAGTGCTTCATACCTATTACAGTCATGGTGAAGTCCCAATCACATCATGTAGGTGATACACGGGACAAGCAATCGGGATGGTTGAGACACCAAGGGCTCAGGATCTAGGTTCGAATCCTGTGGCTGCAAGTTCCCCAACACTGCAAGTCTGGTTTCCCAACCATAGGATGGAGACAAGCATCTTCCCCTAAGATTTCAGTGCGGTGCTGCTCTGTGAGGTGTGTGACCATGGTAGGACAACTGGACACTCCAGGCTCAGTTATTCCCAGAGTGACCATGTGAGGCAGAGGGCTTGGGGGAATGGCGCGGTGCATAAGGTGCTTCCTGTGGAAGTGTGTCTGGGTTTAGATCCTCGGTACCCACATGAGCCCAGCAGCATGCCTGTAAAATCCCAGAGCTGGGAGGTGGAGACAGGGGGATCCCTGGGGTTTGCTGGCCACCCAGTCCAGCCAACCAATAAGCTCTGTTTAGTGAGGAAAAACGTGTCCCCCAAAATAAGGTTGGGACTTTTGAGATGGCATAGATGGTACTGAATACTGGGGTTCAGGACCCACACATTGGAAGGACAACCACTATTGCCTTCGTTTACTAGGGAGCAGGTTGGAATCAGGGATGGCCACTAAACCAAGGTCACCCTGGGTGACAGGCCAACTCCAGACCAGCCTCTACCACACATCTTGTGGAAATTTTCAGTGTAACCTGATGCTTTCTGTTCTGGAGAAAAACTGGAGGGGTGTCCATTAACAATCCTCCTGTTCCCCACATGACCTCTGCCCAGGGCTCTCAGCCTTCCCCGTGGCAGGCAAGCCTCGCCTTGGGCTCTCCCTGTGCTCGGCCTCCGCTGTCTGCTGCACCCAGCCAGAGCCTCCACCCTCCTCCAGCTGGGACTGGCTGGGTGCAGCCCGATGCCCATATGTTCAGCCAGTGCCCTCCCCCACAGGACAACCTTGCCCTTCCTCTGTTAAGCCCCTCGATGCCACATCCGCATTCCCGCAGCCTCCCAGACCCTTTGGCCCTATTCCTGTCCTTGGAAGGTGGAGTGAGTGTTTGTTGTGATTTTGACCTTGGAGGAATGGGGCAAGCACATTGCTGAGTATAAGGAACCATGGCCTCGGGTGGCCTGATTATGTCATTCCCTGTGTGTGTGTGTGTGTGTGTGTGTGTACATGTGTGTGTGTTGCTGTCCAGAGCATGAGAAAGGTCCCCCCTACCTTGTGAACTTCAAAAACTGTCCTTAAACATCAGTGGTCCTGCCTCTCCTGTCTGGGCTTTCCTGCTAGGTGTCTTTGACCTTGAAATTTCAGCTCTGTATCTGGTGGTATCTGAACGTGGTCTGGGTTGGTTGGACTGTCCATATCTGAGTATTCGCCCTGTAGGTGAGTACCTGGGTCCCTGAGTTCTACAGAATGGCTTGTGGACAAAACACATTTTTTTTTCATTGTATGCACGTGTCTATACATCTGGTATATCCATATGCATGTCTGCCCTGTTTCATTTTATTATTTCATGTGTAGGAGGGTTTTGTCTGCATTCACATATCTGCCCTGTGTGTGTGTCTGGTGCCCTCAGAGGTCATAAAAAGCCATCAGGTCCCCTGGAACTGGAGTTACAGATAATCATGAGCCCACCATGTGGGGGCCGGGCATCGATGCTGGATCCTCTCCAGCCCCACCTTAGTTTTTTTTGACACTGAATTTGTCAAAGGCCCAGTGGCCACTAGTTAGGCCAGGCTGTCTGGCCAAAGAGCTCCAGGGATGTGAATGGCTGCCGGTACCGGAGCTTATGGAATTACAAGCACGTGCCACCATGCCTGACGTTTTACTGAGGTGCTTGGGATCGAACCCCAGTCCTTGTGCTTACGAGGCAAGGACCTTACCAACTGAGTCACATCCCCAGCCTTTAAACTGTGGTTTGGATGTTGGCTGTGGTAACTAGATCTGCAAAGATGTCTGTTCCACTTTAGACATCACCAACCTGAACTTCCACACGGACACACCCATAAGTACATGGGTGTCCTTTGTTTAAAGTGACAAATGTAATTCCAGGACCTGAGAGATTGAATAAAGACTGACAAGCGTTCAGCCCCCCCCCCTTACCCCGTTACCTTACAAGTTTTAAGCCAGAATATACAACAGAGTAAGACCTGGCCTCGGAGCACTGAATGGATAAATCAATCCATAAAGTTACAAGGAGTTCCAATGCGCCAGGTGTGGTTCACCACACACAGACAGACAGACGGCCGCAGGCGCCTTCTTATTTTCATGGCCATCCTCCCCACGTTTTACCATTGAGAAAAACAAGCACCGAGAGTCCAAAGTCTGTCTGGGGACACCGTTCAGCCAGTGAGCTGTTTACTGTACGGGTTTGCAGATCTGAGTTTGAACATGTCATGAGCCAGACGCAGTGCAGCACTGGATGGTGAGGGGTCGGGGGAGACACAGTGGGTTCCTGAGGCTCACTGGCCTCCCGTGCCTGAGGAATGAATGACACTGGAGATTGTCCTCTGACACCCACGCGCATGCACTCATGCAAAGGAAGAAGTCAGGGCCTCGGGGCAAGAACGGGCAGCAATTGTCAAAACTAGAATACAGAAGTGGGAGTGAGCGTGTGTGTGTGTGTGTGTGTGTGTGTGTGTGTGTGTGTGTGTGATATACATGTATACTCACCTGTGCAGTGTGGGCATTTTAAAGATTTATTCTCTTTTTAATCATGTGTGCTCACACGAGCACATGCATGCATGAATGTTCGTAAGCGTGTGTGCACGTGTGTTTGTAGGTGTTCCTGAAGGCCAAAAGAAGGTGTCAGATCCCCTGGAGCTAGAGTTCCAAGTTGTGAGCTGCCATGTTGGCGCTGGGAACTCCAGTCAGGCCCTCGGCAAAATCGATCTGAGCTCTTAACACAAGAGCCATCTATCTAGCCCTCCATTTTTTCTCTTTCTCTTTTCTTTTGTTGGAAACAGGGTCTCTCACAGACCTTTACACTATCTGGTTAACAAGCCCCTGAGATCCGACTGTCTCCCCCAGGCCCCAGCACTGGGGTTGCAGGCACATGCGACCACACCCGGCTTTTTAATGTGGGTGCTGGGGACCCAAACTCCAGTGTCCAGGCAGCAAGAACCTTACCCAGGAGCCATCCCCAAACCTAAGCAGGGATTTCTTAATAAAGAAAGGGAGGAGGGCCTGGGCGAAGCCTGTGAAGAGAGGGTGAGGAGGGGGCAGGAATCCTGAAAAGCTGCGTCTCCCCACAGCACAGGATGGCGACAAGGTGCTAGAAGGTGAGGAGTGTGTGCCTCATTCGCAGCCGTGGCAAGTGGCCCTCTTCGAACGCGGCCGCTTCAACTGTGGGGCTTTCCTCATCTCCCCGAACTGGGTGTTGACTGCCGCCCACTGCCAAACCCGGTATAACGGAATTGGGGAGGGGGTCGTGGGAGAGGTGACTACAACTGGAAACTTCTAGGTTTGGGGTGCACAGACTGTGGGGCTTTGGGGGGAAGTAGCCCAAGTTCTTGGTTTCTGAAGGATGGGTAGGCTGGCGGTGAAGGCCCTGGGTGGGAAGGGAAGTGGATTTGGCCGCTGTAGGTCCTTAGAGGAGAAAGAGAAGGCTGCGGCTGCAAATGCCCATCTTTTGGTCCCCTGATGGAGAAGGGGTCAAGGTGGCAAGGATTTTCTATTCTGAAGGAAGAAAGCGGGCCAAACCTGGAGACTAAGTTCCACATGTGTACCTCACTTGGGACTCCTGGTTTTCTTTCTTTCTTTCTTTCTTTCTTTCTTTCTTTCTTTCTTTCTTTCTTTCTTTCTTTGTTTTCCGAGAAAGAGTCTCACTGTGTAACCCAGTTTGCTCTAGAACTCACTGTGTAGTCCAGGCTGGCGCACAACTTAGAGAAATCCACCTGCCTCGGCTTCCCAAGTGTTGGGGTTAAAGGCATGAGTCATCACACCTGGAAAGTCCCGGGCTCTGAAGGGATCGTGGTTGGAACCACTGGCTTCAAGGACTTGAGAAAGGGGAAGGTTCTCAGAAGATCCTAGGTTATCCACTCTGACCACTTTGTCTGCTCCTCCTCGCTCACACAGCTTCATGAGAGCGCGTCTGGGCGAGCACAACCTGCGCAAGTTTGACGGTCCAGAGCAACTGCGCTCCATCTCTCACATCATCCCACATCCGGGCTACGAGGCTCGCACCCACCGCCATGACATCATGCTGTTGCGACTTTTGCAGCCTGCCCGGCTGACACGCCAGGTGCATCCTGTGGCTCTGCCCACACGTTGCCCCCTTATCGGGGAGAACTGCGTGGTATCCGGCTGGGGCCTGTTATCAGATAACAACCCTGGAGCCTCGGGGAGTCGCAAGTCACAAGGTGAGTGGGAGGATGGGGCGGGATGAGGGTTCTTGAATGGAGGGGACAGGACCAGAGGGATTGAATATACTCAAAGCCATCTGTCCTTCTCAGTGAGGCTCCCCGACACATTGCATTGTGCCAACATCAGCATCATCTCTGAGGCATCTTGCAACAAGGACTACCCGGGTCGCGTGTTGCCCACCATGGTGTGTGCCGGAGTTGAGGGCGGAGGCACGGACTCCTGTGAGGTTAGAGTCAAAAGGGGACTTTGGGTATAAGGAGGGATGTGTTCTAACTTGATTTGCTGTCACTGTGATAAAATACTCTGACCAAAAGCAGAGTTTGGGAGGGGGGAGGAGTTTATTTAGCTTAAAGTTTATTTAGCTTAAAGCCATTGAGGGATGTCAGGTCAGGAATAATAATAATAATAATTAATAATAATAATACAATATATATAATATAATATAAGAAAAGAAATCTACTAGGCTCTGATGTCACCCAACAGAAACCATCGCTGGCTTGCTCACTGACTCCTGTTCAGCTAGTTCTCTCCCCCACTCATGTGTATGAGTGTTTTCCTGCATGTATGCCTGTGCACCACATGTGTGTGGAGCACACGAAGGCCGAAGATGGCCTTGGGGTTAAAATTAGAGATGGTTCTGAGCTGCCTTGTGGGTGCTGGGAATCAAACCTGGGTCCTGTGCAAAAACAACCAGTGCTCTTAATCACTGAGCCAGCTCTTCGTGTCCTTGCCTCAATATCTTAATACAGCCAAGGCCCATTTGCCTAGGGATGGTGCCACTCACAGTGGGCTGGATCCTCCTACATTGACCAACAACCAAGACAACTTCCCATAGACATGCTCTGGACAACCTCTCAACTGAGACATCTCAGATGGTCCAGGCTGTGTCAAGCTGGCAGCTGAATTAAGACAGACTAGGACAACTGGGGTTACTTGGATTTTATTTGCAAAGACAGTACTGTATCTGGGGATGGGATGAAATTTCAGGATCGGTTAGAATCATGGTGAGGTTGAAAGTGGACCTAGAGATGTGGGCATGGAATAGATTATATGATCTGGGAAGGCATGGGGGAAGGGAGTTTGGCTTGACTCAGGATGGGGAGGATATTATGGTTGGGATAGGATAGAGTTGGGTTGTGTTTGGAGAGCACAGGTTTAGTTTGGCTTTGGATAAAGAAGATATATAGATTTCGGGGGGCATCTGACTTGAACTGAGTGGGGCTGGGTATTGAATATGGGGACTGAGTTCTCTTGGGTTGTATTGAAGCAGAGGAGACTTGGATTGGTTTGGGTTAATGTTGGCATTTCCTGGGCTGGGGTGGGCTTGGGGGTTCACTGAGATGAGGAATAGTGGTTAGTTAGAACGAGGGTGACAGTGGGCTGGGGTGTAACTTGGCTGGAAGAGCTGCCTGGCTTCCATCTCCAGCACCACAGAAAGCCGGCATGGCGGTGCACACCTGTTGCCCCAGCAACTCGGGAGGTTGAGACAGGAGGGGCAGGTGTACATCCTCTCACTACGTGGAGTGAAATATTAAGGAAAATCCCTCCCTATGCCCACAGGGTGACTCTGGAGGACCCTTGGTCTGCGGGGGTGCCCTGCAGGGCATTGTATCCTGGGGCGATGTCCCGTGTGATACCACTACCAAACCTGGAGTCTACACAAAAGTCTGCTACTACCTGGAGTGGATCCGGAAAAATATGAGAAGGAACTGACTCATTGGTCCAACTACCTGCGTCCTTCACAGACCAACGGGGACTCTAAGAATCCCCCGCAGCTAGCCAGCAGCCCCATTCCTACCTGAGACAGAACTGAGTCCCTCTGCTTATCAACATACACTGTTAGCCACGGCCTCTCCCCTCCTGATGTCACCCGCTTAGCATGAAGAAAGCCGTGTTGGTAGGGTGATAAAGTGGGTCTTTGATCCCAGCTCTCCGGAGTCAGAGGCAGGTAGATCTCTGACTTTGAGGCCAGCCTGGACTACAGAGTGTGTTCCAGGATAGCCTGGGCTACACAGAGAACCCTTCCCTTCAAAGAAAAAAGAAAAGAAAAGAAAATCGTGTTGATCCAACTTTCTCTGTAAGGGTGTGACTTCCTTTCTTTAGGGTATTGTTGCAGTAAATAAAATTCGGGGGTTTCCACCCTCCTTAGATCCTTTAGTTCCTAAATAAAAGGCACAGAACCTTTATCCTTACAATAATCCTTCAAGCACTGGAGCTGGGCAGACGTCAGCTCTCTCTGCTGTTTTGTCTACTTCCCTGTGGTAACCCTGAGACAGGACTCTCCACGTGCCACCCGGGCTGCTCCTCTCCAAGGAGTTGGCCGTGGACATGTGCCCATGAGCCACCTACCCATGGTGTGACTTCTTCCTTCTCCCGTGTCCTTCTCTTCTCATGGTCCCTGCCTGAGACCCCAGGCCCAGGAACTTCCAACCCTGCCGATCTCTCTTCTGCCTATAGGCTGTGGGCATCTTTGTTAACCAATCACAAATAACTTGGGGGACAAGGTTGATACAACAAAAGCTGGTATACAGGAGGATCTACTGGTCTTGGAGCAACCAGATCTTGGGGTACAGAATACAAGCAGCACCAGACCAACCCCTACAGGGTATGATAGGAAATGGGTGGGGAGCCAGGACACAAAATCTACTGTTGCGTGTCTCCCAGGGTCCGGGCGTGGCTTCGCTCATTTGAATTAGATCAGGGATCATCTGCATCGGGGCATGACCTCACTCATCCTTGGTTTTCCCATTTGTGAAACAGGTCATCATAACACTTGTCTCCTAGAGTGTCTGTGAAGATTAAATGAGTCTGGCTTCTTAGCGGATCAGAACTGTGTCTGGCCCTTTGTCCACACTCATGAGCTGTACATCCCAGTAAGAGGACCTAATAACTAGATTTCCAAGATGCGCCATTAGTCCCAGGCTTCCTGGTGGCCAAGGCAATAAGGAAGACAGTCTCTTTGCCTTGGCTGTATTGGTGACATACAGCACAAGCCGTGCTGAGCTGTCTTGCTGATTGTACCCTGTAGATAGATCTATGTTAAGTTGATATGTGATTGGACAGGGAGAAGAGGTGGGGAAGAGGAGAGGAAGGAATGGGACCAGGAGGCCTGGAAAAACCGCATGCTATCAGGGATCTCCTAGGAGGGGAAGAGAGAGTGAAGTGGTAAATCCAAAATAGACACGCAGCTTGTTTTCCTAATTACTGAGTTAGGTTTTCATTGAATGGGTTGAAGAGGAAAATGCAACAAATTGTCGATTTGGCTTGAAGAGTATGTTGCAACAGTATCCAGGTCTCAGTTGGAACCCCGAGACTTTGCCATCAACGATGATATCGGAGTCCAGTTTCTGATTCTCTTCAGAGCCCCCCCAAAATGTGATTCTGAGGATCACTGAATGTTGAAATCCCTGATTTCGATCATTGAAATCAACAGATTAGACTGAGTGAAGGATTATCGTTGCAACTACTGATGATACTGTTTTTATCACAGGTCTTTATTGTGTGTGTGGGAGGGGTGTGGCTGTCAAAGGACATATTTTGAGAGTTAGCTTCCTTCCACCACTGGGGACTGAATTTAAAAGTCGTCAGGCTCCGTAGCAGACACCTTACCCACTGAATCATCTTGCCAGCCTCAGAATATTTATTTATTTATTTATCCTCTCCTGTTAGTCAAGGATGGCCTTGAACTCCTGATCCCCCTGCCTCTACACCACACATGCTGGATTCACAAGTGTGAACCCCCTCACCTGGTCAGACACAGCACTGTGGCCCGAGCGCAGAGCCTCGTCCGTTCTAGGCAATGAGTCCGCCTAGTTAGCCTGCCTCTGGGTCCCACCCACTCCCACACACACTTCCCTTGGAAGACGAGGTCTTGTGTAGCCTGACCTAGAACTTGTCCTGAACTCCTGGCCCTCCTGCCTCCACTTCCCAAGGGCTGAGGCTACAGGTGTGCGCCACCACGCAGGTTCTGAGGTGAAAAATCGTGCCCAGGCAAGGCAGTTAGTCCAGATCTTTGAAGGATATGACTTTGAGTACCTTTATCTGGGAGACAAGGAAAGGTCACTGTGACCCCCAACACTGTTCAGGGTGGGTGACACTCCCCAGGAATAGCCTGAATTTTCATATTCTTGAACCAAAGGATGGTCAGGTCATGCACCATACTTCTATTTATTTTATTTTATTGTTTTTTTTTTTTTGGGTGGGTTTTTTTTTTTTTTTTTTTTTTTTTTTTTTTTTTTTTTTGAGACAGCTCTCTATATAATCGTGGCTATCCTGAAACTCATTGTGTGAGCCAGACTGGTCTACATCACAAACGACTAGATCCTAAAATCTCAAAGATCCTTCTGCCTCTGGCTTCAAAGTATTGGGCTTAAAGTTGTGCACCACTACACCCAGCTCCCAGACTTCTAATAGGAACAAGAAAATCAGTGACCCAGAGTCCAAGTTCAAGAAGGCAAGAATTTGGGCATTCTCAAAAAAAAAAAAAGACTTGCATCTTTGGGAAGATTGCAAGCCTGCAGCCCTCTTAGCTACCACTGGTGCAAAGATTTTGTTCTAACTGCTGGTTTCCGAGGATAATCTTGGTCTTCCTTAGAGCTGTGTGCTGGGGGTCACTCGTTCCTCCACCCTCCTGTGGCATCCCTTCACCATCACCCCTGACCTTGCCATCTGGCTATGGTCCCGGAACACGAACAGCAGCTCCAGGATCAGCAGGCCCTGCCCCACCCAGTCTCAGCCCTGGGAAGGTATCCAGGGTGACCTGGGACCTACTGGACAGCAGGTGCCACGGGGCCCTCCCCTCCCACAGCCGTGAGGGTAGGAGCAAGGAGTCCACCTCCGTCAGCAAGGGCAGGACCTTGGCCAGCATCTGGGTGCCAACAGGGCAGGGGCGGGGCTGGGGGGGAGAATGGGGGTTTTTAAAGGCTCCCCAAGGAGGCTCCTCAGCTCCAAGCTCACCACCTGCTGCTCCTGGACACCTGTTACCATGTGCCTCCTGATCCTGTTCCTCGCCCTGTCCCTGGGAGGGATTGGTGAGACTCGGGGGAAGCAGAAGGGGTCAGAGCTCTGACTCTCACGCTGCCTTTGGCCCTGGGCATCCCTCTCCCCTCTCCCCTTGCCCCAGCGCCATTCTGAAGCACCAACTGCTCCTCCCTCTCTGCCCCTGCACACTGCCAAGCCCCTCACAGTCCTCGCTCCCAATGCCAGGCCCCCATTTCCTCCCATTTTCCAGAACTTTCTCTTTCTTAACCACCTGATCATCTCTGGGCTTCTCCAGTCTTTCCAAAGAATCTTTCCAACCCTCTAGTTTGTTGTTGTTGTTGTTTTCCTTCTTCCTAGAGCCTAATAATCCAACCCGAGTCAGGAGCTTGCCTAAATCCTACACTGGAGCCTTTGATGCCCAGCAGCTGTTGGCATTTGGCTGTGTTCTCCATATTCCGACAACTGGCCCCCCATCTTCTCAAGTTGCCAAGCTTCACTTCCCAAACTGGCTTGTGACACCAGACGAGTCTCCCTCCCCCTTTCTGATGTGGTGGATCTGCCCCTGTCCCTTCTCGGTGGCTTTCTGGTTTACTCTGGCTTTGGGAGGAGGAGCCAGATGGCAGACATCAAGTACCTTCGTTCATCACTTGTGACCTTGGACGAGGTCTCTCTGAATGAGGAGTCCCCCTGTTAGTCTAAATTGGCTGTCCAGCAAGCCTCAGGGGAGTCCTAACTGTTTCCATGTCCCCGGCTCTGGGGTGACAGGCGTCCCTGTACTTTTTACATGGGTTCTGGAGGTCCTAATGCTTGCATGGCCATTGCCGTCTGCCCAGCTCTTGGGAATACGTTCTAAGCTGGGGGCTCATGATGTAGCTCGGGCTTGTCTTCGGTTCGGGGCAATTCTCCTGCCTCCACCTTCTGTGTACTGGGATAAGAGATGAGTGTGGCTGAGCCTGGCTTCCAAACGCGGTGCTTTGGCCTACTCTTCTCTTCCCTCTGTGCCTCGGGCCCTCAGTCGCGGGCCCCTCCTCATTTCTGTCCTTCCCCACTCCTGTCCTGAGAACCCTGAACCTCTCCAATACCCAGACCACTTGCCCCACCTCCACGGGAAGCAGAACCTTTCTCTCACATCCCCCAGAATTTCCTTCTCCCACTGCTTGTGCATCTCAAACTCTGTCCCTAGGGAGCCCCACCCCTCTTAGACATCATCTCCCCCACAGACCCTAACAGGAGCCCACTACCTAGCCTTGACCCTGCCCATTTGACCTGGAAACCCCTCATTCTTTCCCATCCCATGAAGCTAGCCACTTCCCGCCCAATCCAGGAAACCCCAAAATCATCCCCCAAGCTCCCTTTTCTGGATTCATTTATTCACGCCAATCTAGTTTTCTGGGGCCTCTCCCTTTCCAGAATTCTCAAAACCTAACCCAGGCCCTGCCTGACTTCTTCTCAAACCTTGGAGACTCTAAATGCCAAAGCCTCTTGGCCTCTGACTTCACTCTCATTGGACTAAGAATAGACTGGAACCCCACCCCAACCCCCCCTGCTTCAGGAGTTATTTCAGTCCCCACCATGAAATCTCCCTCTCTAGGACCAGCCATAAATGGGGCCCTTCCCCAGATCCTCTAGTCGTGTCCTCTGACCCCAGCTCTGCTTAGCTGTGTCCCCCAATAGCACACCTCCCAATCTGTGCCTCCCCTCCCCCACCCCTGTTGCAGATGCTGTGCCCCCTCCCCCCGTCCAGTCTCGGATTATCGGAGGGCATGACTGTGAGAAGAATTCCCAACCCTGGCACGTGGCTGTGTACCGCTTCACCAAATACCAATGCGGGGGTATCCTGGTGCACCCCAGCTGGGTACTCACAGCTGCCCACTGTCATAACGAGTGAGTAAGGGGGAGGCGGGAGAGCAGGGTGGCAGCCAGAGAATGTAACTCCAGGACAGGCTGGGGTACTGAAGGGCAGGAGGGTGGGATTGGCTGAAAGTCTATCTGTGGCCTCCTGGGTCTCTCTTTGCTCCTCCCTCCCGGCTTGTGTTCGAGTCCTGTTTCTTTCCTGTCTTGCTGTTCATATATGCCTTCTGTCTATGTTAACATCCGAGTGCCTCCGTGGCCACTTTGTCACCGTATGTCTCCCCCCAGCACTGTCTGGGTCTGGGTCTCAGGTGTCCTTTATGTCACTGCTGACTACTAGAGGACAAGCCTAAAGGGCCCCCTGAGGATAGGAAGTGACGTCCCTGAGTAGGGTATGAGAGAAGACCTCACTCCCCTCAGACCAGCTTGGCCTTTAGGCCCTTCTGTCCACCCTGAGAACACACAGAGAAGGGCTGGTCAGAGCTGGAGCGGGTGAGGTAACAGCGCAGAGGGAGAGCAGGATGCTGGGGGGGTTAAGGGGAGGAGAGCTCAGACCTTGGGCTGTGGGCCAGGCCTTACCTGCTGGGGAAGTTCAGCCCAGTCCCAGCTGCACCTGAGTGGCTCTCAGGTCCAACCCCCCACCCTGCCCCCTCTTGCCTTTGTGTGTGTGTGTGTGTGTGTGTGTGTGTGTGTGTGTATACCCTTCTGACTCTCTCTCTGTGTTTCTGACTCTCTCTTCCTCCCTCCCTCCTCTTCTCACCCCTTCCATCCCCTTCCTGGCCCTCAGCAATTACCAGGTTTGGCTGGGCCGGAACAACCTATTTGAGGACGAGCCGTTCGCCCAGCACCGACTTGTCAGCCAGAGCTTCCCTCACCCTGGCTTCAACATGAGCCTTATGAGGAACCACACCCGAAAGCCCGGGGACGACTACAGTAATGACCTGATGCTGCTACACCTCAGCAAGCCTGCTGACGTGACCGACGGGGTGAAGGCCATCAACCTGCCCACTGAGGAGCCAAAGCTGGGGAGCACCTGCCTTGCCTCGGGCTGGGGCAGCACTGCCCCCCTTGACTGTTAAGTCTGGGCCAGGCAACACAGCTGGGTGTGAGGGAGGGGCAGAGAGGACGGGGCTGGGCTCTGCTCACCACCCTCTTGCCTCCTGACCCACAGTCGAATACCCTGATGAACTCCAGTGTGTGAACATCAAGCTCCTGGCTAATGAGGTGTGCGCCGAGGCCCACAAAGAGAAGGTGACAGATCTCATGCTGTGTGCGGGAGAGACGGAAGGAGGAAAAGACACTTGTGTGGTGAGACGGCCCCTCCCTGAAGTGAGGTGAAGGGCTGAAAGAGGGAACTGGGGTTCTTGATTTCCACTTCTGCACCCTATGGAAGTGATGACCCTGGGAGGGGAGGATCCTGTAGCTGGTACTGTTTCTCCTCTTTGACTTGGCTTCAGGGACTGTCCCGTCCACCTCTTACCCCAACCCCATGTCCCTGTAAGAGCTGGCCTCCCAAGAGCTGGACTCCCCCACCTACTGGCCAGAGCAGCCTCTTCGAGTCCCTGTCTTCCTCCCCCTGGGAGCCAGTCCCAGGTTGTCAAGTAGAACCCAACTGCCAGGGTTACTCCTTACTCCCGTCCCTCTTTCTTTCAGGGTGACTCGGGAGGCCCGTTGATCTGTGATGGTGTTCTCCAAGGTGTCACATCATGGGGCTTCACCCCATGCGCCGAACCCAATAAGCCAGCCCTCTACACCAAACTTATTAAGTTCAACTCCTGGATCAAAGAAATTATGGAGAAAAACCCCTGAGTGTCACATTGTCCCCTGCTCTCAATAAAACCCACCATGCAGCAAGTGAATTCGAGTTCTGACGTTCTCTGGCCTTATTGAGTCAGGGTACCCAACCAAGGCTCACCCAGCCTTGGTCAGGACTTCCAAAGTAGATCTGCGAGGGACAGGTGTACCCTAACGGGAAAGGATTGAGACAGATGCAGACAAAAGGCTCAGACCAAATCAAGGATGGCACAGGCGTCTCCTCTAGCAAGGAACATGTTCATACCCCAGAGGGAAAGTTAGAGACATCAGAAGGCTCGACTCCAGCTAGGCCTGACCCTACACAGGAAGCAGAAGAGATGGCAAGCTGTCGGACACTGAGAATTTATAGACTGCCGACCTGGTTTTATTGAGTCGGGGAAGCCAAGAAGGGGGGCAGGGATGTTATATTAATTAAGCCTTGACCAGGTTTGGAGGGGAGGGGTCTGCCCACAGAAGGGCAGGGACTGCCCCCAAGGCTAGGCTGCACAGTGTCCACCTGGGGCCCCTGGGGGGTATGTCTCTGGTAGTGCTGACCCAAAGGAGGAATAGTGGCTTAGGGGCGTGCCCTGTGGGGCGGAGCATCGCCCAGCTTGGGAAAAGGACCACACTGCTCCCGCTGCTTGGGACCACAAACCAGTGTCTGCTCAGAGGGACATAGCCGCAGCTGAGAGTATTGGAGGACTTCCAGTCCCTGCCAAGACTCAAGCAGCAAGGAGAGGGCCCCAACGCGGGGAGTGGGGCTCGCCACCTGTGTGCTACCTGCTCTCAAGGGGAAGTACGGGACCTCAAGGGAGGTCTGATGGAAACTGAGCCACAGGAACCGAGGTAGAGGCATCTGGCCGCGGGGACTCATCGGTGTCCCGAGCAGTTGCGGCGTCCCTCTGTTGGGGAGCCCCATGGTTGCTCACAAAGCTGCTTGTAGCAGACAGCTTCTGGGCGGGCTCCAAGTTCCTGTCCGAAAAGGACTGCAAGTGCAACGAGTGGTGTCGCGAAGCCCAACGGAAGTAGCTGAGCCTCCGCTCCACGAAAGGCGTACTGTAGCTCCACATCCGCACTTGGTTGAAGAAGGACAAAGTCCCTGTGGGAAGGGACCCCGTGGGCACTCGACTCAGAGCCCGACCCCAAGCCCCAACTAGGCCCTGGAGGCTGACCCTCCCCTTTCCTAGGCTCCGCCCCTGCCCTGCCCAGGCCCCGCCCTTCCATCCGAGGCCCCGCCCTCACCGGCCCACAGCATCAAGACGCTGGCGCACCCGCACAGGTAGAAGGCCAGCTTGTAGGATACCTTTGGCCTCGGGCGCAGCCTATTGCAGTTGACGACAAAGAGCGTCAGGCTGAGGAGAATCAGGAGCCCTGCACTGGGGTGGGGCCAGAGAAGGACAGAAGGCTAGATAGGGAACACCACCCCCCCCAAAAGGAGAGAGACAGAGACAACCTTCCTGACCTGCCACAAGTGAACACATGTACACACACACACACACACACACACACACACACACACATACATTGGACAAATGGATACATACTCAGAGGGGACAAGAAAGATGGGAGACGAAGCCATCAGTCACAACTAGTGGGCATAGCTACTTACGATGCTGGATGCTGGGGCAAGAGGGGCATAGTCAAAGCCAGCACGGACTAGCGTGAGACCACAGCCAGTCTGAGCTACAGCGAAAGCCCAAGAAAGACAAAAACACCCCTCTTGTCCCCTCCCCCCCAGTCTCCGGGGAAGCAGGATTGGAAATCTAGCCACACCTCTGGGTGGGAGGTGGCTCTGGGGTTGGGTGGGGGATCCCCGATCGCCCCTGTCCTTGCCAACACTTACCGATACCGATGCTGAGGAAACTGAAGATGAAGTCTATCTTGTTCAGCCGGCGGCAGACTGGTCGGAAGGAGAGGACCATGGCGGGCAGGAGGATTAGACATAAAGCCAGGGCCAGAAATATGAAGCCCTTGCTCATGTGAATGTAAACTGGGGAGGAGAGTAGGAGAGATAACTACAGTTATCCTCACTCCCCTTCCCCTCCCCCCTCGCCCTCCCCCTCTACCCCTTCAAGTTTCCTCTCACACTATGAGGAGCCCAACCTAAGAACTCCAGCGGCTCGGGACGAGTACCACTTCAGGGCCTGCCTGAGCAGTTGAGTGACTCCTAGACCTTATCTGTCTCAAAATCTAAAGTCAAAGCAGTCTGGGGGTGGGGGGAGTCCTGGGGTCGTGGCTTCATTGGTAGAATGCTTGCCTAGCATGTGTGAAGTCCTGCATGTCAGCCTCGGCACTGTGCTCAAGTGAGGCGGTAGCACCCGCCGAGGATCCCCGCACTTGGGAGGAGGATCCGAAATTCAAGGTTATCCACAGCTACACACCGAGCTGGAGGCCAGCCGGGCGCTACGTGAGACCCTGACCCAAACAAGGCAGAGGCTTAACACCTGAGTCTAGAATCCCCCAATGAGGGTCTGGGACTTAGTTCAGAGGTAGAGCCCCTGCCTAGAATCCTCCAATGAGGTTCTTCCGGGGGCGTGGCTCAGTGGTAGAGCCCCTGTGGAGTGTGTGTAAGGCTCTGGGTTCTAGCTTCTGCAACCCCCCAAAACAAAACAAAACAAAACAAAACAAAACAAAAGCATCGTCTCCACTCACATTACCAAAATCACTACCTAGAAATTCTACAACCTCTAATGCCACTCACAGAGTTACCCTCCAACAACAACGGTGCCCCCTAACTTACTCCCCCAGAGACACTCCTCGGAGAGTGCCCCCGACCCATCCCCACAGTCACCTCTAGCACCCATGAGCAGGACCTACGTCTACGTATACACTCACCAGTGACTTGGCCCACGTTGGCACACTTATGCCTCCTGCAGTCAATCCAGAGGCCGATGAAGCCAGTGTAAGGGCCGTGCACGTAGGCTATCTGCCCATCCACCACGCTGAACACCAACAGAGTTGCCAGGAAGATGAAGACGAGGGACCAGCCACGTAGGACCAACTTTCGGTCCTCCTCCCAGGAACAGAGCAGGTCAGCTGAGGGGGACGCGGGGGGGGGGGGGGGGGGGAGGAGAGAAAGTTCTGGGGACCTGGATCCCCACCCCCACCCCGCTCTCACTCTCCCTGCACACCAACCTTCATCCTCATCCTCATTTGCACATCCCCTCTCATCTACAAACAGTTCTCTGCGGAAGCTGTTCAAGCTGTTCGCAGCTCGTCTCCCACAGCACTGCAACTCCTCCCACCCGCGCTGGCCTCTTCCGACACGGTTCACCTATCCCAAACTCCGGCATGCATGAATGAACGAATAAATGAATGAGTGTGCGGATGAACTCCCGAATGGATGGATGCAAGCTTCCTTTCTCGCCCTTTAGAGCAAAGAACAGTGTCGTTTTCAGAAGAACTTGGGCACAGAGACCTAGAACTTGGTGGCCAATTGGTCACCAGCTCCTCAGTTAGCCTGATTTCATTTGGCCTGGCCTTCTCGGAGCTCACAGTACACACATGCACACACCCGGATGTGACAGTCGCGGAGAGAGAGTTTCGATAGTCTGGATATTCAATGAGAGAGAGGGCATCAGTCTGAAACCTGCAACAGTAAGTAGGTGTCAAAGACTAGGTATTGCTCCTTCTCTATATCAGGACCCATTCTGAACTGAACTCTTGATGCTTTAACTTGTGAGTCCAAGTCTCCGTACGTAGCTCTGGCTGGCCTGAATACACATGTACACCAGTCTACCCTGGAACTCACAGAGGTCCACCAGCTCCTGCCTCCTAAATTCTGGGCTTAAAGGTGTGCACCAAAATACGCGGCAGACAAGCTGAACCGTTCGTTCATGGAGCTCCTGGAGGTAAAGTGACATTTTCTGGTTGCTGTTTCTTGAGAAAGGGTCTCACATAATAAGCCCAGGCTGGGCTAACCTCAAAATGTAGTTCAGGAACATCTTCCACTTCTGACCTTCCTGCCTCCACCTCCCCAGTGCAGGGATGGCAGGCACACACCACTCTGCCTGGCCTGTGTCGGGCTGGGGATGGAGCCCAGGTCTCTGTGCATGCCATGTGAACACTACTGAGCTCCAGCTCCAGCCCCGCTTTTGTGGTTTGGGTTTGAGAACTTGTTTGTTTGTGTTTGTATGTTTTTGTAGTCAGGAAGGGGAAGCATGAGCTCTGCAGAACACATATCAGAGAAAACCCTAGCATGTCAGTTCAGTCTTTCCACCATGTGGGTTCCAACCATCACCAACCAGGCACGGGCCCTCAGGCCTAGCAGTGAGTGCCTTCACCAGCTGAGTCACTGGACCGGCCTGGGTTTTGTTTACTTTCTGTTTGTTTTGTAGATAGGATTTCAATATTGGCCTGGAACTCACTATGCAGACCAGACTGACTTCAACATTCTGGTGATCCTCCTGCCTCAGCACATTCAGTCCTGGAATTACAGGGGTATACCATCTAGTCCGGCAAGTATTTACGATTTAAACCACCACTGTTTGATTTTGACATTAAGCAAACTAGTAGAAGATAAACAAATATCTCAACAATGGAATATATGAGATTCTGCTTCATTTTATAATGCAGCTTGCTCTTAGATTTCAGTGTGGAGACAGGGTCTCGCCTGGAACTCAATATGTATATCAGGCTGGCCTTGAACTCAAAGTGATCTGCCTGCCTCTGCCTCCTGAGTGCACTACCACGTCTTGCTCTAAGATGCACTTTTGCACCTTTTAAACTAGACTGCATCATATAACCAGGCACATCTCACAATCCACCCTTTGACCTTTAAAAAAAAAATTTACTAAGGCTAGGTGTAGTGATGAACACCTTTAATCTCAGCACTTGGAAGGCAGAGGCAGAGGCAGAGAGATCTCTGTGAGTCTGAGACCAGCCTGGTCTACAGAGTGAGTTCCAGGCTAGCCAGCGCTACACAGAGAAACCCTGTCTTGATCACCGAAATCTGACCAAGCTTGACACAATGCCACCTGCCCATGATCTAGACATTTGAGAAGCCGATGCAGGAAGATTATCTTGAATTTGAGGCCAACTTGAACTACATAATGAGATTAGGCATAGCCAAGGCTAGATAGAAAGATAATAAACAAATTAATTAATGAATAAGAGGCCAACAAGATAGGGCTTAAGAGGCAGAAAGCTTTTGCCACCAAGGCTAATGAGCTGACCTCAGAGTCCCTACAACCCACATGAAGGAAGAAGAAAGTCCGACTCTCAGAATTTATCCTTTGACTTCCTTTGACTTGGTTCTCAACCCCCAACACACACACACACACACACACACACACACACACACAAAATGTAGAATAGGGGCATAAGCTCAGAGTTCAGAGTGTGGATGGATCTCGCTGAGGGTCAGGGCTCAGCTCTCAGCATTCCCAGTGGGAAGGCTCTCCGCTGCCTAGAGACCCCGACTCTCTCTTCTGGCCTCTACATACAGATACACTAGCACTCACACATACACACACGGAGATCTAGATGGAGGCTGCCCTTCCAAAGGACCTGGGCTCAATTCCCAGCACCCACATGGCGGCTCACAACTGTCTGCAACTCCAGTTCCAGGGGATCTGATGCTCTCACACAGACACACGTGCGGGCAAAGCATCAATATACATAAAACAAAATACAAATAACTCTTAAATAAATGTAAAAAAATGAATAAAAATCTAATAAGGCAGGTATTTATATAATAAACACACAAAATGTGTGAGTAGTCCTCTAAAGCTCATCAGATGGAAGTCTGAGGAAAGAGCAGAATGTTTTTTTCATTGTTGTTTCTGTTGTTATTATTTTGAGACAGCCTCTTATAGCCCAGGATGGGCTCAAACTCAGTGTAACCGTCCTGCCTCTGTGTGCTGGGACTACAGACATGCACCATCGTACCCACCTTAGGAAAGGGATTTCAAAGCTCCTTCCCTCTGTTTGGGATGCCTTCCTGCCTAACTCATTCCTTACCGAGTTGAGTTACGGCTGGGTCTTTCTCCTCCCCCCAACCCCAGGCTGGAAGTCTTCAGAAGCAAGAGGCAGACCTACTAGTCTTGTGTGAGGCCTCAGGGGAGGGTGAACGGAATAGAAAGAGAACAGAAAGAAAAGAGGTGGAGGGAGGGATGAAGGCAAATGCGGGAACAAAAGACAGAAATGGCTCAGAGCAGGCCCTGGGAAAAGACAGGAAGTCATGAGTGTGTCAAAGGAATTGTGAGTTCAGATATCAAGCCTTCTAGACTCTCAGTCCTGCCTCACCCTGATCCTAGCCAGGCCAAGTTCAGATCTTCATTAACCCAGGAGCACCCTGTCCTACCCAGTCCGTACTCTGCCCAGCCCCACTAGCCCAGCCCTAATAGCAGAGTCACTCACGAAGGCTTACGGTGGAGTCTGAGGCCATGGCCAACCTCAGCCTCTTGGAACCCCTCCAACTGTCATAGAACCCACCCCACCCCCAGCTGCTACCTAGCCCAAATCCCTGAGTGCTGTCTGGGGACAGAGAGACAGAGCCATAGACAGAGGGACACATAGCCTTAGAGTCAGACTGACAGGTAGAAGCAGAGGCTGATGCAGATTGCGTACATTCAGAGACTAGCCCACCCTACTCTTCAACATGGACCAGAACTCCTCTGGCCTCCAGGGCAAAGAAACAGCAGCTCCCTTCAGCAGGCAAAGTGAAACCCAAGACCCTCTGAAAGTGACCTCGAACCTCCTAGATGCCACCCAAGGTCAGCAGGCCAGCATACAAGCACCTATATCCATCATCCACACTCGCAAATTAAGCAGCGACTCAACATCCACATCCGGGACCCGAAGAGTTAGCATCCAGGAACCGCCAGCATCTATCTTTCTCCCTCGAAGGATCAGTACACAGAGTTCTCCATCCACCATTCTCCCTCGAAGGTTAAGTGCTCAAGAGACCCTTCCTCCGGGTTTCCAGCCCATCCCACAAGACATACAATCCGTGGCCTACAATCGATGGCTCAGTTCCAGAGACACAGTGTCTGTTTACCACAATTACCAAATCAGCACCATAAACTCTCACACCCTGCCCGGTGCCCAGTCGGAAAACCGAAGCTCACAAATCGACACGGAAAGGCACCCCTCCATGACCCCGTCACAAGGCCTCAAGAGAAAACAAACGCGGCCCAGTGTGGATGTCCCCCCATCCATAACCCAAAGCCCAGAGGCCAGCGTCAGAAGTTTCGACTCCTTTATCTGGGACTCCAAGGACACCTTGCAAGAGCTTTCAGACTCTACGTCTAGTCACAGTGCTCTAGGCAGCTCCTCGAAACTGTCCAGCATTTCTACTGTCATTAACTCTAGTAGGTGAGCATAGGAGGAATGTGGGCGGTGGAGGGGCATATTCAAGCCTGGAGTCCTACAACTGAATTTGAAACTGAGGGTGTAGCGGTGGGTAGAGGAGTACCTGGGTGAAAACAAAAGATAAGGTCTGGTGGTTTTTTTTTTTTTTTTTTTTTTTTTTTTTGTTTTGTTTTGTTTTGTTTTGTTTTGTTTTGTTTTTGAGATGGAGTCTCAGGGTCTCTCTAATGTAGACCAAGCTGGCCTTGAGCTCAGAGATCTTCCTGCTTCTGTCTTCTGTGATGAGACTTAAAGGCATGCGCCACCAAGCCTGGCTTCTCGGGAGGGATTTGAAGAATTGCGGGCTGGCTGGATAGGGTAGATGGGGCTTCCTGCTGATGCCGGTCACATGATCTGTCGCAGGATTCAGAGCAAACGCTGGACACTGCTTCCTATAGGCTGGAGGCTGTTGCTCGAAGCCAAGAAGATAAGCAGGCACCTCAGCCTGGTGCTGACCGTGGCCAGTATGGTGATGCTCAGCCTCATCGCCTTGTGGAAGTCCTGGATCCACTTCCAAGTGCCTATAACGGCCCCAGGGGACCCTGCTGGCTCCAAAACCATCCCGATTGACACCATCTTCTTCATGCGCTGCCCTGACATCTCCTGCATGAATGAATACGATAAGAATGCTTGTAAGGGGGCTGGAGAGATGGCTCAGTGGTTAAGGGCACTGACTGCTCTTCCAGAGGTCCCGAGTTCAATTCCCAGCAACCACATGGTGGCTCACAACCATCTGTAATGGGATCTGATGCCCTCTTCTGGTCCATCTGAAGACAGTGACTGTGTACTCATACACATACATAAAATAAATCTTTAAAAAAAGAATGCTTATAAGGTTGGCCCTGTCCTCATTCCAGAGGCTCAGGTCTCCTCTTTGTCCCAGAGAATTTCCAGAGCAGTTCCCCCCTTTGGTTACTCTGATACCCACACAGTGTCTTCATGCCCAAGAGCCTGATGTCACTTACCAAAACGCATACCTCACATGCCAGATCTGATGGTGCAAATAATACCCATTTTCTTAGAGCACCCCAATGCTGATCTGTGTGTACACACATAAGTATGCAGATTCGAGTGCATCTGTGTGTGCTTGTGTGTGTGTGTGTGTGTGTGTGTGTGTGTGTAGAGGCCAGAAGACAACTTCAGGTTTCATTTTTCAGGAACAGTCCTAGTAGGGGATTCAATGACTATGATAAAACACTGTGACCTAAAGTAACTTTGGAAGGAAAGGATTTATTTCACCTTCGGTGAATCAGCGTCTGTTTCAGCAAAGCAAAGGTTTCATTTTCCCAGCTTTTAATTCAATCCTGGGTGGCTTGCATTGCTTGCAACCACCTATCACTCCAGTTCCAGGTAGCCCGATGTCTCTCTCTGGCCTCTAGTAGAATCTGTGTGCCTGTGTGCGCATGCGGTGCATACGTGCGTGCCTGTATCTGTGTGTGTGTGTGTGCGTGTGTGTGTGTGTGTGTGTGTGTGTGTGTGTGTGTGAATGTGCATGCTACATGGGTGGAGGCCAGAGGTCGTATGTCAGGCACTTCCCCACCTTTCCATTTTAATTTTTAAGGATGTATTTTTTGGAGACCAGTTGTCAATATGTGGGCCAAGCTGGTCTCAAACTCACAAAGATCTGCTACCTTCTGCTTCCCGAGAGCTGGGGTTGGAGGCATGCACCACCATGGCCACCTATTTTCAATTTCTTCTTTATGCATCTGTGTGTGGTGTACACGTTAGTGCGGATCCTCACAGAAGCCAAAGAAGGCATCATATTCCTGGAAACTAGAGTTACAGGTGATCGTAAGCCACCAGTGTAGGTGAGAGGAACTGAACGCAGTCCTCCAGAAGAACAGCAGGGATACTTAACTGCTAAGCCATCTCTTCAGCACAGTCCTGGTGTTCTTGATTCTCCTGTTTTCCCAGATCTGCTGGACATGGCCTGGGCCTGCCTCCTCATCTCCGGCGTCATGAGTTTCTTTGTGTGCATGGGTCTTACCAGCACTATATTCTTCCCTAGCACCAACCTGCCCTTGATGGACTTCTCTCTCTTCATCTGCAGCCTCGTGACAGGTATGCTACTCCGATGCTCTCCACGGCGCCCATCACAAAGGCTAGCACCCCCCATACTCAGTCTGTCTGGCTTCATCTTCAACCTCAGCCCCAGCCCTACCTCCTTACAAATCTTCAGCCGTGATGAGACCTCCGGCCCTGAGAACTGCCCCACTGCCTTAGCTCCCATTTCATCGCCAGTGAATCCAAACCCCTAGCCCTCCTCCCTGATAGCTGGTCCATGCCCACCTCATCTTGAACACACTTTTTCCCAAACCACCCTCCTTACTCTCCTCATCCTCTCCGAAAGTCTCAACACCCAACACCTGACCCCGTCCTTCTGAGAAGTTCAGCCTCGTCCTCAGTTCCAACCCAACCACAGTTGCACGTTCTTCTCAGTCCACACTCCAACCTGTCAGCTGGGAACTTCCCTCTGAAATTTACCCCGAGCAACTTCCAAGTCTATCCTCTCCAACCAAAACTCAAGGACACCTTCCACCTTTTCTCATCAGCAGCAGGTCCTGGACCCCAGCCTCTACGCAGAGCTCCACGTGGCGTTCTGTCACGCTTTCCACAGAGTTTCCTTCAAGATCCCTCATCTTGCCAAGCCACACTTTTCTCATCTTTTGTGTGGAACTTCTCGTTTTTCTTTTCCTTTTCAAACTGGGTCTCATGTAGCTGCGGCTGGCCTTGATCATCACACATATGTAGCTGACTACGTCCACCATGTCCGTGAACTTCTGCTCTTCCTGTGCTGAGCTAATACATGCATGTTAGGCAAGCACTGTACTGAGCAACGTCTCAGCCCAGTGGAGATGAGATTTTTCTCTGCCACGTGAGAACGCAGTGAGTGTTCGCTTACAAAGTGTTGAGTCTGTCATTTCTGTCACCACATGGAGTCCCATGGTTGGTTTGGCAAATCTGACAAGCTTGGTAAGCATTCTTCCTCCCTCAACACTCCTTACCCAGGAGAGAAGGGCAGTTCTTTGGTCAGGTCAAATGTATAAATAAAACCAGGTCAAGGCTATAGAAATAAAGGAAACCCCTTGCTAAAACCTTCAGACAAGTCCATGCAAAGCACCCAAGATAGTGATGGGTCTAAAACTCTGGACTATGTGGTCTCCCTTCAAAGAAGTCACAAATGGTGGCACAGGTCTGAAATCCCAGCATTCGGGAGATGGAGTGAGAGGATAACGAAGATAAAGAGGGACCAGTGCTTCACACTACTTTGATAACAACACTCACAGTGAAAACAGCCCAGCCTCTCCCAGGTAATCCAAAACTGACATGCTGACTAGAACACCTCATGGCCATACTCAGACTGCGAGAGGTTGGGGGCATTTTAATTAGGCGACAAGTGGTGGTGTCCTCCTGTCCTTGATAATACTGCGCAGTGCTGAGGACAAGGCAGTCCTGAGGACAGGGCAGTGCTGGGGACAGGGCAGTCCTGAGGACAGGGCAGTGCTGGGGACAGGGCAGTCCTGGGGACAGGGCAGTGCTGAGGACAGGGCAGTGCTGGGGACAGGGCAGTGCTGGGGACAGGGCAGTGCTGGGGACAGGGCAGTCCTGAGGACAGGGGGGCATAAAAGTTTTGTCTGCTGTTCACTGGCTGTGTCCACTTCGTCTGGGAGCTTTTGCTGTTATTATCACTCTTTCTTTCGTTTTCTGAGACCAAGTCTTACTTTGCAACCCAGGCTGTGGAGAAATTCCCTGCCACCTTTTTGCTTCAGCCTTTCTCCCGCTGGGACTGAAGGCAGCACACTCCCACCTGTCTGAGTATAGTTGTTGGGACTAGAAAGACAACTCCAGGTTTGGAGCACATGCTGCTCAGAAGAGTAGAGCTCTGTTCCCAGCGCCGATAGCAACTCCCAGCTGTGTGTAAGTCCAGCTGGGGGAGCTACTGCCCTCTGCTGGCTTCCATGGGCACTGCAAGCAGTTGTGCACATCCCCACTCCCCCCACACACATACAATTAAAAAACTAAAATATGTTTTAAGTATAATTGTTTTAACATAAGCCACAATTAATAGAAAATGTCTTAGTGTATAATGAGGCATTTTCAGTTAGATAATTCTATTATTTTAACTGAACATCTTGTGTTATTTCCAATAACTCAAACAGGGGTGGGGGCAGGATTCGGTCCAATCTGAGTAAGAGTTTCTTTTTTTCCCCTTTTAAAAAATTACCATCTGTTCTTGTTGATTCAAAGGACCCAAAAATGATTGAATTCTCTGTCCCTCTATCTCTCTCTTTCTCTCCACCCTCTCTCTCTGTGGCTCCAGATTCCCAACATAAAAATAATAATAATAATGAGAGAATTTATTACAGTCTTTGAAGTTTACCATGGGCCACCACACACCCTCATGATGGCCCCCCAAAGACAAGCTGATGGTAATACCCACGGTAGAGCTGATCATAGTGAGACTCAGACACACTAGATAAAAGTTAGGGGCAGAGGCAGGGTAAGAGACCTGGCCTTGGAGTCCCAAAACCTCCCAGCGTCTCATATCAGGGTACTGTCATGAGTCCAAGGGTGGAGGTTTAGGTTCTGGAGATTTCATTAGAGGCAATGTGGGGGCACATGATTGAAATCCTACCACTTGGGAGGTTAGAGCAAGTTATCAGCAAGTTCAAGGTCAGCCTGAATGACACACAAGTCCAGTAGCTAGCCTGGGCTATAAATAAAGCAAGATCTTATCTCCAAAAAGGAAGGTAGGAAGGGAAGGAGGGAGGGAGAAAGGAGGGAAGGAAAATGGAGAAAGATGGGAGGAAGAAGTTACAGGAAGAGAAAAAAGAGGCCTGGAGATGTCGCTCAGTTGATAGAGTGCTTGCCTAGGGTGCACAAAACCCTGGGTTCCATCCCCAAACTGTACACTCTGAGCAAGGCTATGCCCGGCTGAGACAGGAAGAGTTCAAGGTCAACCTCAGCTGCAAAGGGAGTTTGAAGAAACCAGCACCACAGTGAGAGAGCCACAGCCTGTGACTAAGCCTGGGAGCGGGAGGGGTCACGCCTGTTCTGTGCTACACAGGGATCAACATCATTTTGGGGGTCCTGTTCTACCTGATGCAAGCCCGAAAGTTCTTACAAGAAGGCATGACCTACACACTGGGGAGCAGTTTCTACCTTGCCTGGACCAATGTCTTCTTCTTCATCGTGATTGGTCTGCTGGGCTCTGGCGTGGCATCAGCGGTGCAGATGGGGGTGTGGGGATTGTTGGGAGTCCGGGCCAGGGAGGGTGAGACTGGGCTTGGAGCCAGGGTTGGGGATTCTTGTGGGTTTGGGGTAGGTTGGGGACAAACTGAGGGTGACGTTGATTTGGGGATTAAGGATGGGGCAGGGGCTGGGTTAGGACAGTGTAGGGTAAAAGGTGAGGCTAGCCTACTGACCTTTGTGTTCTCTACCCTCTTTCTCTCCCAGGTCTCTTCTCCTATCTGAACTACATCAACTTCTGGTCTATCCTGTCACTCCGGGCTATATGGTCTTAGGACCTGACAATGAACTAGCACCAATGGTCCGCTTCGACTGCCATCTGCCTGGCAGTCCACCCCCCATACTCGTTCCGTGACTTCTGTCTCCCTCCAGCCCAGAATACTAATTTATATTTTAAAGAAAAATATCTTCTGCCCAGAATACTTCTTTATTTGGCTCTGTATGTGGAAGCAAGTCCTTCCTGGAACTGGCAAATTCTCTTACCCCCCCCCCCACCTTGTCCATCCTTGTCCTCCTAAGAAGAGGGACAGAAAAGGAACTCAGGGGCTCAGGGGTAAAACATCAAAGGTCAGAAAAGAGACTGGGGTAAGGGTCCTTGGCAAATGGTAGGTTTTTGCTTTGTTTCACTTTGGTGGGTTTTGTGGGGGTTGGTTTTCAAGACGGTTTCTTTGTGTAGCCACGGCTGTCCTGGAACTTGCTCTGTAGACCAGGCTGGCCTCGAACTCATTGAGATCTACTTGTCTCTGCCTCCGGAGTGCTGAGCTTAAAGGTGTGACCCACTACCACCTGGCCAGAAGGTGTATAATACTTGTTAAACAGTCTTTTGATTTCTGTGGGGGTTTCTTGTTTTGTTTTTGAGGCAAGGTCTCACTATGTTGAGCAGGCTAGCCGGAACTCAGACTTGGACCTGCCTCCTGATAGAATTAAAAGTGTGTATCACTGTGCCCCAGCTCTGACCTTTAGTCTTACAATCACTCTCTCACCTTTTCTGAGGAAACCCTGCTCTTATCCTCAACTCCCCTCCCATCTTTTTTTGCAGTCTAAACCCCCACACCCCGTTCTCTTTTTCCCAAGCCCACAACACAATCCTGTTCCATATAAACCTTTGGGAGGGAGGTGTGGGGCCGAGAGCCCTCTGATGAGTGGGGAAGGGTTAAAACCCAGGTAAAAATCCCAGTTCTGCCCAGGTCTACCCCAACTTCCTGCACAGGAAAATGAGAGCCATCCTTTCATTCGTGTTATGTCTAGAGAGTGCTACTTACTAGCGCTATGACTCATAGCAAGGCCAACCCACCTGGGACTCAGTTTCCTTGTCTGTAGATAACGATGATAAACTACACAGGTTGACATCTCCACATATTATCTACACAGTGCACACCCAAGAACTGCATGAACCAAGGGCTGGAGAGTTGGTGTGGTGGTCTGAACAGCTATGGCTCCCGTAGACAAATATGCATGAATGCTCCCACTGGAGTGGAGTTATTAAGAGGGTGGGAGTAGGTGTGACATTGCTGGAAGTGTGTCACCGTGGGGGCAGGTTTGAAGGTGTCGTATGCTCAAGCTCTGCCCAGTGTGAAGCACAGGCTCCTTCTGCCGCCTGCGAACCGAGATGTCGAACTCTCAGCTCCTCCAGCACCAGACCTACCACACACTGCCATGCTTCCTGCCTTGATGAGAATGGGCGAAACCGCCAAACTGTAAGCCAGCC
This sequence comes from Micromys minutus, assembly GCF_963924665.1. Taxonomy (NCBI): domain Eukaryota; kingdom Metazoa; phylum Chordata; class Mammalia; order Rodentia; family Muridae; genus Micromys; species Micromys minutus. The sequence goes on along the minus strand of NC_137967.1, from coordinate 5,744,904 downwards.
TCAACTACATGTTTTCCTTCATAAGAGTTGCCTTGGCCCTGGTGCCTCCTCACAGCAATAAAGCCCTAAGACAGATGATGGCTTAGTGGCTGAGACCGCTTGCTTGCTTTCCCAGAAGACCGAGTGCCGTCTCCAGCACCCATGTTGGGTGCCTCACAACTCCAGCTCTGCCCTTCTAGCCTCTGCAGGCATTGCTTTCCTACATAAGCATATACACCCCCACCCCAACACGCCCCCACCCCAACACACCCCCACCCCAACATGCACACTCACACAAATGAAAATAAATTTAAATATATATATATATATATATATATATATATATATATATATATATAAATTTGAAAGAAAAGAACTGCACAGTTGAGTTGAAAAAAAAAAAATGGCCAAGTGTCTGGACGGATGGCTCAGCCAAAGGGCCAGTTTCAACACTCCCTTCTGACCTGTGAGGGTACCAGGCACACACACGCACGCGCACACACACACAAGCGAAACACTCATACAAACAAATCTAAAACAAGTACATTTTATTTTCAAAGGAGAAAGAACATGGATGTGTCTCATGTATTTCAGGCTGGTCTGGAACTCACTATGTAGCCGAGATGGAACCTAAGTTCTCAATCTCTTGCTGGCATTGTAGGTGGGCAAACCATGCCTGGTTTAATGCTGGGGATGAACCCAACGCCTCCTAACATGCTGGACACTCTACCAAGCCACACCCCCAAGCTAACGTGTCCACTTTTAAATAAACATAAACAACAGCTCTGTCTTATACTAGGATCTACAGGTGATCAAATAAACACGGGCCCAGTAAGATGGAGGCAAGGGGATCCGTGCTATGGGGAAAAAGAAAGGTGTCTTGGTTATTTTTCCTGTTGCTAGGATAAAACATCCTGATAAAAGCCACTTAAGGGGATAGGTTCACAATTCAAAGTGCAGTCCATTACATGGCGAGGTAGGGTGGGACTCATGGAGGAAGGAGCCTGAAGAGGCAGCTGGTCACACTGCATCCGAAGTCAGAGGGACATGAACACCTGAGCCCACCCTTCTCCATTTGTGCAGCCCACGGGTCCCCTTCCCAGGTCAATTAACTTAACCAAGATAATCTGTGCACAGGTATAGTCAGAGGCTAGCCTACTTACAAGGTATGCTCCAAGGCTTGTTTCCTGGGTGATACTAGATTTGGTTAAGTTGACCCTATTCATCACCAATGTGGTAATGGAAGCCAAGCATATCGGACAGGAAGATCTCTGGGTTCAAGGCCAGCCTATTCTATAGAGAGAGAGAAACCATGTCTCAAGAAACAAAACAAAAATATGGTAAGGGAGATAGTACTAGAGAGAGGGCTTGGTTGGCGTAGACTGTTTGGGGATTCTTTGAGCAAAGGTGACGGTGGGAAGAGAGAAGCTGTGTGGATTGCAGTTGGTTGAAATGCAGAGAACGGAGCGTGCCAAGAGTCCTGTGGCAAAGGACTCAGGTTCTATAGATATGTGGAAGGCCTCCAGGGAGGAAAATGAGCGGAGTGTACAGAAGGAACATCGCTGGGGGCCCTGAGGAAACCATGGCCTTTCCTCTAGGGTGGGCCAATGGACACTTATTTCCATACCTAAGAGAAGACTCTTTCCCTTCGCTTCAGACCACTAGGTTGCAAGGCCAATCTCCTCAAAGGAATGAGGAAGAGCCCTAATGATCAGAGGGTCGGCTAAACAAAGAACACTCAGGTCATAGTAAGGAATCTATAGCTTAAAGAGTAACATGGAAAGACTATTTGGAGGGCAGATTGGAGAAAAAGACAACCCGTATGAGGTACAGACTTAAAAAAAAAAAAAAGTCCTAGTAAGTTTGTGGTTGAGGACCCATCTCCAGCTCATCCAAGAATTCAAAACTCTGACCCTGATTCCCCAAGACCTCCGCCTCCTTCCTCAAACCTACCAGTCCATATCTCAGCCTCCAGATTCAGACACAGTAGCCCAGCCCTCCCAGCCCTGCTCTCTCACACCCAGGGGTCCAGACCCAAGCTACCCTCCCCCAGGCACAGGGAATCCCCGCCTTTTCGCCCTAGCGTCCCTGCTCGGGGCCTGCCCAGCGATTGCCCAAAAGTCCGCCAGCCTGTGCTGGTCCTGCCTCCCGCGTGGCAGCTGCGACTACTGCCCGGGTAGGTACTTTGGGCGTAAGCCAGTCACCGCAGCACGCACTAGCTACCCCGCCGAGCTGGCGAGTCCGGGAGCTTCCGGTTCAGGCTCCACCCTCACTCCAGGGGGCCTTTCTGGCCCCGCCTCTCCGTGGGAGCTGTCTAAGAGCTGCCTGACGAGAGTAACGGAAGAGCCTTCCGGTTATGTCCTTTATTCTTTTCATCCTCTTCGGAAACAACGTGCCTTGTCCCTGGTCAGGACTGTTCTAGCGGCAATAGACGTTTTCCCTTTTCCTGCCACCAAGAAAGCGGGATTCCCGGCTCGGGCGTAAGCAGAGGCTGCCTCGGGGCGGGGCCTAAGCCGCTGGAGGCGGTGCCCCGCGGACGCGGTGGGTGGGACTGACAGGCGGCGCGCGCTATAAAATGGGCCACGCGGCTCCGGCGCGCGCCTCTGGCGATTGCGCGTGAGGTGGGCTCTCTGCTGGTGAGTTTTCCCGAGGTTGGCCTCGGCGCCTTCCAGCCTGTGGTGCTACTTTGCGCCCCGGGAAGCGCGTGTTCCCGGGTACCCATGGCCTGGTCACGGGTGTGCCTGTCGCGTGGACGGGCTCACGGGCGCTGCTTGGGGCGGCGGGCGCGCTCGGGTTGGAACCAGGATGCCCCCTGAAGGGGTGGATCGGGTACTTTGGGGACGATACCTTTCGCCAGGTTTGTGGAGCTTGGGATGCCGGGACGGGCCTTCCTTTGTCTTGCCTTAGCCGGGCTACGCCATTTCTGCTGCTCACGTCGCGGGTCTTGTCCGCCATCTTCCCGATTTTAGGTGACAGGGAGGGGTGGGGTGTGTGTGACAGAGAATTTTTCCTCCCAATGACAGCCCCGTGCTACCTGCAGGTTCTCTCCGTAGGAAGTTTCTGCCACTGCCCCTCCCCCGTGTGGTATTTTGGCATTTTTGTGCAACCTAGAACGCATGAGGGCTGGAGGAGGATGGGGTGTAGGGGCAGATACACGATACGGAGTTACCAAGGCGGATGTGAGCGCACGTGGAGGACTGGATTGCTTCGGAGCAGCAGGTAGGAGTAGACAGGAGAAAGGAAGCCAGGCCTTTGTTCACCTGCAAGAATATTAACAGCGGTCACAAGACACCTAATGGCTTTGTGGTTGGGCCTAATGACACAAGCATGTCGTCTCAGCTACTCAAGTAGATTGCATATTTCACCCAAAATATCTTAACCACACGTTCTCCTCTAAAGCAATCTTTTTCTGCCTACTGGTCAGTGCCGTTGTCAGCCTTGATTAGACTCTGTCCTCCTGGGATCCTATTTATTCTCTTTGTGTTCCTTGCCTAGTCATCTCCCAGACGGCTTTCACGGGGTGGTTCAAATCTGGCTGAGTATGTCACGGGGTTTCGTTGGTTTATATTTTGCTCCGTAGAACAATCCCCTTAGTTCTCCCACCAGTTCCTCAGAAGGATTTGTGTCTTTGCAGGTTTTGTTTTTCAAGGTTACTTAAGACAGGGGAACATCGTGTCCATAGGGAATCTCTGTGGACCTTATTGGACTGGGGAAGTTGGAGCATCTGGTGGATTTTGTGTTTAATAATCTTTTATATTGTGTTAGCGTGGCCACCATCCTGAAGGCAGGTGGCTGACGTTGCAGAAGGCCTGAGGATCCTATGATGTTCAGCACTGGGCTCCAAACATCCTTGAGGACACAGTGCCCCTCCAGGACCTTTGACACCTGGAGGTCTGAGGACCTCTAAGTTTAATGTTCTCTGCACCTTTGGGCTGTCCCCACACAACCTCAGCAAGTCCTTTCTGTATTACAGGGGTATCTTGAAGCCAAGTGCACATCCATCATCGTCTTACTGTGGTAAGAACCTTTACTTTTAAATCTATCCACACCTAAAATATTGTACAGTCCTTTTCAATTACTTTAGTTGAATTTAATGAACCTGCAGTTACATGTCAAGATTCTTAAATAGGACCAGTCAGATGGTTGATAAAGATACCAGATCTGCTGTTCATAACTCCATATTGGTTGGTCAGTAAGCCACCTCAGTAGAGGGAACAAAATGTCAGCATTGTCGCCTGCCCACTGGATTTGTGGACTGAGGACAGTGTACCTTTGAGCCTCAATTAGGTCCTAGCAAATAAAATACTTTTTTTTTTAAGAACCTTGAATTTACATAGATGCCATTATTAAAATAACAAGATTTATCAGAAGACAGAAGTATGTGTTATCTGAAAAAGAACAAGTTCTCCGGGAGAATGTCTCCTTGTTTCTATGTTGGAAACAGGGAAAACAGTGGCTCCACTGTTGACCTGGAGGCGTTTTATCTCTGACCATAGTGGGCTTGGGATAGTCACAAAGTGTCCTGCGTAGTGCTGAGCACTTGGAGTCTGTGGGCAAAGATAGGAACTGAGGAGCACTGAGGGCTGGCAAGGAAGACCTGGTGCTTGTAGACTGTGTCTCGGAATGGAAAAGGCAGGACAGCAGCTTACCTGTTGCCTACCCCACAACCACTGCTTATATAGGTCTTAGAAGTACTTGAAACGGGGTGAGTGTGGCTGGGGCTGAATTTTTTATTATTCTGTGGCTACATCTTTAGACAGCTTGTTTTTGCACAAAATATGGAGGCTGGTGGCTGCTAAATAATTGAGCAAAATGGTGTGCCTTCCTTTTCAGTTATTTCCTATAATTTGGATTTAACAAGCCAGCAATTCTAGGATTCAAGGCCAGCCTGTGCTGTATAACAAGACTGTTGGGTGGAGGAGAAGGGGGCAATATTTGAGGGAAATGAGCTCACTACATCCCACCAAAGTGGATGGTGTCATTTCTTCTCTGCAAAATGCGGGGTCATTACTTCCCCACATTGCAGACTGAAACTATGGCACTGGCCTCGCACTTAGGCAGTTGAAGAGTTGGTTTGGGGAGAAACAGGCCTGGAAGAAGGGCAGAAGCCTTTCACTACATTCTAGGAATTCCAAACAGTCCTAGGGCTAAGCCATGACACCAGGACCAGCCTCTGTCTCATTTGCCCTACATTTCCAAGGACAAAGCAGCTTCAATCTACAGCATGCAGGCCAGCGCGGACAGTTGAGAATAATTGTGGCGTCTGCTTGTAATCCCAACATTCCAGGCGGCTGAGGCGGGAGGATCCTGAGTTCGCGTCCAGCCTGGAATCCATACAAACATAGGTAAGATTTGGAGGAGGGGAGTAGAATGTATCAAATCTACCTTAGGAGGTAGAGGCATTTTGGGAATATAAAGGCCAACTTTGCTCACATAGACTGTCCCAAACAAGTAAATGGTAACATGTTACAGACCCCTAAAGGGCCGGGGTTCTCTGTATCAGCCATTTTCTTGACTGGATTTCTGAGCACTGGGCTACACTGTCCCCCTTCAAGTGGCCCCGGACCTTAGAAAAAGAGAGGGTATTAATATTACCAGGACCCCTATGATGTTCAGCACTGGGCTCTGACCATCCTGAGGACATGGTGCCCCCAGGGACCTTTGACACCCTGGGGTCTGAGGGGCCCTGGCTACAAAGGGAGTGGATGGGGACGCTGTGGTCCTCATGAGTCTCACCAGCCTATTTCTCCTCTCCCTCCTGCCAACAGACAGGTAGTTCCTTCAGACAACCAGGCTTCCCTCCAGGTAAGCAGAAGGGCTACCTAAAGTAGGGTGAAGGTGTTGATGCTGCTGTACAAATAGCGCTTTAGACTCTGCTGTTGGTGCATATGCTTGGGGACTCCTGTGATGTCCAGCACTGGGCTCTGACCATCCTGAGGACATGGTGCCTCCAGGGACCTTTGACACCCTGGGGTCTGAGGGGTCCTGGCTACAAAAAGGAATGACTAGGGGAGTGCCATGGTCTTCCTGTCCCTTGTTAACCTCTGTCCCCTCTCCTTCCTGCCTACAGGTGGTTTCTGCAAACAGCCTACTTCCCTTCAGGTAAGAGCAGGACTGGGGTGGGGGTCTAGTGCTAATCACACGAACTTGGTTTCCACGGTGAAGCTGGACGAGGCTGCTGTTGTGCATCTTGTCATACTGTTCTCGAGAACCCCCGTGATGTAAAGCACTGGGCTCTGACCACCATGGTGACATGTTGTGCCTCCAGGACCTTTGACATCCAGGAGTCTGAGGGGTTTCTCTCTAGGGGGGTGCTGGGTGGGAGTGTGGGTCTTTGTCACCTACCAGCATGCCCTGTGTCTTTGCAGCCTCTGCAGCAGTATTGCTTTCAGCCGTCTTGCTATCTTTACCTTGAGACTGTGAGGGCCATGGCAGAGAGGGTGCTGGTGCCCACCCAGATAGGCCGAGGGGACCGCTACTACACGTACACGGAGCTGTTGGCCATCTCACGGCGTTTCAAGCAGAACCCCAATGAGCTCATGGTCACCTGGATCCTGCGGGTGTATGACCAGGGAGGCCCTGCCCTGTCCCTGAATTCCGGGGAGCTGGGGCTGCTGGGTGACCTCACCCATGATGCCATCTTTAACTACCGCTGCAAGGCCCTACGGGGGGCTGGCTGCCAAACTCTACTGAGCTGGCTGCTGCAGGCCTGGCGTCAGCGCTGGGAATCCTCCCTGCATTTTGAGGCCACTGAGCTACCCTTCAGGCCCTGGACCACCATGGAGGAAGGCATCCAGCTGGTGCGGGAGCTGGGCATGATTGAGTGGATCTACCTTGACCCAGAAGGGCCTGTGGACCTGGCCCCCGAGGATGTGGCCTTCACTCAAGGCCTGCAGCGTCGCCTGCTCACAGCAGCACCGTCTGAGCTGCGGCTGTCACTCGTCAGCCTACTGGTGCGTGGCATGACGGTACTGGAGGCTGTGATGGAGATCCAGACTATTGCTGATGTGGGCCTGCTCTGGCGCCAGAGCCACCCAGGCCGCACCAAGCTCATGCTGGGGCCCAACCCAACTCGCAAGGACCTCCTGGGCTGGCTGCTCAGCCATGGTGTACCCAGGGAGCAAGTAGACAGGCAGCCCACCAAGGTACTCCTGGAACTGTACATCAAAGAAGCCAAGCGCAGTCGAGGCCACCCCAACTATGGGCTGACTGAGGAGCAGCCCCCACCGCCCCCGTACTCTGACCAGGCCTGTGGGGAAGAGCAGCCCGTGCGTCATGACTAGTCCTGGACTGACTTGGAGAGAAAACTTGCTCCCCAGGGTTGAAGGTGGGGAGATGAGTTGCAGAGGGGTGCCTGTAGCCCAGGTCACTAGGAAGCAGCTTGGCAAGCACCTTCCCCATATTCTCATCCCTACAGCACCTCAATGCCAAGTACCAGAGAGGTGCGTGATCCCAGCTACACAGCCCCAGTCCGTGTGCAAAGTGAGCTACAAGTGGCCATTGGCTGTGAATCTAGGGTGCTTATGGCCCTGGAATTAATTAATCCCCTTGATTAATGATGGATGGAGTTTAAGGCCATGCTAAGATGTGTGGCCACATCAGGGTTCCCACCCCTCTGCCTCCACATGGACCCCAAAGCACTACATACAGGCCATCTTGAATTTTTTACTTTTTCAATGCAACACTTACATAGTATTTTAAGTATAGGCCGTACTTCCATGGACTTTTACTGGATGTTTGACACTTTAGGGCCAGTCTCCCTATTGTAAAGGCTTAACATTGCAAACTTTTCTAATGCAGCATTTTTACTTTATATTTTATTTTGAGCTTATGTGACACTTTGGTTTTGGGGAAAGGAGAACCCCCTTTTGTAAAGACTTTGCTTTGGGAACCTTGTCCCCGTTTTCTTTTAACCATGCCCTTCCCTTTTGAAACACCTTCCAGCTGGGTCTGGTCTCCCTGGCTGCACAGAGGGCCCCTGGCCAATGTAGATCTGGATTTAGTGGAGGGGCGAGGTGGGCAGCCCTGGGACTTCTGCCTTCGTGAGTTCCTATTAAATGGCTGGTTCATTGTCCTCTGTGGGGTATGCTGTTTGACGTGGTCCCGGCGTGGGTAGGATCTGGGTGATGAGCTGGGTCCAGGGCAGGTGAGGCACAGGCGTACTTGCCCACCTTTAGCCCGTTTCCAGAGGATACTCCAACGGTCTGGTGAGGAAAGGTGGGCTGGTGGGGGCCAGTCATAGCCACTGGCTGGCCTCATCCCTACCTCAGAACCTCGTTTGATTTGGGTCTATTTTGGTTCTTGTGAATCAGACCCTCTAGTTCAGGTCTGTCGTAGGATTCTGATATGCTCCTTAACTTCCTTGGGATCTTAGCTTTGATGTACCTCCCCCAGACCTCAAGACAAGGAGCACCTACTGGCTTTCCCAGTGTTGTCTGGGGCTCTGGGGGATGTGAACCCTAGACAGTGGGCATGGGGCACATGTTGATGGCTGCTGGAGGGGTGGAGCCCTCCACTTCAGGAAAAGCAAGGGTGGAGCTTAGACACTGGTTACATAAACAGTGCCCTGGAAGAGCCCCTCCCTGTCTGCCACCAGTTGGAAGGGTCGTGGGTAGAGCTGCTTAAGGCAATTCATTCAGTCCTATGTGCTCTCAGGCTACAGCTTCCCACCTGCACACACGCTTATTGTGAGTCCTGACCCCTGTACAGCAACTGAGCGCCCAAGCTGCCATAATGCTTGGGGCCCCACCCAGCCTTCGTCCCCATAGGCGCATGAGCACAGTAAGTGACAAGCCAGAGCAGCAAGTGAGCACACGTGTTGGGGTCCAGTGGCGGCTCAGGGGGGCACTTTCATGCCTATCCATTCCCTCACACAGCCCCTCCCAGAGCCCGTAGGCAGCTGGGCCTCCAGGCCAGAAGGCCAAGCCCGAGGCTCAGCACGGCCAGCACAGCCACAGCTCCGGCCAGCAGGGGCACCGTGACTGCGGGAAGAACATGGGGGTTGTGAATCCCAGGCCTTGGAAACTCCCCATTCCCACCCCTGCGCAGAGGGCTGTCACCTGGGGGGCTGGCAGGCTCATAAGAGCCATGGCAGGGGGCCCCATGGGCTGGAGGCCGGGCTGGAGCAGTCAGCTGCTGGAAGCGCCCAAGTGGGCAGGGAGCTGGGCACCCAGGGACCCTGAGTGGCAGGGGCGGGCGAGATGTGTCATTGCGGTAGATGAGAGAGACGGTGACATTCCTGGTGGTGGAAGGGACAGTAGCATCACTTGCTCCCTGTCCTAGGAAGAGCCCATACCACCCAATGCCAAGCCGTCACCCATACTCACTCTCCATCTTCCTCCTCAGGGTCCCTGGAGCTCCCCCGGAATTCAAAGGCCATGCAGGCAGCGTAAGGTGGGGTGTTCCCATCGTAGAGGCCCAGAGCCCCCTGGAGGGCCAGCAGGGTGCTGTCATGCTGAAGAGAATGCCCAGGGATAGAGGCTAGCTACATCAGGACCCCAGAGTGTCTCCAGTTAGAAGTAACCCCAGAGCACTCCCGTCTACATCATAGGCATTCTACACTGACTTCCCAGATGTGCAACTTGTGGCTGGGCAGTTCCATTCAAGTCAGTCCTTGCAGGAGGACTAAGGTCTCGCTCCTCTGACCCCTCCCTCATCTTTACTGTGTCTCTAATGGTGCCGTCTAAGTACTATAGGAGATAAGGGTGGGCCACGGCAGTGGACTTCGGTTACAGAGGCACTGTAGTCTGACCACCACAGCCTGTCACTCATGTAGCAATGCCAGCCCTTCCCAAGGACTCACCGCTGAATACATGACCATCTTGAGGGGCAGCCCCAGGCGCTGCGCCCTCGAGAAATTGCTGAGGATGGCATCCAGCAGAATCCCTGAGGGACAGGAAGAGAGTATTTAGGTGCCTCCTCCCCACCTGACAAACGGCTCCCCCGTAACCACAGACCTTACCGCCTGTCAGCTGGGCCTTTTCCGCTGCTCGGGGTGGGCCCACATGTGCTCTGATATCCAGAGCGGAAATCTGTGACAGAGTCCTCAAGACATCTGGGGAGGCCCAGGATGGAAGAGCAAGACCATGGGCACGCTGGAGGAGAGAGAAAGGGCCTCAAGAGGGAGTCCTCAGTCACCGCCCCCGTGTGTGTGTGTGTGTGTGTGTGTGTGTGTGTGTGTGTGTGTGTGTGTGTGTGTACACCTAGGTTAGAAGTTTTCTGCAAGTCTTTCTCAAGCCTGGCCCACCTAGTTTGTTTGAGAGCCTCACTGGCCTAGAACTCATCAAGTAGGCCAGGTTGGCTGGCCACTGAACCCCAGGGTCAGCACCAGAATTTAGGTGTAAGCTACTGCACCCAGCTTTTTCATGTGTGTACTAGCCATCCACATTCCTCATGCTTGTATGGCAAGCACCTTACAAAAAAGCCAACCCTCCAGACCCTGGCCCTCATTCAAACCCCTCAAAGATCAGCTCACCACAGTATGAGCCAGAGCAAGTACCAGACCAGAGTCCTTACCAAGCCCTTTGGGACCAGAGGTGCCTTGGAATCTGACATTCGGTTTTCTAGAAAGATCCAATGAAATGGTACCAGGAAAGGGGACATATATATGCTGTGTCGCCATCCTGCCAGCCTGTCATTGTCCCCACCGTGCGGAGCGCCAAACCACTTGCCCCGATGAAACAGCTAGGACGGTGCAGAGTTGGAATCCCCAGCTGGGAGAGGTGAGAAGAGGACTCACCTGGCAGATCAAAGTATCCAGAACCTTCCACGCTCTGCGGAGCGGCTCTCCAACCAGCGACAGTCCGGTGAAGTTGCTCAGGCGGGTCAGGAAGTCCTGAGTGGAGATACAGGACTGGATGAACCCTGCCCATCCTTGCCTGGCACCCGGCCCCAGCAGCCCACAGCAGCACTCACTGTCCAGCCCTCCAGGGCCTCCTGGTAGTCAGCTGCCTCTGTGGACTCCCGCAACAGCTCGTGGTATCGAGGACAGCTGCGCATGGGGAACCTCAGCAACTGGGGGAAACTGAGGCTCAGAGAAGACAGCTGCAAGTCTGGGGTCTCACAGTTGGCCATGGGACCAGGGTCTCTGGCCCTTGCCTCTCCCAGATCCCCTGTATCCAGCTGTGCTGAGCAGGGTTGGCAGCTTACCCGCTCTGGCCAGCTAGCTCTACCACGGATAACCTTGCTGATCTCGGCTGTTCTGGGCTTCTAGAAATGGATCCGCCTGGCTTGGAGCTGCCTCTGCCCCTCTCCAGCTCAGGGCTGGACTTTATTTCCATTTTTGTATGTGTGATGCTGGCTATAGAACCCAGAACCTTGGACAGGGTAGGCAATCCCTCTACCTCTAAGCCACGCCCCCAGCTCCTCACTGAGCCACACTCCCAGCCCCTCCTCACCAGAGGATTCTAAGCTGGGGAGGTCTACCCCCTAAGCTACATCCCAGTCTTGTTAAACTTCTGTTTTCATTTTGAGAAAGTCTCGCTAAGGACCCCAAGAATGATGTTGAACTCAAGATTCTTCCGTCTCTCCCACCAGATCAAGCCCCCTGACCTTGTCCTCAGACACAGGCACTGTGTGCACTGGAATGGGCTTCCAGTCAGCCTCGGGACTTCCAGGGGCAGCCTCCGGGAAGAGCCCAGCCAGGTTTGCCTGTGCACTCTCCAATGTGCGGTCAAAGTCTGTGCTGCGGATATACACCTGGGGTGGGTGAGGGTAGCAAAGCGGGTGGACAGGCCAAGGGTCAGCAGGGTCCCAAATCCAAAGCTTCAGACTTAGTTTGGGGTATGAAAGTCAAAGGTCAGGAAGGGGGAAGGGTCAAAGGACAGGCACTGAGGGTCAAAACTCAAGGTCAGTTCATGAGTCTAACGTTCAGCTTTGGAAGTTGGGATCAAAGGTCAGAGGTCAGAGTTGAGTGATGTGTTGGACTGCAGGGGTCTGCTGAGATCAGGTCAAGGGGGTTGGGGGTAAGAGGTCAAGATGTAGAATGTGGGGGCTGAATAACATGGAGCTAAAATTCAGTACTCAGACTTGAGGAGGTTGGAAGTGGGGGCGGTGCTCAGTGATAGAAGGCTTGCCAAGCATGTGTGGGTCCCGCTTCTTACCGAGAAATTCTACCCCCTAAGAAACATCAGGTGGGCAAAGGAAAAAATAAAAGGACCAGGTTCAAAGATCAGAAGGTCAGGATAGAGTGGTTGGAAATCAAGACAAAGGTTGAGGTCAGGTAAGGGGTAAGACTGATGGTTTGGGAGAAGGTCAGAGGGCAGTGTGGATTCCCTAATGACTTAGAAGCCCAAGGGTGCAGGTCAAGGGAGATCAAAGACAAGAGGTGAAGACCAAAGGGGGCCCTGGGGTCAAAGGTTAAGAAAGTACCTCTTCGCGCCTGTACTCAGGACTCAGGAAGGCCTTGTAACGCCTCCTCAGAAATCGGCCCAGTTCCAGCTGCTGGCGAATCCCCTCCTGGGGACAGAAGGGGCCTCAGCAGACCCTCATCACCTGTCCCCTAGCCCTCTTGCTCACCCCCCCCCGCTCCCTCCTCACCTTAGTCAGTTGGCCCAAGCCTCGAGGCCACAAGGTGGAGGCAGCTTCCTTGTGGGGATCTGTGGGGTAGGAGGCCAGTGGGGCCCGGTCGCCATGTCGGAATACCTGGAGATGTTGGGGAACCAGGTCAGGGCTGGCCTGCAAAGTAGAGGGTGGGTCAGGTGGGATGGGGGTCTTCGCACCAGAGCCACAAATAGCAGGGGCCCCTCCGGCAGGGCCTGGGGTAGCAGCAGCAGCAGCAGCAGCAGCAGCAGCAAGGGTCCGACGGTGTGGCCCTGAGACCCGGGCTCAGCCATTTCCACAGAGAGCAGACGCTGAGCTCAGCCTCCGTCTTCTGTGTCCTTACCTGCTCATTAGCCTCAGACTCAGCCCCCTGCAGGCCCCAGCACGCTCCCCATCACCAAGGAGGCCTGGGATTAACCCAGTTCATCTTCACAGACCCCCCAGGAGATGTCCATTTGGCCACCAGCATCTAGACTGTCCTGACAGGGAAACTGAGGCACAACAGGATGACTGACTTGCCTGAGGAAACATCTAGAAAATGGCAAAGCTGAGAGGTAGTTAGACACCTCCCTAACCCCTAGGCTTCCCCCATGTTTCCCGGTTTTCCTAAAATGTCAGGATTCTCTGAGGCCTCCTTGGACTTCTTGAAGATTTCGTTTTCTTTTCACACCTCGTACACCTGGTTAAAGCCAGCAGGGCCCTGAATCGAAATACCCAAGCCAGAAGTCAGATGGGCTGGGTTCATTGCTCTCACCGTTACAAGGTGTATAGTATTAGGCAAGTTACCGCACCTCAGTGTGCCTTCATCTTCACAAAACAGACCAGACCAGTTCAAAACGCACTGAGTGCTTAAGACAACCCATTCGTAGAGAGGAGCTGTTAGGAGGTTGTGTTGGTGACCACAGAACAAATGGCCCTAAAATTTCGTGTGTGTGCTTGTGTGTGTGCAGGAGTGCACACGTGTGTGGAGGCCAGATGCCGGGTGTCTTTTCCAAATACTCTCCACCTTTTCTTTTGAGACGGGGTCTCTCACTTAACTTGGAGCTTGCTGATTCAGAATAAACCGAGCTCCAGGAATCCTCCTGTCTCAACCCCAGCAAGCTCTAAGATCGCGATTACAAGCCGCCATGCCGAAATTTTTCAGAAGGGTGTTGGGGAACTGAGTCTCCAACCTGCTTGTGGGGCAAACATACCAGTGGGCCAGCCCTGCCCCCAGTCCCAACCTGAACATCTTAAAACAGTTGTCGTTGCCCATGGGTTTATGGGTCAAGAGTTGGGAGGGCTTAGCTTAGAGGGGACTCTAGCTGTTTACTTTCTGAGATCTTTTTCTGAAGTGGTGGCTTGTGTTGTTTTATTCACTTAGTAACAGGGTCTCATTGTCTCGGTCTGCCTTTGAACTCTCTACACACTGTGTAGGTGACGGTGACTTTGAACTCCTATCCAGGAAGAACTGCCGTGTTGCTGACCCAAGAAATCTCTCCATGTCCAGCATGGCGAACCAATTAGTTTATTGGGGTCACTCGCAGGTTTGTGAGTCAAAAGCAGTGGCCACACTGGTACCAGAAAGTCCTTGACAGATGGGGCAAGGAAGATAGATGTGTCAATGGGGGTTCTCTGTGCGCCTCAAAGGCAGCTCCACTTACGATTTCTGTCTTGGGGGCTGGAGAGATGGCTCAGAGGTTAAGAGCACTGTCTGCTCTTCCAGAGGTCCTGAGTTCAAATCTTGTATCCATATGGTGGCTCACAACTGTCTGGGGGCGATAACCATGAGATCTGGTGCCCTCTTCTGGCCTTCAGGCATACACGCAGACAGAACTCTGTATACATAATAAATTCATAAATCTTTTTAAATAAAGAGTCCCCTCTTCAGCAACCACCTGCTTCTACATCGAGTGAATCTGGAAAAGTGTCTTGAGTCTTGTGAGCCTCCTGAGCCGGCTTCCCACCCTGGACTGGAGAAACACCCGCACCACAAACAGAAGTTCTCCTTTGTGTAGAGGTCAGAGGTCAATGAGAGGTCAGAGGTCAATGTCAAATGCCTTGCTTAATTGCTTTTCACCTCTTCAGGTCTCTCTCACTGAGCCTGGCGCTCACTAATTTGGCCAGCAAGCCCCAGAATCTTCCGGTTTCTACCTCCTAGTGCCAAGGTGGCTGGCACAGCACCATGCCTGGCTTTTTCTAGGCGTGCTAGGGGAGCGAACTCAGGTCCTCCGCATGCTTAAGTTGCAAGAATTTACCCACTGGGCCATTCCCCAAACTCCTTTCCTGGGGGATATGTTTTCTTTATATTAAAAAAAAAAGTGGCGAAGACATCTTTGTGACTCACCGAAGGTCATTCCACTGGCAGGTGGGGTTCAAGCCCACATAGGCATCGCCCCAGGAGGCTTCTAGCCATGTACGTCTCCATCTCAGTGTCCAGCCTGAGGCATCACTGTGAAGAGCCTGGGGGGGGCTCCAGTGGTGCGCTCCTCTCTGCACAGAGGGTAGCAATTAGTGGGGGATGAAGGCAGCTCCACACAGGCGTGTATCTCTTCTCTCCCCTGTACCTCTAATAACCTGGACAGTTACGAGAGGAAAGACATAGAGAGGAGTTAGGAACCTGCAAAGAACACCGGGTGGTCAGAGTCAAAGTGCCTGGCTGTCCCTGCGGTCCAGAGGTCAGAAGCTACCACCTCCACCAGGCTTCCCATCATGATGAGCATTATACTGCCTTCACAAGCTGGGGACCAAATTCTGGTCTAAGTCCTGATGGTCATTCCCACCCTTGCATCTGGCAGACTCAAGGTTGCCATTTTGCTTGTGCTATTGGACCCCTTCATACCTCAGTTATTCCCCTGCCTCAACATACCAGAGCCAATCTGCTCCTTCCCTGCTCACAAGTCTCCCATGGCTCCTCAGAACATTCTAGGGGAATAAAACAGGATCCGGTGTGGAGATCCAGGCCTGTACTCACCAATCTCATAGGTCTCGACGCTGGATGTGGGTACCATGTGTGACATTATACACCCACATCCCTTTCCCCCCAATCCCCAGTGTGAATGTCTCTCCTACCCAAAATGCCCTTCCCTGGTCACCATGGTCACCATTCTGGTCTCCCCGACAACCCCCTCCCATTCTTGGAGCCTCTTTCCTGTCTGACTCAGAGGCCTGAAGGAGGGAGGTCAAGTGCTGTGTGGCTAGGACCCATGGCTATGAACTTGCAGGAAGTGAGGACAGGTGAAGGGACAGGGACAGGGGTGGGGGCAGAGAGGGGAGGGAGCTGACTCCTGACCTCCCCCCTCAGAATGTGACCTTGGCCATGGCCGTGTTCAGCATCCTAGCTTCCATTTACTTCTTCAACAAGGTGAGGGGGAGGCTGGGTGACGGAGGGGTCTGTCCCTCTTGTCTCTCTTCATTTGGCTTTATGGATCTTTCTGTACTGAGTTGCCACGTGTCTACATCCTGCTCTAGGCTCAACAGTAAGAAGGCATGGCTCCCCAGTCCAACAGCTTGGCCCTCGCCTGCCCTGCCATCGCTCTGGCCTCTGAGATCCAATAAATGTAACAGCACCAGATCAAGGCTCCCGGCTCCCTAATCTCTGCTCCCCACAAACTTGTTCCTCATAGGTCCATGGACTGCACATAACCATGGATCTCAGCAGGAAGGTGAAAAGTAGAGAGACCTGGCTCCTAGATCCGAGGGAGGAGGTTTGGGACCTGTCCCTTCAAGTCTGTGAGAGGCTGGGCCCTGGACCTCTGAGTCTGAGGGAAGAGGCTGGGCCCTGGACCTCTGAGTCTGAGGGAAGAGGCTGGGCCCTGGACCTCCAAATCTGTGGGAGGAGGCTGGGCCCTGGACCTCTGAGTCTGAGGGAAGAGGCTGGGCCCTGGACCTCCAAATCTGTGGGAGGAGGACTGGGCCCTGGACCTCCAAGTCTGGGGGAGGAGGCTGGGCCCTGGATTTCTGAGTCTTTGGAAGGAGGATTGGGCTTGGACCCCTGGGTCTGAGGGAGGAGTAGGTTTTGAAGAATGAGTAGGAATCTTTAGGTCACGTGAGTATATAAGGGGCATTTCAGCTGTGAGTGCCCGGGCACAGAGAAGACCTCCATCTGGCACTAAACAGCTTGCTCAGGACTTGAGGCTTGTCTCTCTGAGCACTCCTACCCAGCAAAGGTGGAAATCTGTTTAAAAGGAGGCCACGCTGAGGATTGTCAGAGATCAAAGGTGTGGGCAGATGCTGTGACCCTGTGTGAAGGACTCTGAGTGGATGTAATTCCTTTCCTGGTTATCTAAAGAAATGCTAATATTTCTTCCTTTTTTGTTTTTCTTGTCTTAGCAAACTCCTATTCAACTGTTATCACCTGCCATCAAACCCCTTTCTGATAGAAGTGTCCAGAACCCCACAAACAGGGAATCTGTCAGCAGCGAATTCCATCACTTTCCTGCCTCCTTCTTCAACCTCTCCAAGTTGCCCGGGGGGACACACCTGCCCAAGAAAATTCATTTGTATGCTCTGGGTCTTCTGAACAAGGACTAGAAATTTCCAATAACGAACAGATTTGTAAATCCGTTTGGTTCCGATTTGTGCAATTTCAGTGGGTTACAAGCAAACCGAGACCCTTTGTCCTCAAATCCTTGTACGCAAAGCCAGAAATCGCCGCATGGTGGCGATGTCAGACTATTTTCCCAGATTCTAATTGGCACCAGGGATTGAATTTTCAGGAGACTGAGCCTCCTGCCCGAGCTCTCTCCCAGGTATTTCTCAAGCCTCCGCCCCCTCCCCGTCCTGTAAGAAGAGTAGCCCTCCCTGCACCTCTCTACCCACAGGACCCCACCAGACCTCTCTGCTATATCCTTAGCCCCGTAACTCAAAACTGATGGGGCAGACACATCCCAACGGCTTTTCACCTGCTGTGCCCAGACACACTCCGCGAGGGGTGAGGTGCCCTTTGCAACCTCTATTTTGCAAATCCTCCACTGAAAGCTCCCGGAGCATCCCTTCCTGTCACGCCCTCTCCCTTAGCTCCCCAGGTGGGCTTGGCTGCCAGTGGTTTTTCAACCGCATAACCCGGTCAACCTCTGCGCACTCCACAAGCCTCCTTCCCCCAGGGCCTGACCGTTTATGAGGTTTCTGAGTCCTCAGGGAGCTATCAACTTGGCATTTCTCTCAACCGCAGTCCAGTGGAGACGGATGTGTCTCCGGCCGGCGCTGTGGAGAGCCACTGAGGGCTTTGTCAATTCCCACCACTCAGCTTGGGGTGGGCGGAGCATCGATTCGGCTCTGACCGGTCCCCAGGGTGCTATGAATGGGAAGCTGGGGTTCCCAGGCCGCTCCTTGCCGGGAGGAAGCTGAGCGCTTCGGAAGAGGTAGCTGTGTTGCCTGGGAAATTCTTTCAGAGGCCTCCAACTCAGACAAAGACGGGACTTTTTTTTTTTTTTTTTTTTTTTTTTTTTAATTATCACTATGCTTGTTTTTTAAAGTAAACACTAGTTATGTGCCAGGATTATATTATGTGCTTTAAAGATTATAGTTTAGTTAATAGACTTATTTCTGAGTCAGGTTAGCTGGAACTCACCACGTAAGACCAGACTGGCCTCAAAGTCACAGAAATCTGCCTGTCCCTACTAGAACAAAGGGGTGAGCCACCACCCCTTGATTTTATTTCACTTTTAAATTGCATGCATGTGGTGTGTGTGTGTGTGTGTGTGTGTGTGTGTGTGTGTGTGTGTGAATGTGTAGATGTTCATGTATGTGCCTGGAGAGGTGTTCATGGAACCCAGAAGAGGGTTTTCGATTTCCTGGAGCTAGTGTAATAGGCAGCTGCAAGCTGCCAGACATGGGTGCCCGGAAACTCGAAACTCCGGTCCACTGCAAAAGCAGCAAGGCCACTTAAAGCAAGCACTAAGCCAGTGTGAAGCAGAGTTAGAATTAAGAAATAGTTTTAGGGCTGGAGAGATGGCTCAGTGGTTAAGAGTGCTGGCTGTTTTTCCCGACGACCTGGGTTGGATTCCCTAGCGAGCTCACTGCAGGTCCCAACCTTGTTTCAGGGGATCCGGTGCCTCAGTGGGCACCTGTGCTGCACAGACACACACGCAGGCAAAACACTCACACACAGAAAAAAAAAGTAAGTAAATAAATCTCAAAATAAACTTATTTGGGAGGATGAGGATGTGGCTCGGGAGTTAAGAGTACTTGCTGGGTAAAACGAGGACCTGGTCCGGCATCCCATAAACCCACGGGAAGTCCGGATGCGGAGCAGGAAGCTGTGATCCTAGCACCTCTGTGCCAAGGTGCACGCACAGGAGAACCCTGGGAAACTCAAGGGGCAGCTACCGTGCTATCCACAGTGACAAACAGAACGAAGACGCCTAAGTCACTATTCCATGCTATGACAAGACACCATGACCACAGCACCTCAGAAAATGTAATTCATTGGAGGCTGGCTTACAGTTTCCTGGGGTCAGTCCGTGTCATCACTGTGGGGTGGCACACAAGCAGACACGGAGCTGGGGAAATAGCTGAGAGCTTGCATCCGATGCTCAAGCAGAGAGGCGCTGGGCCTCATGTGAGTTTCTGAAACCTCAAAGCTCACCCCAAGTGATAGACTTCTTCCAACAAGGCCATGCCACCTACTCCCTGTAATCCTCAAATAATGCTGCTCCCTGGTGACTGAGCATTTAAATATATGAGCTTATGGGGTCATTCTTATTCACACCACAACACCCAGTCTCAAGGTGAAAGGTGGGGATCAACACTCTCAGGTTGCCCCCCAACTTCACACATACACACACACAAACACACACACACACATGCACACACACACACACACACACACACACACACGGGTTATGTCACATGCAGACCTACAGTCTCACACATCCATCACGAACACTTAGCCCCCCCCCCAGATTTTTTAATAGATTATTTTAAACTGTATGTGTCTGTGCACGTGAGTGCAGTGACCACAGAGAACCCTGGAGCTAAGTTAAAGGTGGTTTCAAGTTGCCACCTGGGTGCCAGTCACTGGACTCATATCCTTTGGAAGAGCAGCCAGTGCTCTTAACTTCTGAGCCATCTCTCCGGTCCTAAGAAAGGATCCTGACAGAGAAATGCTCAAGGGAGGGTTGTACACGCCAGGGCCCCTGGGTGTCAGGATGCAGGCTTCTCAGGACAAATTAGGTTTCTGACTTGACTTTATTCGGAGGACCTTTTCCTTTTCCTTGGTAAACCACCACAAGGTATTTTCTGGGATTCATCACAGAAGATGACAGTTCTCAGGATGAAGCCATGGTCCATAGGGGAGCTAGGGGACGCTTCGACTTACACAAAGATATCTTTGTTTATGAGATTCCCCAGAAAATTGCTTTGTAAGTCCTTTAAAGTTTGCACTTTGCAGCTTTGAAAGGAACATGACCTTAAATGATGCAAACGTCTAAGGCTCACTGCTATTCCAACCTTCATATTGAAGATAGATCTGTGTAGAAGGATTTTGTTTTTTTTTTTTTTGGAATAAGGAAACCATCAAAACAAAAAGGGTGTTTGTTGTTGTTGTTGTTGTTGTTTGATGGGGGAATAGAATATGGGCACTAGAACATGTGTGGAGGTCAAAGGACACTTGGAGGTCAAAGGACAACCTGCAGGAGTCAGTTTTCTCCTTCCCTTGTGTGGTCCCGGGTATCAGATGCAGGTTGTCAGGGTTGGTGGTAAGTGTCTTACCACTGAGCTATCCTGCTGGCCCACAGAACCTGATGGTGCTGGGACTCTCGACTCCCAACTGGTGGTTCAGCCAGACACTGTGGTGAAGGGTCCTAGCCCCTTGAATGCACATCTTTTTAATTCCCCCACTCTAGCCTGCCTCATGTGACTGTACCAAAGGCTCAGGGTTGCACAGGGGTGATGGTAATGGTTCGGGCTGGTCCTCCTACTGGAAGGGGCCCTGAGGCAGAAGGATCACCATGCATTTGAGGCCAGCCTGGGCTACAAAATGAGCCCTTGTCTTTTTTAAAAAAGAAAAGGGGATGGGGAAGGAGGAACCACTCAGAGATAGGTGGAGTTCACCTTTGGGATTGAGAGGTGTCATGGAAGGTGGGCACATTTTAGAATCCCCCAGTGAGGGTCTGGGGTGGCATTCGCTGTTAAGACTCTACCCTTTTGTGCTCAAAGTCTTGGTTGAGTTCCATCCCCAAAGGGGAGGTGTAACTAGAAAAGCACTTGGGAATTTCAAAATACCATAAGAAGAAAGATAGTTCACCCCGAGCCAAAGAGCGGTCCCCCAGAGACCCAATGC
This sequence comes from Micromys minutus, assembly GCF_963924665.1. Lineage (NCBI taxonomy): Eukaryota > Metazoa > Chordata > Mammalia > Rodentia > Muridae > Micromys > Micromys minutus. The sequence goes on along the minus strand of NC_137967.1, from coordinate 5,724,122 downwards.
TGGCAGGTCTCTGTGAACCACCTAGTGGGGCAAGCACCCAGGTTTATGAATAATGCCTGGGACGGTCCAGCAGGGTGGCTGGGAACTAGGACTCTACCCCTGCTCACCTCCAGGCCAAAGTGGCTTGCTCCCTCCCATCTGTTCTGTTCTCCTGCCTGCCCCTCTTTCCTTAGTCTTAAGTTCTATTTACACACCTCATTGGAGCCTCCTGGTTTCTGTCTCTACCCTGTAACCCTGCATCTGTCACCCCGGCTCCCTGTCAGGACCTCTGTCTGCCACATTCTGTGTGACTCCAAACCCATGGGAACGGATGCTCTATCTGGGTGCTCCACATACCACCCCCTCCAAACCTCTCTCTCCTTCTCCATCTCCCTTCCCATCACCTGTACCTTGTACCTTCATTTCAGCCCACCCCATACCCCAGACTGTGTCCTGCTCCCTCAGGCTGCAGCTGAGCCTCTCAGCCTCCATCCGGAGCACCTGGGGTTCCTCTTCCTCTTCCTCCTCCTCCTCCTCCTCCTCCTCCTCCTCCTCCTCCTCCTCCTCCCTTTCCCTCCCAGGAGACCACAAGGCCCGGCCCAGCCTTCTCCAGATTTTCACATCTCCACACACATACAGCAGTAGACTGAACAAACTAATTGATCCCAGCAGACTGAGCCCCAGTGGTGTCAGCAAGGCCCACACATCCCCCAGCTGCAGCCTGGACCCCCACATGCCCAGGAACCTCAGCAGCAGCAGAAGGTAGAAGGGAAACCAACAGATAAACATCATGGCTGTAGTGGCCCCTGGCAGCCCAGCAGCAGAGGCCTCCCTGTGACCCTGGCCAGCTGCAGCTGCTCCCGCACGAGGCTATGGAAGACTCTCAGTACCCCCAGTGGCACCCCAAACCCAAATACTAACTGATCCAGCATAGGGTTCCAAGCGGAGGAGTCCTGGTCATGCCCGGGGGATTCCAGAGTCATTGTCCCATTGAAAGGGTTACTCTGGCCAGTTCGGTCCCTTAAAGTTCCCAGGGCTCTCCCAGACAGGCCCAGCAGAAGGATCCAGAACCCACCAGCTTGGCGAATCGTATGATGGTCCGGTGCCCAGGATGGTTGGAGCAAGGAGGTACAGCAACAACAGTCAGCGGCCACGTGAGCCAGCAGTCGGCCACTGACACAGAAGGTCAAGAAGGCCAGACACGGGTCCAGGGAACAGAAGTGAGGCCCAGGGGCCAGCAGGTGCGAGTCCCCGTGAGGCTGAGTGGGAGGATCCCCAGGAATATGACGTCAGCTATGAGTTGGTGGCCATACCAGGCTGCGGACGGTTGGGCAGGAAGTAGGGATCCTCCAGCCAGGGCCAGCAGGCTGTAGCTGGTCATGTCCAGGAGGTAAGAGACAATTGCCAACAGAGAGTAGAGGAGAAAGAGAACCGCCCAGGGCAGGTCCTGACTCCCCAGGGGTGCTGGCTGCTGCGTCTCCAGTGTCCTCTACGGGCTGTGTGGAGAGGGACAGACCAGCAAAGCCTCCGCGTTAGCGCGCACACACATACCCCTGCACCACTTTCCTCTGAGCCGCCCCTCAGGGGTGGTCCCAGAACCCCCAGACCTCTGGTGTCCCCTCTCTTCCTTTGCTCCTGGGACCTCCCATCAGTCTCTCTCACCTTGACAAACCATGTCTCTATCCCCCGATCCAGCCCAGCCCCCATCCTCCTCTCCGGTGACTCCTCAGTCTGTCCTGACATACTCCAGGGCTGACCCCCCCGCATCCTCCCCCGTCCTACACTTCTTCTGTGGTTCCCCAACCCCTGAGTAGAGGAAGGGAAAATTCCACCTGGACCTACCCTTCTCAGCTACCCCTCCCTGGCCTCTCTTGTCAGACCCTCACCCTCCAGTTCCTCTTCATCCCTCCCACCTCCCTCCTTTCTGGAGAACATGGACTCTTCAAGCTCAAGTCCCAGCCAGTCTGGATGAAAAGCCCCACTAAGGCCAGGAGAGGGACTCAGGACCTGGACCCTGTCCCATCCCTCAGTCCTCTGACTCTTGGCTCTTGGTTGTCAGCTCAGGATTTAGATTCAGGCCCTCCCACTACCTCCACCTCCTCCCAACCCCATGCCCTTGGGCCCTGAGCTCATCTGTAGCTGAAGTGCCCAAGCAGCAGCTGGTGGCAAGTTTGCACACAAAGCAGGGGGTCAGACTTGGCTGGAAACAAGAGGGTCAGCCAGCAAGATCTCATGAGTGTAGGCCTCAGGTCCCTCTGGGAACGGAAGGAATGGTTGGATCATCCGAGTTCCCCCAGGTAGGGCCAGAGCCTCTCACGGTCTGTGTGATTCTATCCCCCCTCATCAGCCTCCTGGCCATACTTCCCTTCTTTCTGGACTGTACTTCTTAGAATAAGACACACACATGCATGCACACACACTCACTCACACACACACACACACACACACACACACACACGTGCACACTCACACACACATACACACACATGCACACTCATATGAACACACACACACACACACACACACGAGTCCCTGATATTTCATCATCCTGGTGTATCTGGTTTCATCTCATTACTGTAGATACCGTACTCCTACTCACCCTTCAAAACCCCACAGGCTGCTGCCTTCTTGAGAGGGCCTTTCCTGGCTATCACTTATTTCATTAGGCCAGGAGAGCCTTCAACGTAGGGTCTGAAGAATGAGTTCTAGTCACACCTTGGGTAAGTGGCCATGTATTATTTTATGCAGGGCCACATTCTTTTAAAGGTTTATCTTTCATGCATATGTGTGTTTGGCCTACAAATATGTCTATGCGTCATGTGTGTGCAGTGACTGTGGGAGCCAGAAAAACGTGGCAGATCCCCTGGAACTAGAGTTACAGACGGTTGTAAGCCACCATCTTGAGGCTTAGAATTGAACCTGGGTCCTCTGGAAGGCCCAGGTCTTAACTTCTGACCCATCTCTCCAGCCTCACACGGCCCACATGAGACCTTGTCTCAAAAACTAAAATTGAAATGAAAACTGCAGAAGAATCACTGAATAAATTTCTACTTCTACCCTGAGAACTCCCACTCCCACGGTTCCCAATCTGTGTCCCTTCCTGAAAACACTCTCTGACCTTTACAGACAGAATATTCCAGTATTTCTCTCTGTCTAACACCCCCTCCCTCTCTCCCTCTGTGTGTGTGTGTGTGTGAGTGTGAGCATGTGTGTGTGTGAGTATGCGTGTGTGTATGAGTATGTGTGTGTGTGGGGGGGGGCATCTAATCCCCTGGAGCTGGGGTCAAAGGTGATGGTGAGCTGCCTTACATGGGTGCTGGGAACAAACTCTGTGACACACTTCCTCCAACAAGGCCACACCTCCTAACAGTGCCACTCTCTGGACCAGGCACATTCAAGTCACCTCAGTCTCTCAGCCCAGCCCAGCAGGAGGCTTCAACATAGGCTTACATGGTGGAATTCACACTCTGGTCTCCAAAGAATCTGCTGCCGGGAGCTAAGGAAGGGGTTCTTCACCAAAAACAGTCAGGACCCTAGGGTGGAGAAAGCCTTGGATAGGGAATCTCTGAATCATATTGACTCATACACCCTACCTCTTACCTATTATTAAATACTCGCCGTAATTAATAAAAATGATCGGAGGCCACCAGTTCCCGCCCGTTCTCACTACGTGCGCATGCGCACAGAGCCGCGGGCCACTGAGCTGAATCCACTTGCCCGGCTTCTTCCCTACCACGCAGTCTGTGAGCCGCCCTCTCCCACTGTGTCTCTGCCCGCGGGAACTTTGCTCACATCCCCTGTAGCCTAGCAAAAATCAAAGCTCTAAACACTTGCAATTTCACAAGTAGATTCATATGTTAAATTCTCAGTCTACAACACACCCACACAATAAGCCTACAACCAGTTGACAAAGATATAAACCGCCTACCTAGATAAGACAAACTGACCTATAGAAACCCTTAAAAATATTCATATCTACCTATCGCCATAATACTACCTGGATCTAGATCCTCCTTCTCCGACTCCATCTTGATTCTCTTTCCTTCCTCCTCTCTCCTGCCTTACAAAACCTTTGTCCCCACCCCACTCTCTACTGTCCAGTTATGTATCACCTTGACATCAACCTACAACCTCCCTTGGTTGTCTGTGTTCTGGCCCAATGTACATGTCTCAGAGACCATCTTTACAAGTCTGGACAACTTGAGCCTTTCATGTTTCTCATTAAATACCACTTCTTCTGTGGCCTCTCCTCTCAGCCCTTTACTGAATCCCCCTTCCATCATTAAAAAAAAAAAAAAATCACATTATTTTGTGTACATATATGTGAGTGTGTATGTGTATGCATGCAGAGCTTAGACAACTTTCAGTAGTCAGGTCTCCCCTTCTACCATGTTTGTCCCTGGTCATGTTGTCAGGGTTGGCTGTGAGCACCTTTACCCACCAAGCCATCTCCTGGCTTCCTGATGTTTGTGATCACATTTGTCTGCCTGCATTACCCATACCTTTGAAAGACTTTAACACACACAGTAAGCAAAGGGATATTGTCAACCTGATATGCATACCTGTGCGAGACTGGCTTGATTCTGTTGTGGTGGGAAGAGCCATCTTGACTACAGGCAGCCATCCAGAATGTGGGCAGCCATCTTAACTGCAGGCAGTCAGACATACTGTGGGCAGCCATCTTTACTATGGGCAGCAAGTGATGGACTGAAGAAAAAGGAGAAACTGAGTTGAGCACCATCATTTTGTTTGCTTGTTTGTCTCTGCTTCTTGACTGGATGTGATGCCACTGGCTGCCTCCATCAGCTGCTGCCTCGGTTTCCCCGATACAGTCAACTGTACCTTGAATGGTGAGTCAAGATAAGTCCTTTCTCCGTTCAGAATTTCACCACAGACACTGAGACGTAAGGTTTATCTGTGTGGTACCTGAGGTATCTCTCTGGCACCCACAGGAGCAAGGCTGGTGGTCGGGAAGGCTTGGGGGGAATTCCTGCAGTGCAGAGGAAGCCTTGAGCATCAGGTTGTGTGGCTAAAGGAACCTCAGGTTAGAGCAGATCTAACAGCCCCTGGGTCCGTATGATGTGGGAGGTAGGATGTGAGCCCTGAGGGAAGGGCAGGGAAGGGACTCCCCTTGGGAGTCCAGTAAAACCCATTAAAACCACATATAGCCACTGCCTACAAACTCAGCAGGGGAGGAGCCTGTGTTTGGGGCCAGAGGACTCCAGGTTTCAGGCCAGTCTTTACCACACATACTCTCAGAGGAGGGATAAAAGACATATTTAATTCTTTTTTTAATTAATCAGATTTACATGTTAAATTCTCAATCCACAATGCATCCAAACAGTACATTCACTGCCTATTAATAAAGATATAAACCGCCCACCTAGACACGATAAAATCGATCTAGCTCGCCTTGATCTGAACCACCCTCCTCTGCCGCCTCCATCTTGAATCCCGACATGTTTAAATTCTTAAAGAGGGCTGGGTGAGCATGGTTGCTGGAGCACTGGCCTAGCTATCAAGAAGCCCAGGGCTTAGTGACACGGACATGAAATCCCAGAATTTGGGAGGTAGGGACGGGAGGATCAGAAGTTCAAGGCCATCCTCACCTATAACAAACTTTGAGGCCAACTTAAGTTATGCGAGACAGTGTCTGGGGGGGAGCAGCAAGATGGCGGTCAAACACCAGATGCTTTTACACCCCTCTCCTAAGTAAATAGATGTAATTTTCAAGTTTAAAATTTTGGTTTTGGCTTTATGTTTATAAGTGTTTTGCCTGCCTGTAGGTCTGAGTATGCTGTGAGGGCCTGGGGTGTGTGGCCAGGGTGTAGTGGGCGGGGCAGTGGCATGGGGAAAGAGGAAGTGGGTAGGAGGTTTACCCAGGCTTTGTCTTGGGGTTGCAGTGGAAAGTGGGGTAGGGGGACAAAGGAAGAGAAGGGGTGTGGAATTGAGCCTGCAGTTAGCTCCCCACCCTAACCCATCACACTACAATTCTCTCTTCTCTCTGCCCCTCACCTCTTCTCTAAGCACCTTTTCCAGGCTCTCCCTCTTCAGGTTGTTCTCTCTGCCCCTCGGTCCCAGCTCTGCCTCCTCTTAGCTTCTGCTCACCCTCTCATGGGTCCTAGAGGTATCTTTTTGCGCATACACGCCCCCATCCTCTCCTGCTTAAATTCCTCACATTATAAAGCCCAACCAACTCCGTGTTTAAAGAAACCTCATTTTGTGCAAGACCAGGGGCTAAACTTCAATTCCAGGAAGAAAGTCACAAAGTCCACCTGAGCCAACATTCTATAGCAACCCATTCCCCTTAGCAACAGCCAGTGGAGCCAGAATAGCAGGACCAAGGTACATAGAGGTAACTTTAGACATCCTGCAGAGAATAGATAACCTGACCATCCTGTTTGTCTGGTGGTTCTGTCCCCCTGTTCGGTTCCTGCAGATTATGCCAGAAATGCAGTTTTTAAACTATTAACTTGTTGACCTGTATGGAAATTCCCCAAGTTTGCTGTAACAATGATTAAAGCCCCTGAACCCCTAGACTCTGCTTGGGGCTGTCCCTCTGAGACACTGCAACAGAAACGGTGAGAGACCTTGTTCTAGAGCCTGTAATAAACATCCTTATGTGTTTTCCATCAGAATTGGCTCCTCGGTGGTCTTTGAGTACCTACAATTAGGGCATAACAACATAGCACCCTCAGAACTCTTGACGCAAATCCCAGCCTCCCGCTTAACCCTTCCTAGAGGCCTCCTTGGCCTGATCTTTGTGCCCACCATCTGGACCTCCAGGGATGTTGATGGCGCCCCGCCTCCACACGTGGGGACGGGGTGGGGCTGGTTTCTTCCCTTTTTTCCTTTTTCACTCATTCTCTTCAGTGCTGCGCTGGATATGGAATAGAGCTTCCGACACACTATCAGCTTACTGCATCGCTGAGCCACGCCCCCAGCCCCTCGCAGGGGGTTTCTGGGCAGGGACTCTCCATCAGTGAGCCACGCCCCCAGCTGGGTTTTGTTTTTAAGACAACCTCACTAAGTTTTCCAGAACGGCCTTGAACGCAGACTCCTCCTGTCTTTAGGTAGGTGAACCCACAGGTCTGCCCAAGCCAGGGGTCCCATTTTCTTCGCCCCCCTGTGGCTGATGCACTCCTGAGTCAAAGTGGGACCCGGTCTCCATCACCATTATAAACGGGTGGGATCAGGAGTCGGCACATCCTCTTTCCAACTCTCTTCCCCACACAAACAAGAATAAGAAGCAGAAATCACGCCTGGTGCTGGAGGACAACTTGCCGCAGGGTTCTTGGGTCTTGCTTTGGAATTTCGCCGGGGCAGTGGGTCTGCCAGCTCTTCGGAACAGCCTCGGGATGAGAAAATGCAGGCGCTCAGGGAGCAGACAGAGGCCCGCACCTGTTCTCGGGGCGGGTTCCACGCTGGGCGGGGAGATGTCAGGGGGCGAAGAGCTCCTGACAGCTATTTCCCAACATGGGTGACAGACTGTCTCCTACTGCTGGGAAGATAAAACCAGGCCAGATTGGGGGCTCTGCCTCCCTTGCTGCCTTCCTGGAGACACACACAGGTAGTGATTAAGAGCGAAACCTCCCTCGGTTAAGGAGCTGGCTTCCACGCTGTGCGAGGCAGGCTCCTGGAGCGTCTATCCACAGGGAGGGGGCATGTACACCTATTGTGTGCTAGGTCAGCGCTTGTTGCAAAAGGAAGGAGTGAAGAACGCCCCACAGGCTTCCCAGTACAGTGACAGACCCTCCATAAACTTAAGCCCCTTGGGTGGAGATCAGCCCCTCCCCTGGAGCATTAACCCCTTCCTAAGATATTAGCTGCTCCTCCAGTTGTTCTGCCCTCCCTCTTAAATATTAGCTCCACCCCAAAGGTATTGGCCCCCCACCTAACTGTCCACCCATTTACCTGACAGGTGCCGTATGTATTTGACTCGGTGTATTAGTAAAGTCACATCATGGGGCCCCGACCCCCATCACCTCTTTACTGTGTGACCTTCAGTAAGTGGCTTAATCACTCTGAGATAAATATCCTCATCCGTGACAAGACCAAGGTGCCCATTCCGGCAGCTTGCATGCATACCGATGTCTGCCTGGGACCTGGGGTGGTGTGAGCCCCTGTGAGCAGGAACATCTATCTGACCAAGGAAGGAGTCATGTGTAACATTAATTTTTTTTTTCAATGTCTATTTTTCACCATGCTTCCTAAACACTTTATCCTCCCTGCTAGCCCACCAGCCATCAGAGATAGCGGGAAAGAATAGGGAAGTGGCCCTGTTTAGAAATGGTTCTTTGGGGCAACTTCCGTCTGTCGGGAAACCGCCAGTTTAGTTTACAGGTCAGCGGCGGCAGCTCCATCTGCTCAGAGTACTTCACGGGTATGCTAACGGTCCAGTTCAGTAGTGCCAGCATAGCAGACACGAATCAGCAGCCGTGGCACGACCTAGCGGAGTCAGCCAGGCCGCAGCCTCCACTCAAGTCAGCAGGGATGCCAGGAGTTCTCAGCTGTACCTCTCCCAGCAAAGTGAGGTCAAGATCAGCAAAGACTCCAGTCTGACAAGCACCGAACACCAGCAAACCAGCCTCAGCCTCTGTCACTGTCCCTTCAGCTCTATCTATACTCCCCACAAACATCACATGTCTGTGTGTCTTGCCTCTGCACAAGAGTCTGTCTCAGCAGACATCACTCTGCCAATTGTCCCAGGTCTGCAGAAGCTGCGAGAATTCACCAGCACACACAGTTTTGGTGTGGTTCTCTCTACAGAGTCCCGACGAATGGACCAATACATGTGTGCAGTTAGCAAAGAATCCTTTGTCACATGTTCCTTCATGTGTTTGCTTTGGCAGAACATCCTCTCACCTGTGTCTGAGTCAACGAAACACTCCTTCACGTGTCTGCTCCAGGAAAACACCGTCCAGCACAATTGACTTTCCAAAGAACCCTAAGTTTCTACTTCAGTCATCTTCTTATGGGGATCTCAGTAGAGATGTTCTGGTCCACTGCACAGAGGACAACCCACTGTCCCTAGGGAGGTTCCCTGTGACATCTGCAACCACAGAGGCTAAGGCATCATCAGGAAGCCGGCTTGGGACTTCCTGATGATGACTTTTCTTTCTGAAGAAGTCAGTCTTGGATGAAGATTGATGAGGGTGGCTTCCCTATGGGAACTGAGGGAGTGGGAACAGTGGGCACTGGGGGAGTGGGAACAGTGGGAACTGAGGGAGTGGGAACTGAGGGAACTGAGGGGGTGGGAACTGAGGGAACTGAAGGAGTGAGAGCAGTGGGAATTGAGGGGGTGAGAACAGTGGTAACTGAGGGTGTGGGAACAGTGGGAACTGAGGGAGTGGGAACAGTGGGAACTGTGGGAGTGGGAACAGTGGGAACTGAGGGAACTGAGGGAGTAGGAACAGTGGGAACTGAGGGAGTGGGAACAGTGGGAACTGAGGGAGTGGGAACAGTGGGAACTGTGGGAGTGGGAACAGTGGGAACTGAGGGGGTGGGAACAGTGGGAACTGAGGGGGTGGGAACAGTGGGAACTGAGGGAACTGAGGGAATAGGAACAGTGGGAACTGAGGGAGTGGGAACAGTGGGAACTGAGGGAGTGGGAACAGTGGGAACTGTGGGAGTGGGAACAGTGGGAACTGAGTGGGTGGGAACAGTGGGAACTGAGGGGGTGGGAACAGTGGGAACTGAGGGAGTGGGAACAGTGGGAACTGAGGGAGTGGGAACTGAGGGAACTGAGGGAACTGAGGGAGTGGGAACAGTGGGGACTGAGGGAGTGGGAACAGTGGGAACAGTGGGAACTGAGGGAGTGGGAACAGTGGGAACAGTGGGAACTGAGGGAGTGGGAACAGTGGAAACTGAGGGAGTGGGAACAGTGGGAGCTGAGGGGTGGGAACTGAGGGAGTGGGAACAGTGGGAACTGGGGGAGTGGGAACTGAGGGAACTGAGGGAGTGGGAACAGTGGGAACTGAGGGAGTGGGAACAGTGGGAACTGAGGGAGTGGGAACAGTGGGAGCTGAGGGAGTGGGAACAGTGGGAACTGATGGAGTGGGAACAGTGGGAACTGTGAGAGTGGGCAGTGGGAACTGAGGGAGTGGGAACAGTGGGAACTGGGGGAGTGGGAACTGAGGGAACTGAGGGAGTGGGAACAGTGGGAACTGAGGGAGTGGGAACAGTGGGAGCTGAGGGAGTGGGAACAGTGGGAACTGATGGAGTGGGAACAGTGGGAACTGTGAGAGTGGGCAGTGGGAACTGAGGGAGTGGGAACAGTGGGAACTGGGGGAGTGGGAACTGAGGGAACTGAGGGAGTGGGAACAGTGGGAACTGAGGGAACTGAGGAAGTGGGAACAGTGGAAACTGAGGGAGTGGGAACAGTGGGAACTGAGGGAGTGGGAACAGTGGGAACTGAGGGAGTGGGAACAGTGGGAACTGATGGAGTGGGAACAGTGGGAACTGAGGGGGTGGGAACAGTGGGAACTGAGGGAGTGGGAACAGTGGGAACTGAGGGAGTGGGAACAGTGGGAACTGGGGGAGTGGTGGGAACCAAGTGAGTGGGAAGGATGGAAACCATGGGAACGGTGAGAAATGAGAGAACCCTAGGACTGGGCTTGTGGGTGTGGAACCATACTGGACTCACGTGCCTGGTTCCCAAGAGCTGCCCCTCAGCACCGTTGTCTCCCAGGCTCATTAGTTATAAACACACATACACACACACACACACACACACACACACACTTGCACACACACACACACACACACACACTTGCACACACACAAAGACACACACGCTCACACAGAGGCATATACAAAGCAACCATATGGGAGAATGGAAACTTTATGGTTAGTCGGTGTGTCCTTCCCAGCCAACAGCCAGCTGCCCCTCAGAGCAGAACATGAGAGAGAGCCACCACGATGAGGAAAGCGCTCAGCCGATCCCAGCCCAGACTGCTGAGCTGCAGAAATCATAAAAGGTTTTGTGGTTTCTAGATTTACTTATTTAACATGGTGATGGTTTGTATATGCTTGGTCTGGGGAGTGACACTATCATGAGGTGTGACCCTGTTGGAGTAGATGTGTCACTGTGGAGGTGGGCTTTAAGACCCTCATCTGCTGCCTGGAAGACAGTCTTTTCCTATTTCCCTTCAGACCAAGAGGTAGAACTCTCAGCTCCTCCTGCACCATGCCTGCCTGGATGCTGCCATGATCCTGTCTTGATGATAATGGACTGACCCTCTGAACCTGTAAGCCAGCTCCAATTAAATGTCTTCTTAAGAGTTGCCTTGGTCATGGTGTCTGTTCACAGCAGTAAAACCCTAACTAAGACAACATGTTTGAGTTTCTTGCTTGCGTGTATGACTAAGCTTGGTTCTAGCAGAGGTCAGAAGAGGGTGTTGGGTCTCCTGCAACTGGAAGTGTGGATAGTTGTACATTGGCATACAGGCGCTGGGAATCAAAATTGGATCCACTGTAAGAGCAAACAGTGCTCTTAACTACTGAGCCATCTCCCCAGCCCCACATGGGTTTTGTTTTTTAAATGCTGTTAAACTTGAAAGGGGATGGTCGTCAAATAACAAAAACTGGCTAATACATTCCATTTCTACTCAAACCAAGGAAGGGTAGACAGACCCCTTTCATTTAGTCACTTTAAGGAAGTCACATTGCATACTTACAGCCTATTGCCCAGATTTCAGTCACATGGATATATGGAGTTGCAAAGCATACTGGGAAATGTAGTCTTGTTTTCACTGCTCACCGTTTGGGAAATAGATGCTGGAAGGCTTTTGAGGATGAATTGCTGGGAGGACTTCCTGGAAGTGGAAGCATGTTTCAGAAGTTAATGTATTTGTTTACAGACTATGAAGGTGGACTTCTAGTTTGCACCGTTAAGGTTTCCACCCTCTGTTGGGGGTATCGGCTTCAGGGACAGGACGTCTGGTTAAACCCTCTTCCCTAAGCACTCTAGCCAGGGCAGAAGATGGAGACTGGAAACATAGACGTAGAGGAAGGGGTGTGGGTACAGATGCTGGTGACAGTCGGGGGCACTAGGAAGCCAAGCAGGAAAGAGGCGATGGCTACGGCACTCCATCCTGCCCCGTCCCTTTCTCTGAGTTGAAGTCGAAGCAGCAATGGAGAACAGGCAGCTGCTGCATAGCAACGGACGGCCACGTGACTCGCTGCAGCGTCCTGTGGTTTCCGGTCCACACGGGCTACAGGGCCAATCAGCGATCCACAGAGATGAGGACCAGCACATAGATGCCGTCGAAGAAGGTGAGAACCAGAAAGGCCATGTAGAGTTTACAGACCAAGTTAGCAAATGGCCACCAGCCATAGACCATGGTATATATATATATAGAGTTTACAGACCAAGTTAGCAAATGGCCACCAGCCATAGACCATGGTATATATATATATATATATGGAAATGGGCACAGACATGGGACAGTAAAGTCAGCCAGGGCCAGACCAAAGAACCACAGCATGGTGACAGCGAGGGCCATGCAGAAGAATGCAGCCACCCACAGTGTCAGTCCATTGCCCAGGACTCCAACAACACAGGACACAAATAGGAGAGTGCTCCTACCACTGAGCCATCTCTCCAGCCCCAGACGTGCTACTCTTGTAACTGGAGACCGGATCTCTGTGTATTTGTCCCAGTTTCTGTGCTGGTTGATTGACAGTGAGTACATAGTTATATCATATGCAAATAAACGACAGCTTGTTTGGTTCTCTTCTAGACTTTGGTCCTAGGAACCCAACCCATGCATGTACCAGGCATGTTCTCCACCGCTGAGCTCCATCCCGGCCCCCTTTTCTCTTTTAGGATTAATTCTATCGGGCTGGAGAGATGGCTCAGTGGTTAGAGGAGCGCCGACTGCTCTTCCAGAGGTCCTGAGTTCAATTCCCAGCGACCACATGGTAGCTCACAACCATCTGTAATGAGATCTGATGCCCTCTTCTGGTGTGTCTGGAGACAGTGACAGTGTACTCACACAATTAAAAATAAATACATTTTATTTTTGTATTTTTTAAGACTTATTTATTTATTTATTATAAGTAAGTGTAGCTATCTTCAGACACACCAGAAGAGGGCATTAGATCTTACTACAGATGGTTGTGAGACACCCTGTGGTTGCTGAGATTTGAACTCAGGACCTCTGGAAGAGCAGTCGGCGCTCTAACCACTGGGCCATCTCTCCAGCCCCATAAATACATTTTAAAAGATAAAAATAAAAGAAGATTAATTTTGTTTTGCAATTGTGTGTGTGTGTGTGTGTGTGTGTGTGCACGTGCACACGTGTGCCTGCACAATGTGAGTGTAATGCCTGAAGAGGCCAGAAAAGGTTATTGTATCCCTTGCAGCCGTGGTTATAGGCAATTTGAGCCACCATGTAGGTGTTGGGATCTGAGCTCAGGTCATCTGAGTTGAGCCGGTGTTCCGAACTGCTGCTTCTTTCTTTATGTTTTAGTCAGGGTCATGCAGCCTATGCAGGCCTCAAACTCATTATGTCTGTGAGGATGATGTTGAACTCCTGCTCCTTCTGCTTCTACCCCTGCAGGTTGAAAGTGTTCGGCATAGCATCCAGTTTACACAGTGATGGAGACAGAACCCAGGGCTGAGTGCACACTGGGTAAACGCTCTGCCAAGCGAGCCCACACTCCTGTCAACACAGACCACAATGTTCTGAGTCACCTCGGATACAAATGAACGGAGTCAGCTGGGAATTGAACTCAGGACCTCTGGAAGAGCAGGGGCTAAAGTAATCTCCCTTCCTTACACAAATGAACTAAAACAAAACAAAAACACCAAACAACCTAACGGTGCACAGCAGGTGTCTGGACACTGGCCATGCCCAGTTGTGCCATCTTCAGAGAGATACCGTTGGCACGTGCATCCTGTGAGAGACTGTATGGTGAAGGTTTCAGCGAGAGGCATTCGCAGAGACGTTGACTTTTAAAGGGGCAGCAGAGCTGCTCCTCAGAAAATATCAGTATCCCAAATACAGAGGCGGTCCAGATTGAGGCCAAGCAGAGGTATGGCGGTGAGAGAGGCCGAGGGAGGAGGGCATTAAGGTTCACCTGACTGAGTTAGACAGCAGGTTACAGGATAGCCCCGGTTATGTGGGGAGGATTGGTCTTAAGGAAATAGAAGCAAAGACAGTTAACAAACCCTGGTGCTGACCCTAGACTGTACCCTCCACTGCTGAGGGAAATCCTAGGACAGATCCCACTGAGAGCACTGGAGATCGAAGGTTCGGTCAAGCATCAGGGCCTGAATTTGGATCTCGAACACTCAAGTAAAAGCTGTGTGTGGTGGCATGCAATCCCAGTGCTGAGGAGAAAGAGTCAGGCAGATCTAGGGGTTAAGTGGTCATCCAGCCTAGCCAATCAGTGAACTCTGGTTTCCCTGAGAAACCCTGTATCAAAAATTAAGGAGAAGAGAGATTGAGAAGTACAACACTTGGACCTTAACCTAGGGGCAAAAATGCATGTGCATGTGTGCACACTCAACACACACACACATCACACACACACACACACACACATTCACACACACATTCACACACACACACACACACATTCACACACACACATATTCACACACACACACACAGAGAGAGAGACAGAGACACAGAGAGAGATAGAGAGAGACAGAGAGAGAGAGCATTGAGTTAACAGACCAAATTAGAATAACATCAAGAGATTAGATAGAGTGCTGTGCAGACCTCAGGTTTGCTGGGTTGAGTTACTGAGAGGCAGGTGAGATAAGACCTGCTTCTATTATTTGGAAGTGAATGAGATTGATATGTCAATGGAAAACCACCCTACCCTGGCCCGTCCCTGACCCTACTTGGAAATCCCCACCCCGTGACTCAGGGCTAAGGGCCAAGCAATACTTCTGGCTTCATTGTACTTTTCCACCCGTTCACTGCGCATGCTCTAAAACCCCTATAAAGCCCAGCCCTCTGCAGCCCCTCTGACCAGCCCACTGCTCCCATTTCTGCTCAGAGGCAGCCTCCATCCTGTGTATCTACTCAGTGACTGTCTTGTGTGAGGCTCGTTGTGTGGCGTGACTTTGTGGTGTTCCCTGGTTAGCCCTGCGCTGGAAAACCCTTTCAATGGTGCCCTGACTCGAGTAGGCTCTTCCAGTGCTTTTACTCTGTCTCAGGGTCCTTCAGGTCCAGTCCAGGCCCACCTTTGGGCTCAGCACATTTGCCAGAGGCAGTTTGGGAAATTTCCCCCTCGGTAGGTGTGAACACTTCCTTGGGACTCTCTGCTGGCCTTCCTCACCTACTCAGTTCCTGACCCTTTCCTGTAGAGGAGACCTCATTCCTGAGCTCAGTCTCCTTCGCTCACAAGCTCTGGTACTGAGTCTCCTCGGGCTGTTATTATCACTGAGCATCATTAAGTGATTTGGTGACCCAATAATCAGTCAGTCTTTTCTCATTTCTGAATCTTAGGGACACCCCCAACTGCAGATTGAAACCTCTCTCCCTGTCTCTCTCTGTCTCTCTCTGTCTCTGTCTCTTTCACACACACACATGCACACACACACACACACACACACACACACACACACACACACGGATAGCATCATCCATAACCTCACATTCCTCCTTGGAATGCTTCTTAGAAAACCTCTGCATCCTCCACTTGGTACCCATCCTAAAGGGCTCCAAACTTACTCATTTTTACAATAACATCTGGCCTCAATATCTCTTGGAAAACCAGTCCAAATGGCTGCCGGGTGGCATTCCAAATTATTAGAGATCTCTGTAATTACTATGAGCAATCAGGGAAATGGAAATAGATCCCAAGCCATTTCCTATCTCTACTCCAAGCCTTCTTTCTGGTCTTCTTGCCCCCTCACTATGGTGGATTGAATAAAAATGGCCCCCAGAGGCTCATAGGAAGTGGTACTACTAGGAGGTGTGGCCTTGTTGGAGGCATGATCTTATTGGAAGAATGTATCATTGGAGCTTTGAGGTCTCAGAAACTCAAGTCTGGCCAGTGTGTCTCAGTCTTTCTCCTGCTGTAGGATTCTCGGCTCCTTCTCCAGCATGTGTCTGCCTCCATGCTACCACGCCTCCTGACATGACAATAATGGACTAAACCTTTGGAACTGTAAGCCAGCCCTAATGAAATGTTTTCCTTTGTAAGAGTTGCTGTGGTCATGGTATCACTTCACTGTGTGTAGTTTATCACTCTATCCACCTTTGCTCCAAGATTGGCCGCATTACCAGGCCCCACCAGGCTTCCCTTGAATCTGCAGGTAAAACACACACAGTTGTTCCTTTACAACCTGCCTTCTTGGGCACAATTGCTAGGCACTACTATCTCCCACCTGGAAAATCGTGCCCTCATCAATTTCTTATCTCCGTCTCTCCCAACTGCCCTAAACTTCAGTTGTAAACTCCCCTGAACACCCAAGTACAGGAGCAGACTGTGTGGCCGCTCTGTTTTGAGATTTCACATTGATGCTTGGTTCTTCTCTCTCCAAAGCATGGGGAACTCTGTTCTCAATTCTTGCATCTCTATGCCTGTCTTTTGGGACCAGGAAGTCCTGCCTGTAGCTTCCACCTGACCTTTGTCCCATGGCTTTCTTTTCTGACTGATCAAGAACCAATTGGGGAACAGGACCTCAGCATCAGAACCACTCCCTGCACTTCATGGCAATAAAACCCTAAGACACTCACCCAACTTCTCTGTGCTGCCCAGTCTTATGTCTACTTGACACACAAACCAGAGGTACCTAAAAGGAAGGAACCTCAATCGAGAAATTGAATTCATAGTATTTGGCTATAAGGCATTTTCTTAATCAGTTATTGATGGGGGAGGGCCCACTCCAATGTGGATGGTGCCAACCCTGGGCTGCTTATCCTGAGTTCTATAAGAAAGCAGGCTGATCAAGCCATGGGAGGCAAACCAGTAAGCAGCAGCCTGCCAAGGCCTCTGCATCAGCTCCTGCCTCCAGGTTCCTGCCCTGTGTGAGCTCCTGTCCTGACTTCCTTCAGTGGTGAGCAGCAATGTGCAAGTGTGAGTTAAATGAACACCACTTGCTTTCTGGTCATCACAATTCAGTGTAGCAATAGAAACTCTGACACGTCCTAGTAGCTATGAACCAGATGATTCCTCCTCTACTTTCAATCCCATTAACATCTCTCCCCCTTATCCACCCCAAATCACAGCTCCTTCCCTTGCTCCTCTCCCTCTTTAGTGGACAGGCCATGATAATATGCCTCCCTGGTACCCACTTCCAGTCTACCAGCAGCCTTTAGTCCTCTTGCTACAGGCTCCCCTCCATCATGGGATGCCCTCTGCCTCCTACTACCTGACCTAACCTGGCCCCAGTTCTCCTTTTATGGAAGGATGCTGGGGATAGACAGTTTTGTCAATGTACAAGTCCCATTCTCATTAAGTGAACTCTCTTAAATAGAAAAAAAAAAAAGACTGGTTTTGTATACTGCTAATTTCTCCAGTCATTAAAGAGTACCAATGTATCTGTTAAGGCCTGGGTAACTGTTGTCAGTCATTTTATGCTGTTACAAGGAAACTTTCCCATCTACTGTTACTAAGAAACTTCTTCTCACCAGAGTTGATTGCAAATACTGTTACGTTCTGTGCTGTGGTGTTCTTGGAAACCAATCGCAGGAGAAGTCAGAACTGCATTGTATAGTTTCCCACAAGAAGCTTGGACCCAAACCAACTGCCCAGCAGCACTTCCTGCACCAGCTTTTATGATTTCTTGCTTTATAAGCTGCCTCTGAGATGGACCCCAGCCTAAGAGAGACACCTGCACCAATATATGGAGCTATTTGGAGTATAATGTCCATTTTGAGTTAGATGAAGTTTAAGTTTCCAAGACCTCCCTGGGAACTGACATCCTCCTTGACAGGAAGTAGACATACATGTACATGGCTAACTGACATGAGTGTTAGTCAAGGCATGTTCCCCACCACAGCTGAATAACCAGCCAAAGAGAACAGAATAAATGAACAACAAAGATCTGATCCTGGGCTGGAGAGATGGATCAGTGGTTAGAGCACTGGCTGCTCTTCCAAAGGTCCTAAGTTCAAATCCTTAGGTGGCTCACAACCATCTGCAATGGGATCCGATGCCCTTTTCTGGTGTGTGTGAAGACAGTTATAGTGTACTTATATACAATAAATAAATAAATCTCTTTTTTAAAAAAAAGACCTGATCCTAATGAAGTTTCTTATTCCTAGATCCTGATTAGTGAAATAACTTGGCATAGATATTTATAAATTTTAAGGTTAAAAGCTATATAAAATTCTGGGTGTCACAGTTCAGCTCCCAAGTCTGCACTATGTCCCTGATCGATCGGTCTTGGGATATGTGATCAATAAACCAGCGCTGTTTGACTGAGATTAGTGTCTGAGTGGTTTGTGCTGCAATTCCCAGGCCCCAACAATATCACCCAGGTCTTACAACCTCACCTTCCATGATATTTACACGAAACAACCTTTTCCCAGAGGAGTGTAGAAGATTCTGGAACCAGGTGAGAGCACATTCAGACACAATACACCAAAATAAAGTTGCTCACCCAACACCCAATGGGCCTGAGGTGGCCACCAATGGGAATCCAGAATGAAATTATAATATCCAAGGGGGTAAGGGGGTATTTTAGGTAGAGACCAGTTTACAACATACCTCCTGGGAAGTCTCTCTAAGGCTGCCCTTAAAACAATAAATTGTGAAAAGTTCCAAGAGGTTATCCAGGACATAAAAACCCTTATCAATTTCTAGACCACATCACAAAGGCCCTTCTATATTCAGTATACAAATCTGGATCCCAAAATCCCAGGCAGAAAACAACTCTCCATGAGCTACTTCTTCTTCCAGAGTTTCTCTGACATTAGAGCCAAACTTAAAACTTTCTGTGCCCCATGTGTCCCCCTTAACATCCCCATACTTCTGGTTAAAAACCCAATCGCAACTTGTTATCTCTTCGGTGGTTCTTCTTCACACATATACTCGGGGGAACTCTCAGTTCTCTGTCCTAGCCCTCAAAGGATACTTTCTTTTCCATTCCTCCATTCCTCTGGACCCCAAGTCACAAAACATCTTTGCATTTATTTGGAATGACCCTGACATTCACCTTTCTACCTAACTCTCTTGAACTATCCCACCTTAGGGTTTCTGGAACAACTAGAATTTATTGGCCAGGACAAAGCCTCTGATTTTATCTCTTTGCCTCTTCCTGAACCTAAACTTATGCTATACAGAGATGATCTTCTCTGTAGCTCATCCCTACAAATTAGCCAGGCTGATACCTCAACTCTTCTAAACTTCCATCTAGCTGGGGATATAGGGTCTTACCCTCTAAGGTTCAGCTGCTGACCCCATTGAGTTACTTATCTGGGACTTACTATAACTTTAATTCATAAGGCCATTACCCTAGATAGAAAAATGCCTAATCTAAATACTCTCTGTCCCCACCACAAAGGATAAAATTATATCCTTCCTAAGGTGTCTGGTTTCTTACACTCTTAGATCTCCTCTTTCTTTCTTCTTCTCCACTCCCTGGGACCTTCCTCTGTGCCTGTTGCATATCATGATGTCTATTCTCAGTTGTCAACTTGACTATATCTAGACTGAATTACAATCTACAAATAGAGCCCATACCTGACCCGAATCTTGTGGCAGAAAGACAACATCCCTTTGATCTGGATCTTGAGGCACAGTGGCCATGCTATAAATATCTATAGTGAGAAAGAATTAAAGAAAATCTTATATCTAGTCACTGTGGTGGCACACAACTTTAACCCCAGTATTCCAATGACAGAAGCAGGCAGATCTCAGAATTCAAAGTCAGCCTGGTCTACAGAGCAAGTTCAGGACAGTCAAGTTTAGGCAGTGAAGAAAACTACTGAAAACAGGAAGCTGGTGAAGGCGTAGTTGAACAAGAAGGCCCATGTTCCAGACCCAAAAAGCAGCTGAACTTAGCAGCTTAGGCCACATGTCTGGCTTTAGAATCAAGGATGGGATATTCTTCTGTGATGAAGGAAAGCCACGGAGGCCAGGAATGTGTTAGGGGTGTCTCTGCATAGAGGCCCAGAGAGATCACTGTGTAAAAGAGGTCATGAAATCTCCCTCTATGACTAAGGAAAGCTGCTGAGGCCAGGCAGGTGTCCCTGCATGGAAGTCCAAAGAGGCCATTGTGTGAAGCTGCCAAGTTGAAGTCTGAATTGCCTTGAAGATCCCAAGAGGCTAGAGATGCCAGATCTGTGTGATACCTGCTGAGCAGAGCTGCTAACAGAAGTGGAAACCACCTATAAGAAAGAAGTGTGTTGCAGTCAACAGAGCTGAAAGGAGTTGGAGATCTGAAGAGCATTTTGACATCAGATGCAGAGTTTGTAGTTGGCCCAGCTGGGTCCCAGTCTTGCTTTCATTTCCCCTCTGTGCTCCCTTCTCTATGTTTTTGAATATTAATGTACATCCTATGCTGTTAAATGTTGGGAGCATGAAATCTGTTTTTTTTTTAATTATTTTGATTTTTTAGGGGATTGCAGTTAAGAGATTGCATGAATCTCAGAAGAGACTGTGAACTTGGGACTTTTAAACATTGTTGAAGCTATGATAGACCATGGGGACTTTTGATGTTGGAGATAATGCACTTTGCATTATCTTACAGTTACAAGTCTACGGGGGCCAGAGAGTGGAATGTTGTGGTTTGAATAGGAATGGCCCCTATAGACTCGTGTGTTTGAATGCTTGGCCCATAAAGAGTGGCACCATTAAGAGGTGTGACCTTGCTGGAGAAGGTGTGGCCTTGGAGAAAGTGTGTTGCTGTGGGGGTGGACTTTGAAGTCTCCTATGCTCAAGCTCTGCCCAATATATAATCCAGTTCCTCCTTGCTACCTGTGGATCAAGATGTAGTTCCTTCTCCAGCATAGGATCTGCCTTCATGCTGCCATGCTACCACCATGATGATAGTGAACTAACCTCTGAGACTGAAAGCCAATCCCAATTAAATGTTTTCCTTTATAAGAGTTGTTTTGGTCATGGTGTCTCTTCATTGCAATGAAACCCTAACTAAGACACTACCCGCTGGTATTATGGTACCCAATGGTAGAATAGATGGTTCAGTGGTTAAGAGCACTGACTGCTCTCTCGGAGGTCCTGAGTTCAATTCCCAGCAACCATATGGTGGCTCAAAACCATCTGTAATGTGATCTGATTCCGTCTTCTGGTGTGTTTGAAGACAGTGACAGTGTACTCACAGGCATAAAATAAACAAATCTTTAAAAATAAATAATAAAAAGGTTCCATGCCATTAGTTGGGCAGCTGGGGAGTTGAGATAATTGGTGCCCAACATGGAAGGCATGAATCCAAGCTGGGAAAAGTCCAGTGTGAAAATCAGGGGAAATGTTTCCCTAGCAGCCACATGCTGCTCTGAACTCAGAGGGAGACTAGGTCCCTTTAAGAAAGATCAGATGAGCACCTCACTGCATGGCCTGTGAGCGGACAACTTCCCAGAGCTGACGAGGGTCAGGCCAGCTTCAGGCAGCAAAGCCAAGGCCCAGAAGTCCTGAACAAAGCAGGAAGCCGGAGACAGAATTTAGACACAGAGACAAGTACTAAGTTAAGAAGTGGTAAAAGAGAAATAAATAAATGTGCATAGAAAATGAAGTCTCCAAAGGAAGGGAAAAAAATGTTTTTAAAATGTGCTTAGATGTAAAAGGAAAGTAACTGAATAGAGGGAGTCCTGGAAAAAATATATGGAGAGAGAGAGAGAGAGAGAGAGAGAGAGAGAGAGAGAGAGAGAGAGACTGAAGTAAAATTAATATGGACAGTCTTAAAAAGAAATATTAAGCTTGAACAAAATAAATCGAAGTCTCTGAAGAAAGGAGAGAGAAAGACATCTTTAGGCTGTCTTTAAGGAGAAGACAAACTGAATGCTAGGTTACATGAGATCCTTTAAATCAGAATTTAAAAAAAAAAAAATCTTCAGAGGAATCCAATCTACAGCCTATGGCGCCGCCTTCTGATGAGATCACAGAATGGCAACCCATAGAGATAGGATATTCTGAATTAAGATTACATTTAATGGTGCCATCTTAGAGCAGTGACATAGATTATGTGTTTTATTTTGTAGGGTCTGGAGAATTAAAATGTGTGTGTGTGTGTGTGTGTGTGTGTGTGTGTGTTAATACATCATAGAGTTGACACCTACTAAGGGTTTCGATGTTTATGCCTTGAGTTCTAAAGAGGCTGACCCTGAGATTGCACATTTATTAGAGATGGTGGCTATCTTGGAGACACCTTTGCAGACCGTCTTCCTTAGGGTTTCTGTTGCTGTGATGAAACACCATGACCAAGAAGTAATTTGGGGAGAGGATAGAGGTTAGTTCATGGCAACATGGAGCTTCCCAAGGAGCAGCTGGACCCAGTGCATTTCCATATGAATGAGGTTTGGCATGATTGCCCTTGCAAGAAGGAGAGAAAAAAGTGGGAAAAGATTGGTTCAGCACATAAACAAGTCTTCAAGTTTGAAAATGAGTAAAAAGGAAACTGACAGTACACCTTCCTGCATGATACGAAGATGAACAAAAATGTTTTCAACACTGCAGAAGTGTCCCCACACATATATTGGTATTAAAATTGCTTGGGCTGTTGTCATCATGAAAAAAAAAAAAAAAAAAGAAGTAATTTGGGGAGAAAAGGGTTTATTCAGCTTACATTGCCAATTTTCTATTCATCACCAAAGAAAGTCAGAACAGGAACTCAAGCAGGGTAGGAACCTGGAAACTGGAGCTAATACAGAGTCCATGGAGGGGTGCTGCTTACTGGCTTGCTTGCTCACCATGGCTTGCTCAGCCTGCTTTCATATGGAACCCAGGACCACCAGACCAGGGATGGTACCACCCACAATGGGCTGGGCCCTCCCCCCTTGATCACTAGTTGAGAAAATGCCTTACAGCTGGATCTCATGGAGGCGTTTTCTCAAGGGAGGCTCCTTTATCTGTGATGACAGTAGCTTATGTTTACACACAAAACCAGCCAGTACACAGATTGAAGCTGATAGATAATGCTCAAGCCTGTGGATCTAGTTAAATGCAACAATTCGCTATTAGAACATAGAATATCAGTGGTGTACCTTACAATCCTACAGGACGAACAACTGTGGAGAGATCTAACAGGACTTTAAAGAAAACGCTCATTAAACAGAAGGGGGTTATAAGGTCTCCCAGAGATAGATTAAATAATGCCTTATTGACTTTAGGTTTTTTAATTGGATGTTTTATTTATTTACATTTCAAATGTTATCCCCTTTCCTGGTTTTCCCAACTCAATATCCCTCTCCCATTCCCCTCCCCCTGCTTCTATAAAGATACTCCCCCACCCATCCGCCCACTGACACCTCACCACCCTGGCATTCCCCTACACGGGGGCATCAAGCCTTCACAGGACCAAGGCCCTCTTCTCCCGTTGATGCCAGACAATGCCATCCTCTTCTACATATGTGACTGGAGCCATGGGTCCCTCCATGTGTACTCTTTGGTTAGTGGTTTAGCCCCTGGGAGCTCTGGGGGGTCTGGTGGATATTGTTGTTTTTCCTATGGGTTACAAACCTCTTCAGCTCCTTCAGTCCTTTCTCTAACTCGTCCATTGGGGTACCCTTCCTCAATCCAATGGTTGGCTGCGAGCATCCAACTCTGTATTTGTCAGGCTCTGCAGAGCCTCTCTGGAGACAGCTACATCAGGCTCCTAACAGCAAACACATTTTGGCATCCACAATAGTGTCTAGGTTTGGTTTCTGCATATGAAGTGGATCCCCAGGTGGGGCCGTGTCTGGATGGCCTTTCCTTCAGTCTCTGCTCCACACTTTGTCCCCGTATTTCCTTCAGTCAGGAGCAATTCTGGATCAAAAATTTGGAAATGAATGGGTGGTCCTATCCCCCAACCAGGGGCCGTGCCTCACCTCTGGATATGGTCTCTACAGGTTCTCCCTCCCCTTTGCTGGGCATTTCAGCTAATCAGTCTCATCCCTGTTGGGTCCTGAGAGCCACTTGCTTTCCTGGCATCTGGGACTTTCTGGTGGCTACCCCCAGTTCCCCATCCCCCACTGCTACACACCTCTGTTCAATTTCCTGACCCTCTATATATCATCCCTGTCTTCCTCCCACACTTGATTCTATCCCCCCCCCCTTTTTTCCTTCTCCTCTTTTCTTCCTCCCAAGCCCCTCCCACCCTCTACCTCCTGTGAGTATTTTGTTCCGAAGCATCCGTCTTTTGGTTCTCTTTCTTCTTGAGCTTCATATGGTCTGTGAGTTGTATCATGGGCATTCTGAGCTTTTTGCCTAATATCCACTTATCAGCGAGTGCATACCATGTGTGTTCTTCGACTCTAAATTTTTTAAATGTCATTTAGACAGGTAGCACAGCTGCTGAGAAACACTGGATTTTAGAAAGTACTGCTGCGTTAAATCAGCCTATATATGTGATAACCTCAGAATGGAACTCGGGAAATGTGTTGGGGGAGAGGTTACGTCTTTGTTTCAACAGGAAATAAAAGGCTGTGGGTCCTTCAAAGTTAATAAAGATTAGATTTGACCAGGGAGGACCTCCTGAAAATCCTGGCAGGCAAACAGGAAGAGACCAAAAACAAAACAGGCAATGTGAATGCTGTTCCCTCCACATGGGAACAGTTCGGAGACTGTCTGAGACAGTTTTGTTGGCTACAGAGTTCTCAGAACTTATTATAACATGCCATCCTTTCATATGGCATGGATAAAAATTTCTATTACAGTTTAGTCATGCAGTCCAAACGGACTTATAAAACACAGAGCAGGGCTGGAGAGATGGCTCAGCGGTTAAGAGCACTGACTGCACTTCCAGAGGTCCTGAGTTCAAATCCCAGCAACCACATGGTGGCTCACAACCATCTGTAATGGGATCTGATGTCCTCTTCTGGTGTGTCTGAAGGCAGCTACAGTGTACTTAATATACATAAATAAATAGGTAAATAAATAAATCTTTAAAAAAAACACAGCAGAAAATCATCTTTAGCTGACTTGTGCACACTGCGCACCCCAGACAAGCATTAATAATGCAGAAATGTATATTACCTTTAAAAGTTAGTGTGTTTGCAGAACAAGTGGACCAGACACCACTGAAGATAAGATAAACAGTGCAGGCCATCCAGCCTCACAGACTGCCTTAGTTGCTCAAAAATCTGCATCCAGAACAACTTCAAGACAGCTTGCTAAGATGGTCCAGCTTCAAAGACTGTTTCAACCAGGACTCCAGTTAATCCCTGCATTTTCCCATCAAACAGAGACTGAGGCAGCTAGTTCTCCAAGGACTTGGCCAATATCTCAGTTTTCTTAGAGCCCCAAAAAGATGCTGTTACTCCCAGACAGCAGGAAGCAATTTTAAGAGTACAATGTTAAAAATAAATGCTAACAAACAAACCAAGAGTACAATGTCCCCATTCCCAAGAGGTGAGGTGGGTGGTTTTAGGTCATTCAGAGTGTGATGGATGTTTATCATTGTTTAAGGGGGTTGGTTACAAGTTGCTAATGGTCTTGGTCAGAGAGGAAACAAAGTAAAGGAGGTTGGATCCCGGGAACTCTTTCACTCTCTTTCTTCCCTCTATCCTTTCTCTCCTATCTTGTGTTAAGGGGGAAGGGATAAGACGAAAGACAGGAGTACACAGAAACAGTAGAATAAAAGGGTAGAGCACTGAATTTGCTTTCAAATTAAAGAACACCAACAAGCCACGTATTTTACGTTGATATAAATGATTGTCTATTGATACAAATTTAAGGTTATGTTTTGCTACAACATACTGTACAACATTGTGTTCCAACTCTTGTTTTAGGTATTGTACCTATGCAACTCACTTAAAAATGCAAAGCAGGGGCTGGAGGGATGGCTCAGAGGTTAGAGCACTGGCTGATCTTCCAGAGGTCCTGAGTTCAATTCCCAGCAACCACACAGTGGCTCACAACCATCTGTAATGGGATCTGATGCCCTCTTCTGGTGTGTCTGAAGACAGCTACAGTGTATTCATATACATAAGTAAATAATTTTTTTTTAGCAAATGTAATGTAATTTCTAGTCCTTAAAAGCTACTATTACAAACTGTTTAGGGTGATTAAGAAATGTTAAGTTAGTAATCAGTCAATCAAACTTATGGTCATGTTAGCTACTAGTTTAGCTAATTGCTTTCAGCTCAAGATGTAGAAACCTTAGCTCCTGAAAGCAGTCAGGAGAAGACAATTTCTTCCACACTGGGTAGAGAGCTTCAAGCCCACCCCAATAGTGGCATACTTCCTTCAACAAGGCCACACCTTCTCCTAACAGCACCACTCCTTATTGGCCAATCATATTCAAAGCACCACATTGCACTCCCTGACCCCTCACAGTCTTGTTTAAACATATGAGTCTGTTGGAGCTGAACCTAGCCAGAGCATAAAGCAAAATACATGTAATCCAGCTTCATAAACCCCCATAGTGCATCTTCCACAGTAACTAGGCTTCACCAGTAGTCTCTCATAGTCTCCCTTCATGGTGTCAAGCATCAACATCTTTGCATGACCCCTTCAGTCCTAGGCCATCTACTGCAGCTGAGGCTGCACCTTCACCAATGGCCTTCACTGGCCTCTCACAGTGCGGAGCCTCATCTGCTCTCCATGACCCCTTCATACTTTCAAACCCAGTACCACCTGAGTGACGCTTACACATTACCAAGTCCAGCCACAGCACAAGGCACAACCTTGGCTATCTCTGGAATTCAACTTCTTTCTGCTCTCAGAAAGCACGTCCTGGAAGATTTCACCTCAGTGATGCTGGTCTCTTCTTAATCACTACTAATTTCTTAGCTCCAGCTGACCAGCATCAATTTTCCCAGTAGTCCCTTCTATTCTTTACTCTAAAGCCTGAGCTACTTGGCCAAAGCTGCTGAATTCTGCTGCTTACTCAAGCTGGAACATGGCCCCCTTGTCCTATTACATCTTCACCAGGTTTCTCTTTTCCAACTCCTTCACTGCTTAAACATGGCTGTCTCTGGAACTTGCTCTGTGGAATGACACTGAACTCAGAGATCTGCATGGCTCCCTCTCCTGAATGCTGGGATTAAAGGCGTGTACCACCATGCCTGGACCTAAGCTCTCCGTGGCCTCTGTTCCTCAGTATGTGGATCAGAAGCCTGTGTCCTCCATTTCTAGACTGTAGTTCATTCCAGATTAGAAGTCCAAATGAAAACAGTAACCAATTAATAATAACACCCAACATGATACAACTATTACTTGTTCAATGGCAAATGTATAAACAATAAGCTTAGCTGGGTGGGATCCTGCCCCAAAGTCACCATTCTGCCAATCTGTTTATCTCTTTGACAACTCCATGTACTTCCTGGTGCCCTTTTGTTACTTGAAATATTCATTTTGTATTTTTCCTTCCTAAGCTTGCTACACTTGACCAGAACGTTCTTCATGAGAGTAAACCAGAGGATAAAGTCTATGCTGTGCTTTCCTGAGACTTCCTTTGTCAGTGCAATGAATCAAAATCTCTTCTTTACCTTAGCCTCCAGTAGACTCTTTAGACAAGGGCAAACAGCAGTCACATTCTTCACCAAAATATCACCAGAACAGTCTCTGGGCCACACACTGACATTCTTCTCTGAAATTTATTGAGCCAGGTCTGCACAGTTCAAATAACCCTCAGCACCAATGTCTTCCATATTCCTAGTCAGATGGTACATTAAGCCCCACTTAAAGCTTCCCAAATCCAAAGACCCCAAATCTTCATTCCTCCAAACAAAGCATGGTCAGGCATACCACAGCAATACACCCTTCCCTGGTACCAACTTCTGTCTTTGGGTTTCCATTGTTGTGAAGAGATACCATGACCAAGGCAACTCTTATAAAGGACAACATTTAATTGAGACTGGCTTACAGGTTCAGAGCTTCAGTCCATTATCATCAGGAAGCATACCAGCATGCAGACAGACATGATGTTGGAGCCAAGAGTTCTACATCTTGATCTGAAAGCATTCAGGAGAAGACTTGACTCTTCCCCACTGGGCAGAGCTTTAAGCCCACCCCAAAAGTGACACACTTCCTCCAACAAAGCCCCAACTCTCCTCCTAATAGCACCACTTCATATATAGGTCAAGCATAGTCAAGCCACCACAGGTTAGTGTAAGAAGTGGCTAGAAACTTAAAGGTTGCCCATAGTGGTCTTATAAATACTATGAGACAGATCTGGACCGTCCTAATCCCCCTGCCTCTCATTTTTACGTATAGTAGGGCTCTTTCATCTCCGCATTCAAGACCCACAGGATACCAGATGGGAGGTGCGTGTCACTAGTGAAGTGTATTGTGACCTGCTCAGCAGGCATGATCAAAATACAAAGAGTGTGCACCCCATTCTTTCCAAATCTAGATCTAGAACAATCGACGTGAGCCAGCATCCATCAAGGCTCCCACCTCCCCAATTCTCCCCTCTTGGATGCTACTGAGCCCACCTTGTTCTCATGGTCACCCTCTTCTTTCCGACCTTAACGGATGCTACGGTCCGCCTACCAGACGCTAACCAATGCTCTGCCAGATCGAGCTCACAGCTGCCACTCATGGCTCCACCCACCAACTCTCCTTACGTCAGTCTCCCGTCAGTGACTCTCGGCCAAATACCACTGCTGCCCCTCATGTCTCCCGTGTTGCTCTCTTCGGTGCTGCAGACAGCCTTAACGCCTCAGACACGCTTTGTGGGCACCGTGGATGCCTCAGACTGTAATACTACCCCAACCCTGAGCGCCACCACCTTCCTCTCTGCCCAGATGCTCACAATGACCCCATACCCCGTGGCATTCGGATTTACAGTTGCCTACCCTCTGGGTGGTCTGGAACTTGTGCCCTGATGTTCCCCCTTTCCAAAACTAGGAGTGTGGTACCCGGTGAAGAGCTCTTGTTAGCTCCCATCACGGGATTTATTCATGATAAATGAGTCTTTCAGATCCCGCCTCTTTTTACGGTCCTGGGTATGACTGGCATCACCACTGGAACAGCTTTCCTAACAATCCACTGTCAGTTTTCCTCGAAGTTCATCCAAGACCTCCAACGGGTGGTCTACCATCCATGATTAAAATCTGACGGTGAAAGATCAAGCTTGCCCAAGATCCTCAATCATTCCCCCAAACATCAAAGAAGTAGTTTAACACTAACACCGCCCCCTTTCCTAACCCTGGATTGCTTATCAAGAGTAGATTAACGAAAAGGGAGGAATGTAGGATTACAGGCCAGTGGAACCTGGGTCCTCTGCAAGAGCAACAAGTACTCTTAACCATTAAGCTATCTCTGCAGTGCAGCCCCCCTCCCCCAGCACACATACACAGAGACTCTTTCCCAGGCGACAGTAGAACAATGTCAAGAGGATCACACGGGATTGCGCCATCAGAACTTATGACCTGAGTTCTGAACAGTGTCCCCTTTTAAGAAACAGCTCTTAAAATTACATAATTTTTAATTTACTTTTATTTTTTGGTTTTTCAAGACTGGGTCTCTGTGTAGCCCTGGAACTCTTATTTGTAGACCAGACTGGCCTTGAACTCACTGAGACGCTCCTGTCTCTGCCTCTGCAGTTCTGGGATTAAAGGTGTGTGCCACCAGGCCCGACTGACTCCTGTTATTTTGTACTTTTTCTGGGGTCCTAGGACTGAGATTTGCCTCTAGAAAGGACAGAGGAAGGAGGCTCTTCTAGAGATAATTGGCACAGCTCCTCCATTCAACGGTGTTTCCAAAGGTGACATTTAAGGGATCATGGCTGAGAGAGGGACACCTGCAGAAACACAAGGACAGTCAGGATTTCATACCCATTCCTGGGCTCATAATGATGTCTGCTTTGGGCTCCTTACGATGTGGCTAAGAATTACCCCCTCATACCCTGCAGGCTCGTGTGTGTGAACATTCAGTCCCTAGGTGGTATGTCTTTTCTGGGGGTTCTCAAACTTTCAAAAAAGAAGGCATGCTTGGTGGCTCGTTATCAAAGTTTGCCTGGCTTGGGTTGCTCCGTCCACCATGCCTTCCGTGCCATAGTGAACTGAAAGCCCACCTTCCTCAAGGAGCTTCTATCAGACGTCTCATCCTGGCAAGGATACAACTAACACCCATGATGCAAAGCTAATCCTCACACAAGAGAAGGGGGTGCAGGTAACACCCCTCTGTGTGTAACTACTTCCATTATACCACTTCATGGGGGCTGGAGAATATGCCCAGTACGGAGGATCCCGTGTTGCTCTTAGAGGACTCAGGGTGACTTGGTTATCTGTAACTCAAGTTCTATGGTATCTGCCCTCCCCTGACCTCCTTGGGCACCACACACACACACACACACACACACACACACACACACACATCTTTTTTTTTTCTTTTAATCCCTTCTTGGAGGGAGGAGAGAGGCTCATAAGAAAGCAGAAAGTTACAAATTCACAAGCCCCTCCCTGCCTGTCTTAGTCAGGGTTTCTATTCCTGCACAAACATCATGACCAAGAAGCAAGTTGGGGAGGAAAGGGTTTATCCAGCTTACACTTCCATATCGCTGTTCATTACCAGAGGATGTCAGGACTGGAACTCAGGCAGGTCAGGAAGCAGGAGCTGATGCAGAGGCCATGGAGGGATGTCACTTACTGGCTTGCTTCCCCTGGCTTGCTCAGCCTGCTTTCTTATAGAACCCAGGTCTACCAGCCCAGGGATGGCTCCACCCACAATGGGCTGGGCCCTCCCGCCTTGATCACTAGTTGAGAAAATGCCTTACAGCTGGATCTCATGGAGGCATTTCCTCAAGGGAGGCTCCTTTCTCTGTGATAACTCCAGCTTGTGTCAGGTTGACACAAAACCAGCCAGTACAGCACCCCAGGTCATCCAATCAGAAAACAATTGCAAAAAGAGGGGAGACTCTTCACTAGTGCTGCCTGCAGATTGTAACATGGGGGCATGAGGTCGGGGGGTCGGAGGGACTTCAGAGATGCAGCTAGATTTGGGTGGGATCATTTCTTCAGACTGCCTTAGGTGCCCTATCGCCTCATAAAAAGTCACACAACACCGTCACCTACATGCAATGCTGAGGATCAGGCTGGCCCAGGGCTAGGAAGAGTCCTCTCAGAAGATAGAGCATGGAAAGGCAAGGTATGGTCAGGGGTGGCTGGTGGTACATGTTCGGCCACTTCCACATTGCTGATGTTTATGTTCCAAGACTGCACCAGAGACACGTGCAAAATGGGAGAAACTGTCCCTGCCATCAGACTAAGAGACCTGGGCTCAGAGAGGGAAGACTGACTTGTCTTCTCAGGCACCTGAATGTTCCCATAAACTCCTTGCTCCGTGTGTGACCTCACATACTTGGGAGGTTGTGAAACTTAAAAGCTGTGGTGGGGGTCTCTCCTCTCTGGAATGGGCTTGATGAAATAGTTCTGCCACCCTCCCCATCCCGCCCCCACCGGGAAAACAGGTCTGAGACACAGGTCAACAGAGAACAAGACCTAGGTCACACCTTCATGCTCAGGACGCAGGCCAGTGTCGGTGATGATGACAGGGCTCAGGTCCTAAAGGCCCCGTGAGGAAGCAGGCTAGGAATCTGAGCACCTATATAGGTGCATGAGTACTCCAGACATCTGTGCACGAGTGCACAACCGCATGCTCCTATGCACAAGTGCTCTCTGACATTCTGCATTTCAAAAACACACCAAAGCCAGGGTCTGGTATTTCCTAATTCCCGTCTCCAGGTAAGATAAAGGCCAGGTGACCCCACAAATTATATTTTAAAGGGATTTATTGGCACTGGGCCTAGTGGGGACCTTGAAGTTTCAAAGACAGGTGGGGACGTGGAGAAGTCGCATAGGCTAGCTCTTGGGGTGGGGGTTGGGGACGAGACAGGATTGGTGACACTTCCAGCCCAAGGAGCGTGCCAGACGCAAAGTGCACTATGTAGGGTATAGATAAGTGTACGGAGTGGGGATGCAGGGTGCACACTGTAGGTATGGTGGTTAACATTACGTTTAGAAGTCTAGACTCACTATGCTTGTGAGACCAATGCAAAAAATGCCTCTTAAGCCCCTAGCTTGTGCAGGCTGCACACTAGCAGGCCATTTCCCCTTTCTCCAAAATGTTTAAGACTATTCGGTAATTGATTGGCCTTGTAAAATTTTCTGTTGTAGCAAATTTAGCTGTAAGGTTAACTGCAGTCTCTGCTTTTGTAATCAATCTTGCTTCCTCTGCTCAACGGATGACTAGGACACCTGCAAGACATCTATCTATGTTAAAATGTAAGCTCCGGCCTACGTGTAAGCAGGCTACATGCACTCTTGTGAGGTTTGCCTTTATAAGCTCTGAGCTGGTAATAGCTGGAGCTTGCAGTTTGGAAGCGATCTCAGATGTGGGCCTGGCCCCAATCAGCCTGTGTGTCAGTATCTAAAATACAAGGCCTTTTCTTACTAAAACGTATTGATTCATGGTCATGTCTAAGCGACCCCAGACCCCTAACAGTAGGGTGCGCGGTGTAGCGCTAGAGCTCCGGGACAGAGGCCGGCTCTCTAGAAAGGGAACTCGCACACGAAGTAGAGGCGCCGCTCACAGTCATGGTCCCACCAGGAACCGTCGTCTGAGGCCTGGGCCACGCAGTTCTCCAGGACGCCGCCATTGGGCTGATCCGGGCTCAGTGGATGTGATGCCGCACTAGGCTGGGCGCCGGACTCCAGGTTGAACGCGCGGTGCCAGGCGAAGAATGACACGCGTTGGCCGTTCTCGAAAAGGTAGAGCCCCTCCGAGCGCCGGTCGTGCACTCCCAGCCACACCGGCCAGTTGTAGGGGGCGAGGGCGGCGCGTAAGTACCGGCTTAGTGCATCCATTTGCTGGCGGTCCGCAGGCTGCGCTAAGCTCCCACCTCGCGCCTTGCACCGCGCCTGCGCTGCCGCCTGTGTCTCGAAGTCTCGCGAGAGCAGGAAGCACTTGTGGCCTAGGCGCAGGCCCTTCAGGCAGCCTGAGTGTAGGGTGAGGCGGAGTCAGAACGTTGCGGGTAGGAGGGGGCGAGGCCAAAACTAGGCCTTTAGGTGATCAATGAGGTGGAACCCAGAAGGCGGGAGAGGGCGGGGCCGGTAGGTAGAGGGAGGAGCATGAGTTGTCGAGCCTTGCCTAGGATGGAGGGCGGGGCCAGGTGAAGGAGGGCTGTATGAACGATGGCCAATGAGATGGAGGTAGGCTTGCTGGAGGCGGGGCCAAAGCGCTGAGGCCGGGAGACCAATGAGGCAGAGCCAGGACTGCAGGGGGCGTTGTTATAGCGTTTGGGGGCTTTAAAAAAGGGCGGAGTCAAAGTTGGAACCGCGGTGACCAGCGAAGCCAAGAGAGAGGTGCTGGAGGGGTGGTTAAAAGGAGAAAAGCCCTTCAGTGGTCAAAACCAACAGGAGGAGCCAAAGTTCTGAGGACAGAGAGGGCGTGGATAGTAGGAGGGATTAGAACTTAAGTGACCAGTGAGACCTGGCCAGGCTGTCAGGGGCAGGGCCAATGCTTCTGAGGGCTGAAAAGGGTGGGGCCAAGAGGAGCCTTGTTAGAGCAATAGTGTCTTAGTGAGGTGGAGCAAGGGCCTTCGGGGGGCGTGGCCAGGGTATAGGCGGTTCCAGACTATGGGTGGGACTTTCAGGGTGTGGCACAGGTTGGAGCAAGGAATGTCACACGCACCTCACAATCCATCTTTATATGTGCCAACACATCCCAGTTCTGTGTGGACCCTCTGGTATGCTGATGCCTGCGGTCCCCAGGTCTTCAGACCACCCTAGGTCCCCTCCTCCCACCTAAGCCCTCTTGGTGCTGCTGAGACTCACCCTCCAAGCGGCCGTGCTCTTGCTCAGCACGGACCTG
This sequence comes from Micromys minutus, assembly GCF_963924665.1. Classification (NCBI taxonomy): domain Eukaryota; kingdom Metazoa; phylum Chordata; class Mammalia; order Rodentia; family Muridae; genus Micromys; species Micromys minutus. The sequence goes on along the minus strand of NC_137967.1, from coordinate 5,690,258 downwards.
TACCTCTTTCAGGGCTTGCACTGAGTCGCGGGTGTCACTCGCAGCATCCCGCAGCTGCCGCAGCCCCTGGGTCAGCTCAACCACACGGGTGTCCAAAACGTGCAGACGGATGTGCAGTTGGTGTAGACCTGCATCGAGGCTGGCCAAGCGGCCCACTGTGAAAAAAGACAGAATGCGAAACACAGTCAAGGGCTATAAGGACATTGGGAGGGCGCGGCCCTCAGCCTCCCAAGAGTGGGATGGATGAGACGATCCGTGGGGTGTGTGAACCATGTCGATGAAGTTGGGTAGTTTGAGCTCTTGATAGGCTGACACATCTCGGGAACCTTGGGGCCCCCCTCATGTGTCTGGCCTCTAGTTGGGTCAGTGACAGACAGGCCACCCTGGCTCCTGAATACTCACAGATGTAAGTGACAGTGTCCTCTGGTGTGGGAGAAGGGCTGGGGGAAGGGTTGGGGCTAGAAGAAGGTATCATGGTAGTTTCTGCTTCCTCTTCCTCTTCTTCCTCTTGAGTCTCCGTGGTCTCCCAGACCTCTTTGCCTTCAGGGTTTTCGGCAAGAGAAGCCTTATTTCCCACCCCAGTGGGCAGCCCTAAGGCCTCCTGGAGATTCTGGGGGCAGAGAATACATGTCAGTCTCCTTCCCATCTACCCTCTCAGCTCTTTTCCGAACCCACCGTTCCATCTAAGCCCCATTACTTTTCTTTGCCCATCTGAACACTTCATCCCAAAAGCCCCCAGTGCCCTGCTAACACTCACCTTCAACATCAGTGACTCCCGCTCTCGCTCCTCCTCCAGGGCACCTCCCCAGCCTCCCTCCCGTTCCCTCTCAGGACCTTGGGCTCCATGGCCAAAACTCAAAAGCTGAGGGACCACTAGGGCCCCCAAGAGCCAAGCTGCCTGCATCCAGCTGGACTTCTCAACACCCAAACTAGTAGAGGTCAGAATGCCTGGGGTAGGTCTGGGGTATACAAGTAGCAAGTGTCCCAGTCTGGTGGGCAGATCACTGGCCCCTTGGACCTTCTTTCTCTGCCAGGCTTTCTCTTCTGCCTCCCGTCCTGATCTGCTCTGTCTCAACTTTTGGTCTTCTCAGCAGCTTCTCCTGGTGTGTCTCCCCGCCCCTCTTGGCTTCCAGGAGGTTCTGCCTCTGTGGCCGGAAACCTCCAACGTTCCAAAGCCTGATCCCGCCTTGGGTCTCCCCACACCCACCCTTTGCCACTTCCCAGACCTCTGCTTCTGCCCTCTTTTCTCCCTTCTGCAAGTACAAGCACTTAGATGGATAAAAAGAAAATGGAGAAAGTTCTCCAGGGCATCCTGGGTACGGGTGGGCCTCAGCCTTGGTCCAGAAACCTTCTCAGAACAAAGCAGGCCATGATAGGATGCCGGCTTGTGACTGTTCCGCTTCTCTCTGTCTTGGCCATTCCTGAGGAGGGGGCAAACTGCAGAGTGTGCTAAGGTTGTTATTATCCTGTGGTCACCACATAGCCTAATGAAGGGGACTCTTCTCCCATTCTCAGGCTTCTGGGCTCTCCCAATTCCCACCCAGATAGCCTGTCCTGGCCCTACCAGCCCCAGTGTGTGTGTGTGGGGATGTGTGAACAGCATGCTTGTGTGCCGCTTGAAAGGTGTAACTCCACCATTCTCCTGCAGGCCAGGTCCCAAGCAGGCTGATGCTGGAGGGTGGGAGGGGGTGGGAGAGGGCCCGGTGGTTCCCTGTCAAGGGAGGAGAAGGGGCTGACAATCAGAGCAGGTATCTCCAGGATGCATACTAACCAAGCACTAGGCTGTGAGCAGAGAACCCTCTGCAAGCTGCCTCATCCCAGCCTGGACCACTGCAGTGGCCTCCCCTGTTCTCCCTCCTTCTACAAAGCCCCTCCACTCTGGGCTGCTTGCCTGCCGCAGCCAGAGCAATCCTTCCAAACCATAAATCAGATCACATTACTCCCCACGCCCCTGCTTCCTCACCTTCCCATCAGAAGCAGGAGAGAAGCCAAACCCCCCAGCCTCGGCCTCGGCCTCAGTCCTCCGTGCAGCCTGCAGGGCTGGGGCCTGGGAGAGAACCATTTTCTGCAGTCTCACGCCATCTCCCCTCATTCTCCATCTCCGATGTGTCCTTCCTAGCCTTTTCCTCCTGCTAAAGACTCTTCCCTCAGCTTTCTCATTACTGAAGCCTCAGCTCTGACCACTGCCGTACGAGATGCTTTCTAAAAATGCCCCCTTTTCTCCCAGGTATGATCCAACCAGTATGGCCTCGTTTACATCTGCTCTTGCATGCCAAGGCTTGGATTTGGGGCTATTTCTGTATCCCCAAATCAAAGCAGGGCTTCCTAGCACCTAGTAGGTGCTCAGTTGAGCTGATGAATAAGACCAATGTTACAACAGCTTGGTAAAAGGCCTTAATATCGGACTTTTGTGTTTAGCTTGCACTGGAGTTCTCAAGTGTCTGTCTGAGTGGAGATGCTGAGGGCAGTGGAAAGTCCTAATACCAGGGAAACAGAAGGCCATACCCATGCCTTACCCACACCATGCCAGGCTCATGAGTCCTGCAGGGTTTTTCCAGCTTTAGTCGGCGGGTCCTGCCAACTCATGCATCAGAGATCTAGGGGCCCAGGCTCTGCAAGGAAAAAGCAAAAAAGCTCCAAGAGGAGACATGGCAGCCTTATGGAGGTCACGGGGCGTGGTGGCATCATGTGGCCAAGGCCTCTGGCTCCAAGCAGGTACCTCACAGGTGCCTACAGCTACTGAGAGCCCCACAAGGGCAACACACCAGTTTTCAAGAAAGCCTAGGACACAGAGGGCAGAGTGACCTTGGGCAGCCAACGGGCTCCCTCGGAGCCTCTGAGATGCTCATCTGTAGCACAGAGGTCTCTCATCAGAAGCCTTGCAACTAGAGGATCTTTCATAGCCACTGGGTGTTTGTACCAACACCAGCAGCAGCTGTTCTCCATGGGCGCAGCTGCTCAGCACCTGGGTGGGTGCAGCGAGACAAGGGCCTCTCCGAGCTGGGTACCAACTCCAGCTTCTCCCAGGATGCCCCAGAGAGCCGGCAACTGGGAACATACCCAGAAACTACCTAGAACTACCCTCTGTAGGAGCTGGCATTCCCTGATGGCCCTGGGGACGCTGCTGGGCAAAGCGGAAGTCATGGCTGAAGAGGACTGAAAGATGCTGAACCAATCTGCCTTCCTCTGTGAATGTACCGGGTAGGAGAGGGCTAACTACCTGCTCACAATTAGCCTGGTGTGCCCATGTGTGTGAAACTGGAGGCTATACAGGACACGTACCGGAATGCATCTTCAGGAGTGTTCTTTGAAGCACCATATCAGGCCTGGGGAGACAGCCTCTGTTCTTCACCCTCGATAGCATCTCTTTATGGTTGGGTGACCTGGGCCTTTCTGTGAGCTTTGACAGGAAAGAGGTCCCTGGACCCGGCACCCAGAGTACACTCAAGGCTAACTGGGGGAGGGGTGCTGTGGGCAGGGTGTACACCGATGATGGACAGTGGAGTAGGTGAGCTGGCTCGGACAGCACACACGTCTGTCTACCCATGCTTCTTGTGGGCAGTTCTGAGCATGCAATTGGAGTGTGCTGTAGGTAAATCTTGCAGGGTTGCTGTGTCAGTATGCTGTGGCCCAGGGGTGTGACATTGTGCGTGTAGCTGGGTGTGTGTCTCTGGTCATGTGTAATGGGCAGGCATGCCCTAAGAGCAGGTAACTGTGGGTATGCTTGGTTTACAGGACCTGCTTGGAGGAAGGGGTATGTGCCTCAGGTATTTTCATGCATGTGGGTTCATATGGAAAGTTGTGTGTGCATGTGGGGGGGCATGTGGGGGGGTGAAAGTATACACATTTGGGGGTACAGGACCGGAATCTATAATCCGCAGTATTCAATTTGGAAATATACAGGCTACAAATACAAATAGCACCCCACCATGTGTACAAAGGGTGGGGAGCCATCTGGAGGAGGGGCTCCCCTAGGCAGAGCAGGATCCTGTTTGGGTACATAGGGGTAGGCAGGGGTGGAGTCTGGGTTTGGGGATGGGGCAGTGGAGATGAAGGGTGGAGGAGGGCGAGGGGAGGGGTGGAGCCGCGTTTGTGGGGGGGAGAATGGGCGAGGTTTGGGGGCTCAGGGAGGGGCGATATCTCTCTGCGGGCTCCCGGAGGGAGGGGAGAGGGCGGAGGGAGGGGAGGGGAGGGAGGGAGAGAGAGGAGAGCAAGAGAGAGAGAGAGAGAGGGAGAGAGAGACCGGGTGAGGGAGAGACAGCGAGTGCGAGAGAGCGAGCCGGGTGGCAGTGGAGGCGCCGAGCAGAAGCAGGCGGCGGCGCGGCGGCCCCTGGCAGAGGAGGAGGAGGCAGAGCAGGAGGGAGCCGCGGCGCCCGTAGCCCGGCCGGACCCCAGCCCCGGGGCGGGCAAGGAGGGGCGCGCGGGAGCGGCAGAAAGGGGGGCGCGCTGCGGATGGCCGGGCCCGGCCCGCGGGGGGGGTGAGGTCCGCGGCCCCCCCGCCCTCCCCCCGGCCCTCGCCCGCCCCCTCCCCGGCCCGCTCGCCCTCCGGGGCGGTGGGGCATGGCCTGAGGGTCCCCCGTATTCGGGGGGGTGGGGGGTGGGGGGAGGGGGGAGGGGCCGCGGGCGCCGCCGACCGGGACTCAGCAGCCCCGCCAGGCAGGTAAGGGCACGGGGCACTACAGGGAGGTTCTGGGGTAGGGTGCAATTGCGAGAACTGGGGTTGCGGGAGAGGGCAGAGGCGCCCCGGATGTCCTTGGCCTGGCGCCGGCTCCGGCCTGGGTGTACATTTAGGGTGTGTGTATGGGGGTGAGGCTGTGGAAGGTAGCGTGGCCCCTACGGGTAACATCAAATTGGGTTGCGACCCGGTCCCGAGTGCCCCGTCCCAGATCGTATCCTTGCAAGGAGGGTGTGCCCCATCCCCCACGTGCTGCGCCCCCTAAGCCGTACTGGTCTCCAGGGCTCTCTGGGGCCACAACTGGGTCCCGGTCCCCGCCTTCCAACCCGGCTCGGCCACTCCCCCGCCTCGCCCACCCCAGCACACCTGGGCCCCTCCCCTAGGTCACCCTTGTACCCAACCACTCCAACCCAGGGTCTGGGCCAGAGCCTCCTACTGACGCCTGGACCCGGCGCCCCTTCCAGGTGTCTGTAGTTCCTTCCCACCCGCGCCTCGCGTGCCCATCGCGCCTCAGGTTCCTTCTCCGCAGGCCGGCGCGCCCCCTCTGCTCCCGCCCCCAGTCCCAGCTCCCTCTCCCGACCCGGGGCTATTCTTTCATCAACCTCCCTGCTCCCGCCTTCCTCCACCTCCATTCATTCTCCCCGGGCCCGGCTCCTAGCCACGCCAGTAGTCCCCTGTCCCCCCGCAGCCTCTCAGGGCACCCCCTCTCTCCCCTTCGCCAACCCCCCCTCGCCGATTCCTCAGCCCGTCTCGGTACCAGCTGCGTGCCAGCTATTCTTAGCCGCCGAGCTTTTGATTCATGCCGCCCCGGCGGAGTGTGCCCGCTCCCTCCCTCGAGGCCGGAGGGGGAGGGGCCCCGAGCTGTCCTGGGTGTTGGGGCAGTGGAGCCCGCGCAATGGGGGACCTGGCCTTTGCTGACCTTTTATCCCACCTGCCACCCCATCCCTGCAGAGCTGGGGCTGCAGAGGAGATGTCAGCCAGGGTCAGCAGAGGGGGAGTGGCTGAGGTCACACTGCCGGGCGACACGTGGTGTAGGGCGGTCAGCAGACTGAGCTGGAGGCTCGGGTCTCCTCCCGAGACCAGCAGGTTGAGCAACAAGGCAGGGGGTACCTGGGATGGGGTGCTTCAGAGCTCGGTCTCCGCGAGGGGGAGGGTTCCTCAACCCGCGGTTAGACGCCTGCTCGCCTACAGTTCTTGGAACTCTCTTCCTTAAACATTTCGTCTTTCCTTCCCTAACCCTCCCTCCCCCCAGCCCATCCCCACTCCCCCAAAGTCAGCAGTACCCTCCACTGCTTCCCATCTCCATGGCAACGGTGCAGGAGCCGGGCCTGGTGTGGGGTGGGAGGGACCAGACCAGACATTCTGCTTTCCGGTTCTAGAGTGGGGAGTAGGGGGTGGCAAACAGGAGGGAAGAGGGCCACATTTGGAAAGGAGCCACCCCTCAGTTGGCCACTTTGAGGGGACGACCCTCTGAATCTCCTGGTCCCCCATATTGTTACAGCTCACTTCTTAGCCTCCTCCCCAGACACCCCACCCAATCCAAGTTCTTCTTGGTGGAGCCGCCAGTACCAAGCAGTGCCAGCCCACCCACCCTGCTGTGCCATTCCTGAAACACCCACAGGTCACCTGCAGCTGCCCACACCCACCCAGTCCACCACAGCCTGTCACCTGGACCTTCCAGCCAGAGCCAGGGCCAGCCTCCCTATCCACCCACGCATCCTCTTCACACGCCCCAGTAACCTCTCATCCTTCCCTTGGGTACAGCTCAGGGGAACTTCTCTTTTCTGTTCATCCACCCCCACTCGTGTCCCTCCATCCCCTACAGAGACAGCTCATTCCCCAGGACCAGCCTCTAAACATGTGGTCAGCCACACTTCAGTGAAGTCACCAGCTCTCGGGCACCTCCTGCTGCCCCAGGCTCAAAACTCACACCTCCATCTCTCCTTTACTAGAGAAGTCAGTCTCCAGCTCCCTGGGGTGAAGGGGCCAGGCTCTGGCCAGGAGGGCAGGATGCCGAGGTGGATTGGTCCACCTGTCTGTCCTTAGCTAAATTTAGCTTCATTTATTATTTTTTTTTTTTTGTAGCTTGACAAAGTGGGCCACTAGCTCCCACGGTGATTCTGTGATTTCTAGGACTGGGTCAGCCACAAAGTGGAGCGCAGGGGGGATGGGGGGCTGCAAGCAGGGCCAAGGACAGGGAGGAGAAAGGTGCCAGGAAGGCTGCAGAGGTGGTGAAAGTTTATCTGGGAAAAGGGAACAGGCTGCCCCTGTGTCTGTCTACTGAGTAGCCAGTAGCCTGAGTCACTCTACAGCGCGGCTCGTCCTTTCTTTGCCCAGCTGCCTGTGATGCAGCTGTCCCCCGTCGCCCCGTGGCCCCACGATGACCCACAGCCCCGCGACAAGCGAGGACGAGGAACGCCACAGTGCCAGCGAGTGTCCCGAGGGGGGCTCAGAATCGGACAGCTCCCCAGACGGGCCAGGAAGAGGCCCCCAGGGGACTCGGGGCCGGGGCAGCGGAGCACCTGGTAACCTGGCCTCTACCCGAGGCCTCCAGGGACGCTCCATGTCTGTCCCTGACGACGCCCACTTCAGCATGATGGTTTTCAGGATTGGCATTCCTGACCTGCACCAGACGGTGAGTGGCTACTCACCTGACAACTAACAGACATGCTGGCCAAGTCTGTCCCCACCCTCCATCCCAGATCTAGCTGGAATCTTACTCCTTTCCCAACCCACCCTTGACCCTCAGACCCTTGGCTCAACCAAGCCCTGGCCATCCTATCTCCCACCAGAAATGCCTACGCTTCAACCCAGATGCCACCATCTGGACAGCAAAACAGCAAGTACTCTGTGCCCTGAGCGAGAGTCTACAGGACGTACTTAACTATGGACTGTTCCAGCCAGCCACCTCAGGTCGGGATGCCAACTTCCTGGAGGAGGAGAGGCTTCTAAGAGAGTACCCTCAGTCCTTTGAGAAAGGGGTACCCTACCTGGAGGTGAGGCCCCAGAAGTCATGCCCTGGAACACATCCACTCCAACTCCAAAAGAACCTCCAATGAGGAAGTCCTTCAAGACTTCCCAGAGTTCAAATCACCAGCTGAGTTGCCTCAGATGGCGTCCTTTCCTCTCCCTAAGCTCCTTATGCCATCAACTGAGGAAATCCCAACTACATAGTCATTCTAGAACATTCCACGTAACTGCAGGGGGTAGGGGTCCATGCTCATACTTATAAGGTAGGAGTTATAGTGCTGTAGGCCTTGATGACCTAGTACTCTTGGAAAGGTCACCCGACCCTCAACCATTTCCATGGTAATTCTGAACTCATTCTGGGAGGATGAAGGAGTGTCAGACATTGCTTCCCAACAATCTAATATGCCTGTGTCCCCTCATATCCTATCCCTGGCCTCAGTTCCGCTACAAGACCCGAGTCTACAAACAGACCAACCTGGATGAGAAACAGCTGGCCAAACTGCATACGAAGGTGAGAGTGTCCTGCAGCCCCACCCCCAGAGCACCCTGTCTATCACCTTCTTTACCAGTCTCCCCCCAGCAACCATTCCCTCTGCCAACCCCTCATTCATGCCAATTCCCCCATCTAACTTTGAGGGTGCATCCTGTTTAGAGATGCCCATTCACCTCCATCATAGCCCCTTCCCACTTCCCTCTGTGGCCTCACCTGCCCAGACAGATGCTATCTGTGCCTGGTGTATGCGTGGGAGGTGGTGATGCTGGTGATGCTGATGGTGCTGATGGTGCTGATGGTACTGATGATGCTGATGGTGCTGATGGTGCTGATGGTGCTGATGGTACTGATGGTGCTGATGGTGCTGATGGTGCTGATAGTGCTGGTGATGCTGATGGTACTGATGGTACTGATGGTGCTGATGGTGCTGATGGTACTGATGATGCTGATGGTGCTGATGGTGCTGATGATGCTGATGGTACTGATGGTGCTGATAGTGCTGGTGATGCTGATGGTACTGATGGTGCTGATGGTGCTGATGGTGCTGATGGTACTGATGGTGCTGATGGTGCTGATGGTGCTGATGGTGCTGATGGTGCTGATGGTACTGATGGTGCTGATGGTGCTGATGGTGCTGATGGTACTGATGGTGCTGATGGTGCTGATGGTACTGATGGTGCTGATAGTGCTGGTGATGCTGATAGTGCTGGTGATGCTGATGGTGCTGATGCTGCTGATAGTGCTGGTGATGCTGATAGTGCTGGTGATGCCGGTGGTGCTGGTGATGCTGATGGTACTGATGGTGCTGATGATGCTGATGGTACTGATGGTGCTGATAGTGCTGGTGATGCTGATGGTGCTGATGGTGCTGATGGTGCTGATGGTGCTGATGGTGCTGATGGTACTGATGGTGCTGATAGTGCTGGTGATGCTGATGGTACTGATGGTGCTGATGATGCTGGCAGTGCTGGAGCGAGTGGATGGGTGCACAAGTGAAGGTCAGAGGACAACTTGGGGAAGTCATTATTGTCTTTCCACTATAGGGATCCTGAGGATGGGACAGGTGTTCAGGCGTGGTGACAAGCACCTTTGCCTGGTGAGCCCTCTCGATGGCCTCGCCTTATGTTTAATAATCTTTTACTGGCTTTACCACCTAGGCCAGATTAGCTGACCAGGAAGCCCTGGAGAAACGTCTGTCTCCAACTCCCCCACCCTGGGATGACAAGTGCATACATCACCCCTGGCTCTCTTCTGTGGGTTCTGGGCAATCAAACTTGGGGCTCCATCCTTGCCTAACAACTTTGCTCCCAGCCCTTCAGTCTGTTCTTTGAACTCTGTCTTCTCTGCTCAGGAGCATGAAGGGCCCATTTCTTGCTCTGTGTCAGCCAGTTTCCTGCCTGGATAGTATTTCATAGGCATCCACCGTTCCCCAGTCCTATGCCTGTGTCTCCACAGACTCTGCCCCTTTTTTTGCTCAGCCACATTTATTCTGTTTTGGTCCTTTCCCTCCTAGCCTTGGGTACTATTTCCCCTGTGTCTGCCTTGGCCCTCTAGGAGCTGGGAGGAAGTTAGGAGGCTCATCTGGCTAGAGGGAAGTTATTCTTGACATTTAATGCAAAGAACTTCCCCATCCGTTTTCCCCCCCGGGGTTCTTTCTCCCACACCATCCATCCCGATCTTCCCCCTTCATGCCTTCGCCTCTCTACCTGTGCCATCCACTTTGGGAGTCAGTGGCTGTGTACTGCTCCTTCGTCCACGTGACAGGTGTGAGCTGAGTCACACCACAAAAACAGCACAAAAATTCCACTGCACCTTTTTCTAACGTATATTTGAAAGTGTGTGTGTGTGTGTGTGTGTGTGTGTGTGTGCATGTGTCTGTATGTGGGTATGTACATGTGAATACAACCACCCAAAGAAGCTAGAAACGTTAGATGCCCAGACGCTGGCTCGAACCTGCCATTGGTAGGTACTGGGAACTGAACTCGGGTTCCTCTGTGAGAGCAGCAAGCACTCTTAACAGTCTAAGGCATCTCTCTAGCTCCCATAATACCTTTTTAACATTACATCTATTTCTTTCTTATTGTATGTGTCTAGGGGCGGGGTGGGGGGGGCAACATATTTATGCCACGGTTTCACATGTGGAAGTTAAAGGGTAATTTCTAGAGTTCAGTTTTCTCCATCTCTGTGTGTGTGCTGAGGAATCCAGTTCAGGTTAGCAGGCTTGACAACTGGTAAGTACCTTTACCACTGAGCCATCTCACCACCCCGAGACCGTGGCATTTTAATTCTTTTCTTGTGGATTGTGTATCAGAACAGTAACACTAAGGATAGATTCCTCTAAGAACAGTGGTCGTCAGTATGGCTTTCAACATGGGCCACAGTTCCCCTTTGTCTTGGAGTTTTTGTTGCTGGGAAGAGACACCGTGACCATCTCTTACAAAGGACAGTAATTGTATTGGGGCTGCCTTAGAGCGTGGGCGGCTTCGCCCCTTCTCATCATGGTGAGAAGCACGGCAGCACGCAGGCAGACCTGATGCTGGACAAGGGAGCTGTCCCATATCTGCATCAGACATCAGGAAGAGAGAGTGAGCCACTGGCCCTGGCTTGAGCATCTGAGACCTCACATCTCCAGTGACACACTTCCTTCAACAAGGCCACACCCACTCAGTGATGCCATTCCCTGTGAGCCTTGGGGGGTGGGGAGTTCATTCAAACTACTCTTCTACTTTAGAGCTGAGATGAATAACATGACCCCACCACGCCAGACTTCCCTGTTGCCTTTGCAAAGGATTGGCTGAATGTTTTCCCTGCATAGTGCTGGCCCTGGCCGGTTCCCTTCCCCCGGTCTCCCTGATCTCCCCAACACCCCTTGTCTCTCTTTGTGCACGATGTAGACAGGGTTGAAGAAGTTTCTAGAGTACGTGCAGCTCGGGACGTCGGACAAGGTGGCGAGGCTGCTGGACAAGGGGCTGGACCCCAATTACCATGACTCAGATTCAGGAGGTAGGAACGGGTGTGAGCCATGAAGGACTGGGGTGAGGAGCAGGGTTGGGTAAAGAGGCTGGGGACACCAACCCAACCTCAGAGGGTGAGGCCGAGGGACCTAAAGTTATGGGGGGTGGGGTGGGGACTGAGATAGAAGGCCAGGGGTGGAGCCTAAAGGCAAAGACCAAAAGCACTGGAGGTGGAGGCAAAAGGCTTGCCTCTGAAGGTCTTCTCTTGCCCTTCAGAGACACCTTTGACCCTGGCAGCCCAGACGGAAGGCTCAGTCGAGGTGATTCGGACGCTGTGCCTGGGCGGGGCACACATAGACTTCAGGGCACGGGATGGCATGACCGCACTACACAAAGCTGCGTGTGCTAGGCACTGCCTGGCACTCACGGTGAGACTGCCACAGTCCCCAGACGGTGGGGCCCTTTCTCCTTTCCCTTTTATGTCTCCAACCCTACTCTCTTCGTTTCTGTCCAAAAGAATCCCCCTTTAGTCAGGTCTGACGCAGCCACCGGCCACCCTAGCGCTCCGGAATTCAAGACTGGCCTAGGTTACATTTACATGGCATCCTGTCTCATGGCTCCCCAACCCGAACAGCCCTTCTCTGTCCCCACCACAAAGTCTGTTTCTACACACTGACAAATGCACAGAACCGGTTGTCAGTCTCCCAGGTTCCCCAGCTTAGTCCAGAAGTCTCTTGTGACTGAACCTGGGTAGGTCCCTCTCCTCTGACGCTTCCTCCCTGAGCACTCAGAATGGCCCCCTTCCCTCTTCCCAATGCACACCCTACCTCTGCCTTCCCAAAGTACCTTCCCTTAAGGGCCTTAGGACATGAACAGTGAATTCCTGCTGCCCAGGGAGACATCTCCAAGCACGTCCTGAATCTGCCTCCCCTGTCATCCAGCCTAGCGCAACACTTCGCCTCCCAACACATACACTTTCTCTCTCACCCAAGATGCAAAGCACACCTTCTAAAAACAGGGTGTGGAGGCACAAGCCCAGCGTCTCAGCACTGGGGAGGTAGAGGAAGGAGGATAAGGGGTGTAAGGTCTTGATTGCCAAGATCTGAACACACACACACACACACACACACACACACACACACACACACAACATATATAGTGACTCTGAGGCTAGCAGGAAGCATCATGAGACCATGAGACTCCCTCAACAAAGAAACAAAATGTGCTCACCCAAACAAATTAGCCCTTTATGCCCACAAAATGCACAGAGCAAATGTGTGTGTGTGTGTGTGTGTGTGTGTGTGTGTACATAAAGGCACATGTGTGTGTGACCTATGAGCAGGCATGTACAGGTGTGATAGCCAGAGCTACCAGCTACCAGCCCTCAGGAGCTAGCCACCACATTTCTCCAGACGGGGCTTTCACTGGTGCTCAGGGCTCCCCATTAGGCTAGTCTGGCTGGCCAGCGAGCCCCAGAGACACACCTGTCTCTGCCTCTCCAGTGTTGAGGTTGCAACTGTGTGCTACTTTCCCCCCATGGATTATTGAGATCACACTTGGGCCTTCGTTTCTACATGGCAAACACTTTACTGACAAGAGCTGACTGCCCCCCAACCCCTTCATGCAGTCTTATTTTAAATTATTCTTTTGCTTCTGGCGCTACCAGTCAACTGATCCGTCTTCAGGCATAGGTCAGGATAGGCTGCTTCCAAAGACGGGGGCACACCCATATTCACAGATGCCCGGGTTCACTGACGAACCCTCTGTTCACAAACACTTGGCATGCACAATTGCCATTTAGAGCCAGATATTCTGTGTGTGCGCACGCATGTGCATGTGCATGTGTATGTGTGTGTGTGTGTGTCTGTCTGTCTGTCTGTGTGGTTTCAGTTCTTTACTATCAAGTCCCTTAACCACTGGTCACACCAGGCTGTTTAGCTTTAAATTAATTAAAACAGAATAAAATTAAAATCACACTTCCTTGGGCTCGCCAGCCAGGCACTTATCGCCCCCCAGTGGCCACCATGTTGGATGACACCACTAGGGACAGTTTATTGTAGTGTCCTACTGCACCGGGCTGCTATGGGCTGCCTGCACAGGGCCAACTGTCACACTTGCACACTTGTTCTTACACAAGCTTTAAACCCTCCCCTTCTGCACCCTTCTCTTTCCCCTAGAATGTCCACCGTCGAGGAGGCTGGTTCATTATTGGCTCACTCCATGCCTGTCTTTCCTGGGCTTCTTTCTCTGGGTGTCTGTACAGTGAGTGCTCCTGCACTCCATCAGGGACATTCTTAACACATAGACCTCCACCCTTGCATCTGTCTTCCCTACGACCGAGCCATGAATTAAGAAACCTATGGTCGTGGATACCCTCCAGTGGCCCATCGAAAGTCACCCACTAGAAAAAGGTTGAGCTTCGTGTCAGAGCAAGAGGGTCCCGCGACGCCACCTGCCTGGTCTCCTCGTTGTGCTTAGGAACTAGGACTAGTGCAGAGTGAGACAAAGCCTGGTTCAGAGTCTACGGACCATCAGAGGGGCTGGAGAGGCGGGGTGGAGTCCTTACAAGCCTGAGAACTTGAGTTCAACCTCCAGCACCCAAGCAGAAAAACAGAGTGTGGTGGCATGTACCTATAATCTCAGTGTCGGGGAGGCAGAGACAGGAGGAGCCCTGGCCCTGACTAGCCAGCTCTTCTATCTGGATTGGTGAGCTTTGGGCTCAGTGAGAGACTCCATCTCAAAAGCTAAAGTGAACAGCAATTGAAGAAGACTCTCAGCGTGCTAGCACACACGTGTGAGCACATTTGTGAGCATGGGAGCATGCTCGTGCACACACACACACACACACACACACACACACACACACACACAAAACATTGGAACAAAAATGAGACAGAGACAGATATGAGCCTGTAAGGGTCATTCAAATCTTACCTCCCTCTCAACCCCTTGAAACTAAAGCCACAACCTATCCTTTTCTTCATGAGTATTCTGCCCCTCCTTAGGCACTTCTGGACCTTGGGGGCTCCCCCAACTACAAGGACCGACGAGGGCTCACCCCCCTGTTCCACACAGCTATGGTGGGGGGAGACCCCCGCTGCTGTGAGCTACTTCTGTACAACAGAGCCCAGCTGGGCATTGCGGACGAGAACGGCTGGCAGGAAATCCACCAGGTAACCAGATTTAGTCCCAAGTCCTGGAGAGAGCTTGGGTACCTGGGCTTTGCAGCATCCAAGGGGTGGTGGGGTATGGAAGAGATGATAGATTTCCTCATAGAGAGGAGAGTGAAATTTCCTCAAAGAAGAAAAGGAGGAGAGAACTCTAGGGAGAGATAAATGGATGAGGCTGGCTGCTTGATTCACCTGAAGGGCTAGCCTGGGGTATTTATATAGGGGAGAAACTGAATGCTTAGTCAGCTAAAGTCCTGACCAAGAATGGGAGAAAAAGTAGAAGGGGATGTGGTCACAGAGATTCCTGACCTCAAGGAAGAGGGCCTTGGATTCAGATGAGGTCTAACGAGGCCCATGCACTTTCTGTCCCTCAGGCCTGCCAACGAGGGCACTCTCAGCATCTGGAACACCTGCTCTTCTATGGGGCTGAGCCTGGAGCCCAGAATGCCTCAGGAAACACAGCTCTGCACATCTGTGCTCTCTACAACAAGGTCAGCCCAAGAAATGTCTACCTGCCCCTTCAAAGGCACATGCTTCACATCAGTTCAAGATCCCTCCACTCAAACCTCTGCAACCTCTGTTCATTAACCATTTCTACCCGCCCACCCATCCATCTATCCACCCATCTATCCACCTATCACTCACTCACCTACCCACCCACCCATTCATCTACCCACCCACCCATTCATCTACCCATCCATCCACTCATCTATCTACCATCTATCCACCCACCCATCCGTACAAACCTATCTGCTTATCCATCCATCTACCTACCTACTCACACATCCATCATCCAACCAACATCCATCTACCTATTTATCTACCACTTATCCACCTGTCTACCCACCCATCCATCCATCCATCCATCCATCCACCCATCCATCCATCCATCCATCCACCCATCCATCCATCCATCCACCCATCCATCCACCCATCCACCCATCCATCCATCCATCCATCCATCCATCCACCCATCCATCCATCCATCCACCCATCCATCCACCCATCCACCCACCCATCCATCCATCCATCCATCCATCCATCCATCCACCCATCCATCCATCCATCATCCACCCATCCATCCATCCATCATCCATCCACCCATCATCCATCCTCCCATTCATCCACCCATCATCCATCCTCCCATCCATCCACCCATCATCCATCCATCCCCTCACCCATTCACCTACTCATCCATACATCCACCACCATAAACCATCATCCATTCATTTATTCATCTACTCACCCATCATCCATCCATCCATCTGCCCATCATGTTTAATGAGCTTCTTCCCTGTGTCTGGCTCCAAGCTTTATGCTGAGTCTCTGGTCTAACCCTCGGTGCTCAGTAAAGTTATGGAGAATCATGTTCCATTGAGGGCCATGTCTGGACTTGGGTGGAGATGGGTTTCTGAGGAATGTCAAAGTAGCAGAGGCAGGTGGGTGGAAAAGAGTGCTCCAGGAAGGGAGCACGTGCTATGTACAAGACAAGAGGCTGGGCAAGTTAAGTCTTTGCAGGGCGCAGAGCCGTGAACACAGTGCAGCCTTGGCGTGGGAGTGTTGTATATGAAGCAATTCAATGTTGTATGAAGGGTCCCTCTCCAGAAATCCTGGGAAGAGGTGGGCTGTAAAAAGGAGACAAAGGTCTCAACAAGTAGGTTTGCTGCCAGCAAGAGCTGAGTCTTCTTTACCATCGGGGTACCAAGAGACCCCAGGTGAGCCAGGCCCTTTGGAGCTACAGCACCTCCCCACCTTGCCTCATGATTCTTGCCCTTGAAAAGCTGCTTGGGGGACTTCAGGGTAGGGAGGGTGGCACCTGCTGGGATGCTGCTGAGTTGCTCCCCCCTCTTCCTCCAGGAAGTCTTCCAAAACAGCCCTATCCCCTTCTGCCTCCTGAGAACTCCCAGTGCTGGGGATATGGCGGGTATCCAAGTGCCGCCTTGTGGCACTGAGCAGGATGCTCAGCGCCAAGGGAGGACTGGTGTTCCTCAAACCCAGCAACATGGTGCTGGCATTTCCTTCCCGCTTGCTGCTGCTTTCTCTACCGCTCCTCCGTGCCAGGACCTCTGACTCCGAGGCAGGTGCTGACGGAGAGAGAAAAAGCCCCAGCTCCACACGCCCAGGAAGAACCTGAACGCGTGCCTTCCACTCTCTGAGGCTTTGTCCTCCCTGGAATGGGAACCGCGTCAGCTGGTTGAAAGGGATGAGTGGTCGCGTACATTAAGTATTCATCCCTAGAAGACAGCCGTGATAATAATTGTTATTATTAGTATCATCATCAGTGTCAATTGCCAGGATGCGGTCAGAAGGCTGGCATTCATCTGAGCAGGGAAAATTGAGTGCAGAGAATTACACGGCAGCCGCTGTTCCCCAGAGAGGGCCAGATGAGCCAGATGAGCGTGTTGTTTTGCCTTCTTCGGTTTTTCCCCACCAGAGCCCACCATCTGTAAAATGGGTCCGTCATACTAAAGGTCAGACAGGTGAACATTCTGCTTGCTATCAGATCCAGTAGATGACTAACAAATACGAGTCCATTGTCCACTCCTGTCCCCGTCTCTGTTCATCCTAACTATCCAGCTGCTCGTGGGCACATCAATACACCCATTCGCCACCTGTCCCCTACCCATTTGTCCACACACCCACCCAGCCACCAAGCCACCCAGCCATTCATCCACCCACTCACCCACCCAGCCACCCTTCATTCATCAAATCACCCATTCATCCATTATCAATGCATCTATCTATTCATCCATGCATCCATCTAGCCACCCTTGCAGCCATCTGTCTGTCCACCTCTCTACTACCAATTGATCTATCCATCCATTCATCTACACATTGACTTACCCATCCACCCATACATTAATACACCCATCCATCTGTCCATCCATCTATTCATATACCAGCCCACCTACCCATCTGTCCACCCATCCATCCATCCATCTTTCTACCCATCCATCCATCCATTCATCCATCCATCCATCCATCCATCTTTCTACCCATCCATCCATCTTTCTACCCACCCATCCATCCATCCATCCATCCATCTTTCTACCCATCCATCCATCCATCTTTCTACCCATCCATCCATCCATCCATTCCATCCATCTTTCTACCCATCCATCCATCTTTCTACCCACCCATCCATTTATCCACCAACCATCCTCCTGGCAAAGGTCAGATTCTCTAGGCTTTAAGCCTCCCAGGGGTGGGAACAGAATCTGGTAGATTCTGGCTCCATCCCAACCTCCCAGAATATGGCAATTCTTTTACATTTATTCTTCCATCCCTGAATCTATCCTTCTATCTGTTTATATACCATCTGTCCATTCATCCACCTATGTGGCCCAGGTCTGACTGTCACCCTTTGCTGTCTGTCTCCTTAGCCCTGCAGTATGTACATGTAGCCCCTGCTGGTGTACCAGTCCTAGACTTTGCTTCTCTCTCAAGAGTGAGGAGAGAATGTCATAAACTGTTCTGTTCCAAGTCCCCAACAAACAGTAATCCTCACTGCATTGTGTGCAGGGAGCAGATGAATGAATGCATGACAGAGTGAATGAATGATGGACCCGTGGATAGGTCCCCAGCAGAACTATGCACAGCGCTGGGCTCAGAACTCTTGACAGGTGGCTGCCGGTTTTGACAGATTAAATGACTCAACAGATGAGTGGCTAATTGAGTGGCTGGGGCAATTGAATTTTGATTGGCAGCTCCACCATCTTCTATCTTCATCTCTTCTAAATGCATTTCTTGTGCACCTACTGCGTGCCAGGTACTGGGGATGGGAGATGAATCAGAGATGATGCTGGCCCCAAGGAAGGTGAAGGAAGCTCTCAGCCTGGTGGGTGTTAAAACAAATACTTCTTGAGATAAGTTCTAGTTTATAAATAAACACAAGATTCTCCACATGTACAGTGGAGGGAGCTACTCACTAAGACTAGGACGTTTAAACTTGGGCAGACCCAGGATAAACTAGGGAGCTTGAGAAACATATTACTGCCCCATGCTTCTCGAGGTGGACTGGGGGGGGACATGAAAGCATACAAAAACACACATATGTGGCAGCATGTGACTATGAGGTGGTACATGCATGCGCTTGTACATGCTTACACACAGCACAGTCAGAACTCAAACCGGGTTTGCTCTGTTATCTAGTAAATGATGTTAGCAGTCACACCCAGACAAACAGTAAGGTCTGAAGACCAGGTTCACGCCCTGCTTGCTCCAGTAACTGGCTACAAGGCTCGAGGCACAAATGTTGCCTTCTGATCCCATCCTGCAGAAAAGGCCTGAGTCAACTGCAAAGTATACACTTAGCAGGGTTCCTATGTAGAAGGCACTTCAAAATTCACATTCAAGGGAGCCAGAGTGGAGCAGAACCGCAGGCCGATGTACGTTTGTTCAGGCCAAGACAAAGGCCGGATTCTTCCACGGAGTAAATGTTCCCGGGCAATCCCTGTAGGCTGGGCACTGCTGTATGAGGTTGATGTCATGCACCTATGCCTCTATGAGACCTATCGTGGAAGAGAGCAGGTAACACAGGCTATGAAATACCTGGCGTACAGTGTTCTGAAGGAAACGGGTTAGTATTGGCTTAGAGAACACTTATCCATGCAAGAGAGTCAGAGAGAGAGAAGGATATGTGAGTGAATGCCCGTCAGCACTCAGGACAAACAAGCAGATCGCCGCACATTTGAGGCCAGCATGGGTTGCACAGCTAGCCCAGGCTATCCTGAGACCCCTTCTCAGGCAAACAAAAGATGGATCAGTGAGGGAAAGGCTCTCTGAGTAGATGGTGCTTTGGTAAAACCCAAATGAAGAGAGAGTGTGTTGTGTAGAAACTGATGAATTCCAAGCAGCTCTTCAGAGCAGTAGGTGCAGAGGACCTTGAGCAGTTGTGGGAGGAAGTAGCCAGTGTGGCTTGAGCAAGGGAATGTGATAGGTATTGGGGTTGAGGAGGGATAACCAAGCCGGCTGTTTGGGTGAGGCCTCTGGTCATTTCAGAGACCCAGTTAAGCTCAGAGAGTGATGGGGAGTGCTAGGTGATAGATAGAGATGTATATGCCCCCCTGCCCCTATTATCTGCCACCTGGCCCCCTACTCTTTATATTGTGTATAATATAAAGGAATAGTACACACTTCTAGAGAGTGCAATTAAGACAGACCTAGGGAACTGGGGATGATGGCTCAGAGCTTAGAAGCACTTGCATGCAAGCATGAGGACTTAAGTTCAAATCTCGAGAACCCACGAAGAAGCAGATGGGTAGCAGGAACATCTGACCCCACTTCTACAAGGAGATGGCAAGTAGAGACAAAGAACCTCAGAGTTCATGGACCAACTTGCCTGATATAGGCAGCATCAAGCAAGGCTAAAAGGAGCATTGTCTTCTGACCTCCTTGTGGGCATCGTCACACACAGGAGCACACACAGGAGCACACACACACACATCACACATACATTGTTCCCCACACACAGACACGCATGCACAAATGTAGACCTGGAATGGAATCTGAGGTCAATCCTTCAGGAGCCACAGTGATTGCTGCCGGGAAGCTTGTTGCACTCCCTTCTGAAGCTTGGTGCCTCTCACACAGTTGCCCTTCAAAGAGCCCAGAGGTGCTTCTGTCTACATGGGATACTTAGCCACATCTGGAGTGTTGTCGTAAATATTAAAGAGTTGAAACCTCTTATCCTGCACTAGTGCTGGCTCCATGGGGCCAGATGGCACTGCAGGGATCTCTAACTTGGCGGCTTTATGCTGCCTCTAAGAACTCAGGCAAAGTTCACTCCAACACTTCTGTTGCTTCTGTCCCAGGTGGATACAATCACCCTGGAGTGTTCTTTTTCTACACCACCCAGTTAAAATAAAATGACTCCACAACCATTAACTTATCAAACAGGTTTATACGTTAAATTCTCAATCTCCAAACCCTCTACACAGTAAGCTTACGACCAGTGGACAAAGATATAAACTGCCCATCCAGGAAAGATAAATTAGGCCCTTAGATATAATCATAACAACCTCATCAAGCTAGAGATGCTCAGAGAGAAACATACACATCAGCTTCCATGATGCCTCCCGAATCCCCCTCCTCTCCCTCTCTTCCCCTCCTCCAGCCTCTTTCCCCACCTACCTTCTCCACTGTCCAATCATGTATCACTTTAACATGAACCTACATGGAGCCCAACCCCCTTAGCAGGAGACAACTGGAATCTGACAGGGAGAAAGGAGAGATACTCAGCACCTCACACGGTTGAGAGAACAGTATCCCCAACCCCAGCTCAGACCTCTCCTGCCCCAAAATGTCCCTTAGAAAAAGGTCAGCTGCCTCTCAGTGCAACAGACACAAGGGGCACAAAGCAGGCAACATGCGTGTCTGCAGCAGATTTGGTTAAACTGATGTTTCTACAAATATTATCACTGATATGAAATCAGCATAACATTACTAGAGATGTGTTTTTGCATCCTAAGTCCTTGCGACTCCATATTTATTTTTTATACATCATATTGAACCCAGAACGTGCATGCTTTAGGCAGGCACCCGCACTGAGCCATTGCCCCAGGCCCTCACTGGGGGACTCTAGGCAGAGGCTCTGCAACTGGACTACATCACAAGCTCACCTTTTATTTTTTTTTATCTTGAGACAGCCTTTTGCCAAGTTGCCCACACTGGCCTTGACCTTGCAATCCTCCTGCCTCAGCCTGTGAAGTGAACTAGGATGGCAGATGTGAGCCACCAGGCCTAGCTTCCCAATGTATTTTATACAGGTAGCCCATCTCTCCTCCGATTGGCCACGTTTAAAGGGTGAGCTACATTGTCATTGTCGAGGGGCTGCAGTCCCAGGTAGCGCTGGTTTAGGTCAGAGCATTTCTGAAGTCCCCAGGGTCACAGCCACTCCTGCTAACTTAACTATTTTCCTTCCTCCTGGACCACTGGCTGTCACTCTCAGGAGACCTGTGCCAGGATCCTCCTTTATCGAGGCGCAAACAAGGATGTGAAAAATAACAACGGACAGACACCCTTCCAGGTCTGCGGTTCTGGGTTCATCTGCAGCGCAGGGCCTGGTAGAGGGACACAGAGGACCAGGAGGTCAAAAGCACTGGCTGTGGAGAATGCTGCGTGATCTGAGAGAAGGGAGAGGGTTGGTGGAGTCGGTGTGGATGGCGGGGTGATGAGTGGAAGGCTGGGTTAGAGGAATTCAGGATGTCACCTGTCCTTGCTCTCTCCTGAGCGGCCACCTTCTGGCACCCCTCCTACAGGTGGCTGTGATTGCTGGGAACTTTGAGCTGGGGGAACTGATTCGTAACCATCGGGAACAGGATGTGGGTGAGTGAAAAGAAGTTGGGGGTTAAGGGAGGGAATTAGGGTTCATATGGGGGATTACAGAGTCGGTGGCCTGATTGAAGGGTATCAGGACGGAACACTGATGTCTAAGGAATGTGGGGGGGGAATAACTCACCACATCACTACCCTCACTGTGTCACCTCTACCTTTCTCTCTCTCCCACCACCGCTCACCCTTGTGGTCCCACCTGCCTCTTTTACCCGATCCTACCTGCCTGGCCCTGACCACTACTCTCAGTACCCTTCCAGGAGTCCCCCAAGTATGCAGCCCGGCGTCGGGGACCCCCAGGCGCAGGGCTGACAGTCCCCCCAGCGCTGCTGCGGGCTAACAGCGACACGAGCATGGCGCTGCCCGACTGGATGGTGTTTTCGGCCCCAGGGGCCTCATCCTCTGGGACCCCTGGTCCTACCTCAGGACCCCAGGGCCAATCACAGCCCTCGGCCCCCAGCACCAAGCTCAGCAGTGGGACCCTCAGAAGTGCCAGCAGCCCCCGAGGTGCCCGGGCACGCTCCCCATCTCGGGGGAGACATCCTGAAGATGCCAAGAGACAGCCTCGTGGACGGCCCAGGTAGGCAGGACTAAGCCCCGCCCCCCAAACCAGCCATTCTAGTCCCACACAGTCAGCCTGCTGTCCACCTTCTGTCCCATACCTACCTGCAGTTGTAATTGTCTCATGGGTACAATGAGGGCGTTCGGGGGTACCCGGCCTCACTCCTGGTGTGAGTGGGATAGAACACAAGAAGAAAAAGGCTGCAATCTGTGGGCACAGACAGATGGCGGGGTGAGGAGAGAGGAAAGAGCAGGAATAGGAGCTTGGGGTGGGCATGGGCTTTAGAAGCAATGTATGAGGCTGTGCCGGGTCCAAGGAGGGGAAACTGAGAACTGAGAAAACAAGAGAATGGGGCCCGTTCGGCAGCGAGGATGTCAGGAAAGAGGGAGACCCACCAGGTGTGTCCCAGGTCCCAAGGAAGTGGAGAAGGCTGGGAACAATTGGCCTTGGACCTGCCCTAGGAGGAAGCTTGGAGTCACTGGAGGCTCATGAGCTGGGGGATGTACCAGCGCAGCTTCAGGAAGCTGAATCGGGCAGTACTCGCAGACCATGGGAGGGGTGGAGCTGGGAGCCTTCAAACGGAAGTGGGGGGTGCATCTGGTCTCCCAAGGACACCAGAGCTTAGAAAAGCACTCAATCCCTGTCCCCACCCTGACGCTCTGCCTTCCTTCCATCCAAGGACCCTTGTCCCTCCAGAAGTGCCTTGTCCCTCCACTCTCCCCTGCCTCTCACAACTTCTGTGTATGCAGCTCCAGCGGGACACCCCGAGATGGGCCGGCTGGGGGAACTGGGGGCTCAGGGGGCCCTGGGGGCTCCCTGGGCAGCAGAGGCAGACGTAGGAAGCTCTATTCAGCCGTACCCGGACGCTCCTTCATGGCGGTGAAGTCATACCAGGCGCAAGGCGAGGGGGAGATCTCTCTGAGTAAAGGCGAAAAGATCAAAGGTGACAGGGTAGGGCTGGGTGGGGGCAGGGTGAGGGGAAGCTCAAAGACCTCCTGTGTCCTATGCACTCTGGGGACTTTAAAGAGCCCTAAAAGGCCCCCTCTTGGCTTGGAGGAGAGGGAGGCCCCATATAGGACAACGTCAAGAGGAAGAGGGGGAGCTGAGCTTTGGAGGAGGGACATGAATTGTCACATGTGCACTTGAGTGCTTGTTTGTGGGCACGGGAGCTCGTGTGCGTGTTCGTGTGTGTGTGTGTGTGTGTGTGTGTGTGTGTGTGTGTGTGTGCAAATCACCGTGTACTTTTTTTTTTTTTTTTTTTTTTTTTTTTTTTGAGCAAGGGCCTCTCACTGAACCTGGAGCTCACTAACTCAACCAGGCCGGCTGCCTAGCAAACTCCAAGAACCCGCCTTTCTCTGCTTCCCTGTGCTGGGGCTTCCCTGGCCTTTTACGTGGGTTATGGATCCAAACTGAAGTCCTTGTGCTTGCTTGCACAGCGGGCCCTTCTCCTCCTGTACCATTTTCTTGGCTCCTGGAGCTTTTCCTTTTGAGTCTCACTTTGTTCAAGCTCTTCTCTAACTAACTTAATTCCACAAGTTCACCTTGAGCTTCTGGTAGTCCTGCCTTCCACCTCCTGGCTACTGGAATGACAAGTGACCTGGCCTTCTCTCTGGGGAACAGTGACCATAGCATGTAACCTGCAACCTTCAAAGCCGGACAGTGTGTGTTCCTGGATAAATGGGTGCTTTGGAGATAAAGAACCATGTTGAAGGCGATCTAATTCAGAGCAAATAGGGCAGTTTTCTGCCAGATTCTAATCTACCCAGGAGCTCCACCATGTAGTAGTGAGCAGCAGGCTGTCTGTGCTCAAAGCTTGGCCCCACCACCTAGAGGAAAGAGTTCTAGAGACCAGCTTCGCTAGACCTCAGTTTCACTGTCTTTAAAATGGGGCTCTAGAGAGAATCATGAAAGGCACTAAGTTTCTTGGGCCCAGGCTCTGGGTGAGAACCAGCCTTCCCCCTCATAAGCATCCAGTGATGGACCAGAGATGGCCGAACAAGCAAGGGGGGGGGGTGTGAGGAAGGCCTTCAATGGCTTTAGAGCTTCTCATCCAGCAAGTTGGATCTTTTTGGGGGCTCAGTCTATCTTCCCATAGAAGGCAAGGATAGGAAGGTGGATGGTGTGTGTGTGTGTGTGTGTGTGTGTGTGTGTGTGTGTGTGCATCTATTATCTATCATGTATGTATGTCTATGTATCTTTTAACCTATCCTACAATCTATTAGATTTACCTAAATTATGCACCTATCAATCCATCACATATCTATCTACTTATTTGTATATCTAGCAATCTATGTATCAATCAGTCTTGACGTAGGGTCTCATACTGCAGCCCAGCATAGCCTTGAACTCGCTCTGTAGCCAAGGCTTGCCTTAACCGTCAACAGTCTTCTTGCTTTAGACCCCCGAGTGCCAGGATGGTATAAATGAACTAGACATGTTTTGGTTTTGAACATTCTATACCATTTATGTAGAAAACTCTTCCATGGTCTCTTTGTATCCTCGGCTACTGGGGTGCTTCCGGTTATCGGGGTATCGGGATGTCTTGCCTATTCAGTTCACACACTGTCCTCTGGCCTCTCTCCAAACACTGTCCTCCCCCTCATTAAAAATCATGGAGGTTTTGTTTGGTTTTTGTTTGTGCATGTGTGTGTGTTCATGCATGTGTAAATGCATGCATGCATGCATTTATGTATGTGTGTGTGTAAATACGTACGGTGCCTATGCCTGTGTGAATGTGGAGGCCACTGTCTGCCTGTTTCTTTGAGGCAGAGTCTAGGCTGAAAGCCAGAAAGCCCAGCAGTCTTGTCTCCACCCATCTCAGAAATGGGACTGCAGACATGCACTGGACACCAATGCGTGTGTGCTGGGTCCTGAACTCTGGCCCTAGTGATTGTGCACAAATGTTCCTAACTACTGAGCCACCTCTCCGGCCCTCCTTCCATTTCTGAGACCTTGTCTGAGGCTCCAGCAGTGGGGTTCAAATAGTCACATGCCCTTGATTGAAGAATGGCTCTCCTCCGTGTGGGAAAGCCATTCTCCTAGGCTGAGTGCACACTTCAAGAGGGATGCACATGGAGAAGTGAGGGAGGAAGGGGACACCTGCCTAGCCAGCCAAGCCAGCCAGGTCATCCAATTGCACCCTCGAAGTCAACGGGGTGAGAGTTGTCACAGCTGGGCTGCCTTCACACCCACCTCCCCTGTTTTTTTTTTTTTTAAATAATAGTTTCAGTTTCTATGTATGCCTGCTTTGTCTACATTCATGTGTGTGTACCGCATGTATGCCCAATGCTATGAATGTCAAAAGAGGGCATCGGATTCCCTGGAATTGAAGTTACTGATTGTTGTGAGCCACCATGTGGATGGTGAGAATTGAACCTGGGACCTTTGCAATAGCAGCCAGTGCTCTTGAGCTCTGAGCCATCTCTCCAAGTTCCGCCTCCCTATTTGTTTGAGACAAAGTATCTCCCTATGTAGATAACCTGGGACTCACTGTGTCCAGGTTGTTTTTAGACTTGTAGCTATCCTCCTGTATCAGCCTCTGGAATGCCAGGGTTAAAGGCATATGCCCCCATACCCAGCCTCTTCCATCCCCTTGATCACTGTAGGTGTTTTTCTAAGGGTCTTTAGTCTGGAAGCTCTTCTAGGGCAGGGACTTCATGGCTTGTGTCCAACTGTGTCTGTCCTAGTACTTGACACTTGGTCAGCGCTCAGCAGGTCTTTTGCGACCAAATAGTTGATCTCAAGCCCAAGCAATCAGGCCTGGTAGAACCAACTGAGAGCCCAGATCCCAGGATGACCTATTGTCTACTCTCATCTATGCTTTATGCAGTTGTGTGCTTATGCATGTAGAAGCTAGTCGCTGCTGTTCCTCAGGATCAGTCTTCTTTGCTTTGTTGAGACAGGGTCTCTCACCACCCTGAAACTTGTCAAGTAGGCTAAGCTGCGTGGCCTGCAAGCTCTAGCAATCTACTCGTCTCTGCCTCTCCAGTAGTGTGAGATTGCAGCGTGTACCATATGTCCAGCTTTCTCTGTGGTTCTGGGGACTGAACTCAGGTCCTCATGCTTGTGAGGCATCTACTAAACTACATTCCCAGCCCTTCAGCTTTTTTGCTCGCACTAGTCAGAATTGAGGAGGCAAGCTTTCCATCATTAAGCCACGCCCCCTACCCCCTTACTGGGGCATTCCAGGCATGTGCTCTACCAGGGCCACGCCCCCTGCCCCCTCACTGGAGCATTCCAGGCATGTGCTCTACCAGGGCCACGCCCCCTGCCCCCTCACTGGAGCATTCCAGGCATGTGCTCTACCAGAGCCACGCCCCCTGCCCCCTCACTGGAGCATTCCAGGCATGTGCTCTACCAGAGCCACGCCCCCTGCCCCCTCACTGGAGCATTCCAGGCATGTGCTCTACCAGAGTCACGCCCCCTGCCCCTCCCTCACTGAGGGATTCTGTGCATTGGCTCTACCACTGAGCTACAGTCCTAGCCCTTCTTTCACTTTATCTTTTGGAGCCTGGCATCTCACTAAGTCACAAAGATTGTTCTCTGAACTCACTCTGCAATCCAGGCACCTCTTTAATTTTCAATCCTCCTGCCTCAGCCTCTCGAGAAGCTAGGATGACAGGCCTGTGCTACCAGCAGCCCCCACTTGCCTTCACCTTTTGTACCCAGAAACAGCTGGGGAAAACACTGGAGATACAGAAAAGACAGTGTGTCTGTTGCTATTAGCATCACTCTCTGGATGGGAATTCAGGTACACACTAGCTACTCAAAGCTTTATTCCTGGAACTACACAGGCTTGGGTTCAAATCCTGACCTTCCAGTGATGACTAGCATTGTGATCTGGGGTGGCAAGTGTCATTAGCTCTCTGTGCCTTGGTGTCCTTGTCACTAAGTATCCCCTCCAAGAATTCTGGCCTGGAGTGAGCTCTTCATGTCCTTACCATCTACCTTTGCTTCAACACCAGATAGGGAACAGGATGGTGATGGGTGGCAAGACAGGGCTGGAGTTGTCACTGCCTAGATCAGTGTGTGGGGGTGTAAAGTGGGCATTCGGTGGCAAGAGGGGCACAGAAGGAAAGGAGTTGGTCAGAGACTTTGGGGAACATCAGGGGTAAGAGTGGGCACAGCTGTCTCCAGAGCAGCCACCTGAGCCATGGGGTTTTGAGGGCTTAAGGAAACACTCCACTAGGTTGTGGGTGGTAACCGGAAGGGACAAGGACCAAGGGAGGACCATGCCACATAACCCAGTCTGCTCCCCGAATCTACCTGATATGCTCTTCTTACGTTAAGGAAGTTCATATGCAAGTGTCCTAACTTGGTTCCCCATCATGGTCTCCCCCATTTCCTAAACCTTCTGTTTTTTGCTTTGAGGCAGGGTCTCTTGTAGCCCAGACTGGCTTTGAACTCTTGGTACTGAGAATGACGTTAAAGTCCTCATCCCTCTGCCTCCGCGCCTGGGGGTATAGATGCGTACCACCACAAGAGCTTTGTTTTGTTTGGGGTTTTGAGTGTGACCTATGCACACTTTTGTACAGGTGCACAAATTCAGAGGGCTCTGGGTGTGCTACCAACTCATGCTATGACCTATTCCCTTAAGACAGGGTCTCTCACTGGGCTAGGTTGGTGGTCGGTAAACCCCAGCGATGCTCCTGTTTCCTATCAGCAGTGTTAAAGCCCCATGTGGACACTTTCAGGGTTTTTGCTGTTGTTCGATTGGTTGGTTTTTTTGGGTTAGTTTGTTTGTTTGGCTTCTTTTGTTTTGTTTTTTTAGGGGTTGTTGGTTTGTTTGTCGAGCATAGCTGCTGGCATCCAAACTCTGCTCCTTACTGCTGTGCAGTAAGCATCCTCACTCACTGAGTCACCTCACTATTTCCTACCCTAAGTTTTTGTTCTGATTTTTGTTAGGGTCTTCTGATATAGCCCAGGCTGGCCTTGAAATCACACACACAAATCCTGTACCAGATATTTTTTTTTAAGTTGTTTGTTTGTGTGTGTGTGTGTGTGTGTGTGTGT
This sequence comes from Micromys minutus, assembly GCF_963924665.1. Classification (NCBI taxonomy): domain Eukaryota; kingdom Metazoa; phylum Chordata; class Mammalia; order Rodentia; family Muridae; genus Micromys; species Micromys minutus. The sequence goes on along the minus strand of NC_137967.1, from coordinate 5,662,090 downwards.
GTGTGTGTGTGTGTGTGTGTGTGAACCTTTTGCCTGTGTTTATGTGTCACTTGTAAGCTCCTGGAACTGGAGTTACAGACAGTTGTGAGCCACCACGTGTTTGCTGGGAATCAAATCCAGAACCTCTGGAGAAGCAGTCAGTGCTCTTAATTGCCGAGCCGTCTCTTCAGCCCTCATACTTCAAATATATCTTAAGGATATCTTTGGATGTTGGGATTACGGGACAGTGTGCACCAAGTGTGTTGGGAGCAGAAGAGAAGCCTAGAAGCTTCAAGAAGGGCCTGGAGTTTGGTTGTTAGAGGGCGTAGCTAGCACACACAAAGCCCTGGGTTCGATCCCAGCACCATATAAACTGGGTATGGGGTACATACTGTTACCCTAGCACTGATGAGGTGAAAGAAGGTAGACCCAAAGTGCAAGGTCATGGTGAGCTATAAGTGAACTTGAGGCCAACCTAGAATACGTGTGAACTTGTCTCAGAAATATAGTGGGGCAGGGGAGGAGGAAGAAAAAAAAAAAAAAAAAAAGAGGAGGTGGGGGGGAGAAGAAAAAGAAAAAAAAAAAGACAGCTTAAAACATTTCCCTATTCCCACCGTTTTATCCAGTGCTCAGCATCGGGGAAGGAGGCTTCTGGGAAGGCCAGGTCAAAGGTCGAGTTGGCTGGTTCCCTTCTGACTGCTTAGAGGAGGTGGCAAACCGTTCCCAGGAGGGAAGACAAGGTAACAAGGACCCTTCCCCATCACACCTTACAATCTTCCTATCCCTCCCGCACCACCTGAAGGGACTGGGGTGCAGAAGTCTGGGAGTAGGCTTGAGCCTGCTGTTTACAAAGCACGGTGCCACGGCTTTATGTCCCCGCAGAGAGCCGTAGTGACAAGGCAAAGAGACTCTTCAGACATTACACAGTGGGCTCCTACGACAGCTTCGATGCCCCAAGGTAAATGTCCTCACACCCTTAGGTGCCCCACCTCTCCCAGACCCCTCCACGCTGCACACTTTAAACCCGTTTTTCTTCTTGGTCTACTTGAAAGCTGGGGGAAGGCAGAATTCTGCTAACATAACAGCCCAATCTCAAATCTGCCTCTGACAGCCACCGAGACCATCTAAAGTGGGTCGGGTGTGTCTGGGGCCCTGGGTTCTTGTGTGTGGGCTACTTAGAAGCCCTGGTCTCCTTCCTGCTTCCCTGTCTGTGTGCAGTCTCATACTGTTGGACATATGTACATCCTATATGTCATACCAAGGGGGGTGGGGCAGGTGGAACCAACAGGACCCTGTGGGTGGGGACAGAGAGAGGGGCACACTGACACCTGTCCCCTCCTTGGCTGCTGGCTGACTTGCTTCTGAAGTCTGATCGATGGGATTGACTCAGGGAGGTGAGAGGGGAGGGGTAGGGTGGGTATGGGGCCAGGATGGGGTGCTTGTACCTGAGGGATGAGAATGTGTATGTGTGCATGACCAGAGTCGAGGTGTCCCAGCGTGTGGACGTGTCTATACCAGCATGCATGACACATCCGCGTGCATGTATGGGCAGAAGGCCCATAATTGGATCACTGTAAATAACCCTAAGGAAGGCTGTGTGCCGCATATGGGTGCATTTGTGTCCGTGTTGACTGCGCGGCTGGCTTTGCAACATGTGTGCCTCTCTGACTGGGCGAGCACTGCCAGAGATGTCCATGTGTCTGCTCACACGTGAACAGGTGACAGATCTCTCTACACACCCCGTGTCACTGCGTGTTCTTTGGTGCTCCCCACCCCCGTGTGCGTATGTCTTCTCCTCTGTGATTGGTCTGGAATTCAGAACCTGGAATGCTGAGGGAGGGAAGGGCAGAGGAGGGGATGAAACCAGGGCCAGAGGGCTGTGCTCTGGGGGAAGGAATGTCATAATCCAAGTCTCATATGACACCCTCCTCTGCCACCCCATCCCACCCCAATCCAGGGAAGGGTCTTCCTGTTCACGGTATCCCTCCATTAAATGTATCCAAACCTGTGTCTGTGTTCTGGCCAGTGGGGGAAAGGTCTGGGTTGAGGGAGGAGAAAAGAATGGCTGGTTGACAGGGTGGGGCTTGGGTGCCAGCCACCCTGTGCCCCAGGGTCTGAGGCGAATCTTGTGCCTGTTCACCGGATCTGTCTCTGGCTCTGGGCCCTGGGTGAGTACTGAGACTCCCTCTACCCCAAGTCAGCCTCTCTCTGGGGGTTCTCACCTGGGTCTGCCTGGTCTTGAGGAGGTATCATTCTCTCAAAAGACTGAGTAGGGAGGGGTCTCTTCAACCCCAAGCTCCAGCCTCCTTTCCTTATTACTACCCTGTTTAGCTTTCTGTTCTCCCTGCCCCCCACTCCTGGTGCTGAGGTCTATCCAAGCGCATTAGAAGCCCATTCAGTCGAACCTTCTTCCCTCTGCCCTACCTAACCCTGTCCGCAGCGACCTGGCTTGCCTGCTCATACCTTGCTTGCATCTCATTGTTAGTCCCTAGCATCACAGCTGGAGCTGAGCCATGTTTGCTTGTGTTCCTACCCCATGCCACCACACTCCTGCTTTAGGAATGCGGTGGGGGTCCACGGCTCCCTAACGACTTGTGGTATATGTGTCCCCTCTCTACTCTCTGTTTTAGTGTTCTGGGTCCCAGTTGAATGTCTTGGCTCCCTCCCACTCTACCCCACCCCTGCACCCTGCCTTTCCCTACTATTTTGGGGGATGAGCTGTGTGTCTGTCTGCGCTGAGGGTAGGCTCTTTGCCCTCTCGGGGAGGGGTCTAACTCTCTCACCCTTGGGTGTCCCTTGTCCTGAAAGTGTGCTTCTGTCTGTCTGCGCGTCCCCGCACGCGATGGCGTGCCATCTTATGTGATGTGTGGCGCTGCGTCCTTCTCCCCGCGCTCCCGCTCTCTGGCTCGCGCTCTCTCTGCACCTGCGCGGAGAGGACTCTAGAAAGGGGGGGAGTAAGGATGGGGGGGGACAGACCGGAAGTGACTCCCTCCCCCTCCCCAAGCCTTGCCCCTCTCCCTCCTCCCGCCAAAGGGGCCCCCGCGTTACCCTCCCCCGCCCGTCCCCCCTCCGTCCGGCTGCCCGGCGCAGGACGCCAAGGGGTTAACGCGGGGCCGCTGCCTCCTCTGGAGCTGTCCGCGGTGCTGGAGCCTCAGCCATGCGCTGTCCCCCGCGCGCCCCCCACGGCATGTGAGCCCCCCGGGGCTGCCCGCCCTCCCGAGGGGGGGTGCGCGCCCCCTCCCCCGGCCCCTCCCCCCTCCCGGCGCGGGTCAGCATGAGGCGGGGCCTGGGGGCCCGGACACGGGGGTTCAGCCGAGCGGGGACGCGGCGGCGGCGGCGACGGCGGCCGCGGTGGTGGCGGGGGCGGCCCGGATCGGGACCCGGGCCGGGGCCGGGGCCGCGGTGGCGATGGCTTTGTCTGCGGTCGGGGGTGGCCCCGGCGGGGGCGCCCTGCCCCAGCCGCCCCCTGCGCTATCCTCCAGCTGGCCCGCGCTGGGGCCCCGGAGGCGCAGCGTCTGGTACATTTACAGGTAACGGCGCACCGCCCGCTCGTCCCCGGCACGACCCTCCGTGCACTTTGGGCTCCCCAGACCTGTCCAGTGTCCTCCTCATAGCATCCCTTCCCTAGGCCCGAGCCCTTCCAGACCCTCTCTCAGCAGCTCAGCAACCCGGCTCTCTTCCACCTCCCTCCTTCCTGTGCTTCAGAAGCTGCTCCAGGGCCTTCTTTGCTATTCACCAAGACTTTTGTCTCCCCTCGAACCCCCACGAAAGGACCCCACTCCAGCTATACTCTGCAACCCACTCTTGCCCTTTCTGGCACCCCTAACTCTAAGGAGTACTTCCCCAGGGCCCCCCGAATAGATACCCCAGGCCCCCTATCTCTCCAATCCTCCGCATCCCCGCCCCTCTTCCTAGAACCAGCAAGTCCCCCCATTCATACCCCTGTCTCCCATTCACAGTCTGTCCCACCACACACACACCTCCATCACACAGGCATCCCGCCCCCAGCCTTCCCTCCCCTCCTCTTTTTCCGCTGCGTGTCACTGTGCGGCTGTGCGTGTGTCAATGATGTGTGTGCGTGTGACCGCCTGCGTGTGTGAGAGACAGACAGAGATGGGGAGGCTGTGGGCTCCCAGCCCACCCCCCACTTATGTCCATCTGTGTGTCCCTGCGTGGGGGTGTCTGTCTCTGTGTGATTTGGAGCCATAACGAGGCTGTCTGGGGACTGTGCGCGTATGTGCGCTTGTGTGTGTCTGTGTGCGTGCGCGCACACGTGTGTGATAGAGTGCATCTGTCCCAGAGACTGCGGCTGTTTCCCAAGACCCAGTCTCCTAGGCCTGGCCTGCCCCCTCTTCCCCTCCCCCCACCCCAGTTTGCTCTGTGTTTCTGTCCCCGTGTGCCCTGTTCCGTGCCCTCCCCAGGAGTCTGTGCATGGGGAGGATCGACCCTGGACCCCGAGGTTCTGCCCTCTGCGGGGATGGGGGCACGTGGGCTGAACCTCGCCAAGCTTCTGCATGGGGCTCTGGCACCTGCCTGTGTGCTGTTCTCAGCATGGGGACAGGGGCTGGCTTTCTTGCATGCGGGGGCCCTGTGCAGGCCGCGGAGAGGCCCGCCGAGATGGGAACACAGGGAGGGAACGAGGACCGGAGAATGCACTGTGGATGGCAGCCGGCTCCAGGCTGTGGCATCCTGAGTGGGCAAGAGGGACCTGGGGTGGGGGTGGGGAGCGGTCGCGCCGCAGTCTCCATGAGGGAACCGGCAAGCCCTGGAGACCTTCTCTGGGACACGGCGGGATGGCCTGGGGAAGGACGTGGTGCCAGCTCCTCATGGGCAGGTAGTCCGCACCGCGAATGGTGGTGCTGTGAGTGGACTCAGAGGGAGCGGGGGTGGTGGTGCAAAGGGGGTTGCTGGATAGAGGGGAAATGGGACGCGTGGGTGCTGGAGAGGGGTTGGGTAATGGCGTTTGCGGTTGTTGGGTGCCAAGAAAGGTGCTGGGGTGAGAATGGAAAGGCAGGCAGTAGGAAGAGGATTGGGGGGCGGGGACCCAGCCGGCACCACAGCCTGGTGTATGCGAGGAATGTGGAGGAATGTGAGCGGAAGAGGCTGCTAGGAAAACCAGCATGGTCCGCAGGGCAAGCTTCGCATCCCCAAAGGAGAAAGAGCTTTCCGTAGTGGGCAGGCGGTGTGAAAGGAACGTGGGTGTTATCGGGGGACACCATGAGCTTCTCTGTACAGGAGACAAGAGAATGGCTGAGGGCCAGGAATTTCGGAGAGGAGGCAGGCAGGGGTGAGGAGGTGGCAGGCGTAAGAAGAGGTCACTTAGAAGAAGGGACTACTGGGCGCAGGGGTGGTCTGGTGTATCCTAAGGGCACCCTCAGACTGGCTGACTTGTGGGATGGTTTGGGGGAGACACGGGGATACAGGAAGGTGTGCAGTGAGAGGTAGCACAGGGAGGTGTCTCAGAGGGAAAAAGGATGGAGGCATCCTCAGGAAGCTGAGAAGCCAGAGAGCAAGTGGGACATTCGGGGCAGGAGTAACACATCTGGCAGGGGCTACAGAGTGTCAGTTATGGGACATGACACTTCTGCAGCATGCTGGGGGCCATATGAGGGGGTCCTGCAGTGATGGGGGGCTGGTGCTACTGGGGACCACCCAGCTTGTGGTTTTGGCAGTTCTAGCTGTGTAAGGCCTTGCTCTGCGCCTCAGTTAACCTAGCATTAAAGATGGGCACACTCACAGTCCCATCCAGGACTGCTGTAATGAGTCTAATATGAATTGGCATTGCACGGATCCTCATGGGTTCCTTGTGTTCACCATGGAGGGGTACTGCTTACTGACTTGCTCCACATGCCTTGTTCAGCTCAGGGATGCCCACACACACACCAGAGGCCGGACCCTCCCCCCATCAATAAGTAATTATGAAAGGCAAGGTTCCTTCCTTTCAGATAGCTCTTGTTTGTCAGGTTGACATGAGACTAACCAGCACAGGGGTCCCCTGCCGAACTTCGGGGTAAACCGTGTGTCTGAGGTATTTGGGTGGTGTGACACGAAAGGAATCGGAACGTTAGTTGCCCAGATATTTTCTTGGGTGTTAAAGAATGTTATTGATCAGCTGAGCATAACAGTGCATGCCTTGGATTTCAGCACTCAGGAGGCAGAGGCAGACAGGGAGGCAGAGGAGGGCAGTTGTGCGTTTGAGGCTGGGTCTTGTCTACATAGTGAGTTCCAGGACAGCCAGAGCTTCATGGTGAGCTGAAAAACAAACATGAAGCCATACTGTGTGTCTGGGAAGCCATACTGTGTGTCTGGGGAGTTTCTTAATCTTTCTGTCCCTGACTTACTTACCTGCAAAATGGGAATGGGTGGTATTTATGTCTTCTTCCTGGACTGGCTCTGAGGAGGGAAATAACCCAGGGAGACTGTTGTGAAGGGCTCACAATGCTGCCAGGGTAGCAGCAAGCTCTTGTTGGCCTCAGCATATGGAAGGAGAGGCTTGCATCTGAGGACAAGATTCTTGGGAGAGGGCTTGAGTGTAGAGCTGGGGCCGAAGGAGATTGCAGAGTTTGACACGGTGGCTCACATCCATCACCCCAACACTAGGGAGGCTGGATCAAGAGAACTGTAAGGAGTAGACCAGCCTGGGCTGGAGGGAGGGGGGAGGAGGGGGAGGGAGAGAGGGAAGGAGGGGGGAGGGAGGGAGGGATTTCAGAACATGGGGAAGGTAAGGGTGGCAGTGGCAGGCAGGCATGAATGGTTGAAGGTGACTTTGACTTAGTGGGGTGCAGAGGGGGAGCCTGAAGGGCACTGTGGCCTCCTGGGAAGGCTCTTGGGAGTATGAAGAATGTGTCAGAGTAGTAAGGACATAAAGGCTTATAAGAGTTTCTCACCGTGTGTTGGGACGAGGCTACCCCAGAATCCACAGTTAGAGCCAAGCTGCCCTGCCCTCCTAACATCCTCCGAGACTCACCTTCCACCTCATCCTTCCCTCCAGCCTCCTTAGGCCCGTTCCTCCCATCTGCCCTCACCCTTCCTTTCTTCAGCCCTTCAGTCTTCTTCCAACATTGGCTTCACCACGTAGCTGCAAAGACTGCTGGGGGCTACTGGGGGGAGGGCTGTGGAAGAGAAGGTGGAAACCTGTGGACAGGTTTACTGGCCTCTGGATAAGCGCAGAGGCTGGAGCATTCCTCTGTGTACATGCACGATGTGGCGCTCATTAAGTACGACCAGGAAGGAGGCAGCACCCAGGCTTGTGCAGAACACTCACTGGGTTTTACCCTGGAAGCTGTGGGGGGTCATGGGAGCTTACACAGACATTGATGGAGGCACCAGAATGCAATAGGCACACAATTAGGTGTTATCCCCCGTGTGCTGGGAGGTGCTCAGAGGGCGTGTGATGGGAATACACAGATATCAAAGGGGGGGCTGGGGAGTCAGGATCAGGGCACATTGGGATGTGTGGAGGTGTCACTGAAATATCTGGAGTACTTGTGGAAGGCTGTTAGCTGAATATGTGGGGGTGGGTAATTGGGGGAGCCTGCATGGGTATTATTGGAGTAGCTTAGAGCCATACAATCTAACCGGGACTTGGTGGTGGGGAGGGGTGTCTGAGCACTGCTGCTGCACAGAGTGTGCAGGGCACCAGCCCTGGGTTCTAGATGCTACCAGAGACTGCTGCCATGGTGGATTTGGTTCTGGGGACACCGAGTGTTCCGGGGTATTCTGAAAGGAACTGGCTTGAAGTAGAGCAGTTGAGGCGTCCCTGTCCTTATTGGGAGGGACCATGGAATGGCTGTAGCTTAAGGAGGGGGTAGAAAGGTGATCCAGGATCTGAGGCTGCGCTGCAAGGAGCCAGAGCAAGCACAGATATGGGTGCGGTGGGGGGAGGGGTTGCCAGCTTCCCCTGTGTCTATGTCCTGCTGAATGGGCCGGGGAGGCCTTGGACACTAGAACTTACACCATATTCGGGGGGCATTGGTGCTTGATTTTTCCCAGTGCTAGAGATGGAACCTAGGGCCTTAGTGCTTGCTAGACAGGGGTTCTACCATCAATCCCCAGCCCAGCCCCTCTCTTGGGGATTCGAGGCAGGTGCTCTAGCACTGAGTTGTGCCCCCAATCCCTTACTGCTGAGCCGTCCCTAGCTCTCTTTTCGCATTATTTTTGAGACAGAACCTCCCTAAGTTGCTCAAGGCTGATCTTGAACTTTTGGCCACACTCCCTCCATCCAGTAGCTGGGATGACAGGGTCACATCAACAGGACTGGTTATCGGTGTGTGACAGACACTTGTCACTTGAGACTTATCAAGGGAGTCTGCAGTCAGCAGTCCACCGGAACTTTTTATAAGCGACAGGAATGTCCTGTGTCAGCACCGTCATTAGGAACAGCGTGTGGCCATCATAACTGACCCTTTAAATTTAATCTTGATGAATGTTGATAAAAAATAGTCATGTGCAACTAGCAGTCATTCCAAACAGGATAATGTAAACATTCTTTTGGTTGGTTTTGCTTCTGGAATGTTCCTTTAGTAAAGGAATGGGATGTGTTAGTACATTTGCTTTCTTGACTTAGTACCTTGGCTTAGAGACATGAGATAGGCTCTGTGTTGCTAAACCCGGCGAGTGTGGTGCCACACACAGGCACTGTAGCGTGTAGCGTTCTCACCTCCCCTACAGTTCTTTAGGCACCCCCCACCCCCATGATAGACTTGGAGACTGAAGCCCAAAAGGTTAAAATCATAGGTTCAAGGTCACAGGCAAGAAACTGCCAGGCAGGACTCAAGCAGGGCTGTGGTAATTCAGAGCCTCTTCTGCCCACCCCACTGGGTGCCTGGTGCACCGTGGGCTCAGTAACAGCTCTGCTGAATGGATGGGTGGATGGATTCACGGAAGGGTGAATGAGGAAGGAGTGGGTGGAAACAACAGCACCCCGGGCTTTGAGGGGGCGTCTTGAACATAAGTGCAGACTGGTTGGGGTGAGGAACTGCAGTGAATGGTCTCTAAGCAGGGGCTGGGGTGCCCCGTGATGGGGTGGAGCACCAACTCTGTGCCTCATGAGCCCTTCTCCACCCCCACCCCCTCCTGCCTCATGCCAGTGATTACATCATCAAGGAGAAGACAGTCTTACTGCAGAAGAAGGACAGTGAGGGGTTCGGGTTCGTGCTCCGGGGGGCCAAGGGTGAGTGCTGGCCAGGGAGGGGATGGAAGAGCCTCTGACCCAAGCCTGGGTAGGGAGGATGGAAAAAGAAGGGACCCCACGTACACCCTAAAGCCCACCCATTGCCCCACCCTGGGGTGCTGGTCCCTCAGCTCCAGTGAGTCCTCTGTGACTTGGGTCTGAGCCCCATCCCCTGCTCGGCCTCTCCACCCCCTCCCCTCCGACCCCGCCGGCTCCTCCCCGTCTGCAGCGCAGACCCCCATCGAGGAATTCACCCCCACCCCGGCCTTCCCGGCGCTGCAGTACCTCGAGTCTGTGGACGAGGGTGGCGTGGCATGGCGGGCCGGACTACGGATGGGAGACTTCCTCATCGAGGTGAGCCCCCGGCCACACTGTCCTCCTGGGGCCCCTGCTGACAACCCCCTGAGTGCACAAGCTGTGTGTCATTCCTGGGCACCCCAACCGGTCTATGGGGTCACCCACACCTGTCCAGCCATTCTTCCTAGACCCTTGAAAGGTGCTCAGGCTGGGTACGGCGGCTCACACCTGTCATTCCAGGACCACAGCCGCCACCACTAGTTCAAGACCAGCCAGGGCTACCTAGTGAGTTCAGGCCAGCCTGGGCTACAAAGTATAACTGTACCCAAAGATACCCATTTTTAAAAAGCATCACGGAACTGTCCCCCAACATATGCAATACAAGGACATGAAGGGGTGTGGAGGTGACTGGGTGTGCACAGGCTAGACCGGCCCCGGGGATGTGGGGATTACAGAGAACCATGGAGGAGAGAAACTGGGGTAGAACTGCCAGGGACTCCAGAGCTAAAAGTCACCTGTTCTTCCTTCATGACACAGGTGAACGGACAGAATGTGGTGAAGGTTGGCCACCGTCAGGTGGTCAACATGATCCGACAGGGAGGGAACACACTGATGGTCAAGGTGGTGATGGTGACCAGACATCCAGACATGGACGAGGCTGTCCACAAGAAAGGTACTTCTTCACAGCTTTGGCCTCAGCTCAGTCAGTAGAGCACTGGCCTGGCACACACAGAGCCTGGGTCCCATCCGCAGAACTGCAGAAAAGGGCATGTTGGTGACACCTGCAGTCCTACCATCTAGGTAGAGGCAGGAGGAGGATCAGAAGTCCAAGATCATCCTGAGCTTCTTAGTAAGTTTGAGCTAGCCTAGGCTACAGGAGACTTGGTCTTAAAATAAGGGAGCTTCTCCAGCCATCTGTGGAGCCAGGCCTGGGGTATCCCAATGCCACCGAATTAAGACTCTTGGGGCTACTCTTCAAATTCCCACCAGGCCCTCCTTTCCCCTCAAGGCCTGCCTGTTCAGAACCTTTCTGGGGAGAAACTGAGGCAGAGAGGGCTCAGCATGCTGGGGTGCTGTTCTCAGAGTTCTGGAAGCACAGTGAAAGGAGTGGGTGTCGAGGGGTCCCCTCCCTGCAACACTGACACCTCCCACCCACCCCACCTTTCCAGCATCCCAGCAGGCTAAGCGGCTCCCGCCCCCAGCCATCTCCCTGCGTTCCAAGTCTATGACCTCAGAGCTGGAGGAAATGGGTGAGCCTGTGGGGCCGGCCGAGGGTCAGGGGCGGCCAGGGGCAAGGGGCTGGACCACCCTTGACTTTGTCAGTGTTGTTAGTCACGAGGGGTCCTTGTCCTCCTCCTGTCCCGCCCCTCCCCCATGTCCTTGGACCAAATTCTGTGGCCTGCTTGTGTGTAACTGGGAAGTTTTGGAGAGTCTCCTCTCTGCCCTCTTGTATCTCTGTTTCTCTGTCCTGGGTCTCTGGGTGGTCTGTATGTGTCCTTCTACCATGGGCCTCTCTCCTCTTTTGTCCCTTCATCCTCTTTCTATTGGCCCCTCCTCCTCTTTCTACTGGCCCCTCCTCTTCTTTCTACTGGCCCCTCCCCTTCTTCTACTAGCCCCTCCTCCTCTTTTTTCTACTGGCCCCTCCTCCTCTTTCTACTGTCCTCTCCTCAACCAACAGAGGAAGGTTAGCTGCTCCTCGCAGGCACAGTCTCATGACCTGGGGCGGGTCTCATTTTCCCCTGACCTGGGGTCAGTTGGGCAGGTGACTGACCACTCCACACCCTGGGTCCCTAGGGAGGTGGGTATTCCAAAGACGGGTTCCCTCACGTCCCCCTGATGTCCTAACTCTTGGCTCCTCTGCTGTCTACCCCCGGGCTAGTCTCCCCCTGGAAGAAGAAAATGGGTGAGTGGGTTCAGGTCTGGCGGGAGGGTCCCAGTCTCCCAACCCCAGCGGCGGATTTACCCTTCCCTCGACCCCGGTCCCTCACTGCCCCCACCTCGCGCTGGCCCACACCTGCTGGCCACGCCCACTGCAGGGGTACCCTTGAGCTTCATCCCTCCCCTTTGCCCACAGAATATGAGCAACAGCCTGCCGCAGTGCCCAGCATGGAGAAAAAGCGGACTGTGTATCAGATGGCACTCAGTAAGAAGCCACAGCATGGCTCCCTGATGCCCCGATCCGCCCACCGGACAGCCTCTGGGGACGCTGCATGCATTTCTGCCCTCCTCCTTCCCGGTGCCCTTCATTCATCCGTGAGCTCAGCACTCAGGGCCCTGGAACCCTAGGCACTTCATACCATCACGATGCCACCTACTCTCCCGGGCTTTGTCATTCCTGGGCCCCGCCTGCCGGGATGGCATCTCCACACAGAGACAGAGATAGGACCACGTGAACTCTGTATCTTACCCCCCCCCCCAGGCAAGCAGGTCTCTAGTGAGGCCGACTTTTCGTTTTCACAGTCTCTGACCATCCTCTCCCCCCCCCACCCCTGCAGACAAACTGGATGAGATCTTGGCAGCTGCTCAGCAGACCATCAGCGCCAGTGAGAGTCCTGGGCCTGGTGGTCTCGCATCCCTGGGCAAACACCGACCCAAAGGATTCTTTGCCACTGAGGTAGGTAACCTGGTGTGGGAAGGAAACTGAGGGGATAGTGAACTTCTGTGAAGACTCCCAAATGTCTTCTGCATTTCTGAGCTCTAGTTCTCTTTCCTCCCCATTCTGAGAATCCCTCTCTCTTCTCCCCCCTCCACCTCTTCTCTCTCTCTCTCTCTCTCTCTCTCTCTCTCTCTCTCTCTCTCTCACACACACACACACACACACACACACACACACACACAATGGCCTGTGTGTCCTTCCCACCTGCCCTTTCTCACAGGCAAAGGCCTGATCTGTATCAAGTGTTCAACATATTTCCGGTACTGCGTTCCACACAGATTAGCTCGTTCCTGCCTTAGTATCTTCTTGTGAGGTATGCAGCAATGGTAACTCACTTGCAGACATGGCAGTGAAACTCAGGAAGGCCTGGGCTCTTCTGCTAGGGCCCTGCTGGTCCTTGACACCAACACACCCACATCAGAACTGTGTGGGCTCTTCTGCCCTCCAGCTGTCACCTTTGGAAGTAACCCACTGCCTGGCATCTCCCTTAGCCTCTGCCCACTGACTGCTAAGGCCACACCTATAGTCTGGTGACCAAGGGGCATTTACTCTAAGGGTCAGACCTTGGCTTCTGGGGAGTCCAGAAACTGTTTGACAGATTCGTTTGGGCTTTCTCGGGATTATCCATGAGAGTCTCAACCACGGTAACTAAGTTTTTCAGAACTCACTGAACTCAGCCTTCTCGCTTAGATCGAGAGCAGGAGCGTCGCTTACAAAGACAAGCTGTGATAGAGACAAGAGCCAGTCACACTAAAACACCCAAAATATAGGGTCCCGTGTACTTTACCACCACGACACGCCTCCAGCTCCTTCACTGGGGGATTCTAGGCAGGGGCCCTACCGCTGCCCATCACTAGAGAGATTCTAAGCAGTTCTCACAGGGGTCCCACATCAACTATCCTGCATATCAGATATTTATATAACAATTCACAACAGTAGCAAATTAAATAATGAAAATAATTTTATGGGGGGGAGGGGCCTCACCACAATGTGAGGAACTGCATCAGGAAAATTGAGACTCACTGGTCTAGTCAGAAACTGTATTGCTCAGCCACACTTCTCTTCCTTCCCTGGGAGATTCTAGGCATTGATTCTCTACTAAACCACACGCGTGTGCACGCACACACAGAGCCCTCACTGGGGGATTCTAGGCAGGGGCTCTATCACTGAGCCACGCCCCCAGCCCCTCACTGGCGGGTGTTAAGTAAGCCATGTAAGGGTTACATCCCCAGCATTCAAAAAGAATTTTTAAGTGAATTTTGAAGTCAGAAGTGGTGGCTCACACCTGTAATCCAAGCATTCTAGAGACCGAAGCAGGGAGTATTTCCGTGAGTTTAAGGACCAGCCCAGACTGAGACCCTGTCTCAGAAAACCAAAGGATAAAACAGGTTTGTTCTTACCGCAATATTGGGGTCGGGAAATCGCCGCGATTTCTGAGGCAGATGCAGACACCAATCTCACTGCAGAGCTGGTGCTTATAGCTTCCAAGGAGAAAGGGCCAAGTTTCCCACTGCCTGGTGTGGGGACAGAGGTGTCATCTATTCCCTCAGGACCACACACTCCACCCTGAAGTTCCCAATCTGGCGGCCGTTTCTCTGGCTGGTGGAGAGCCCTGCAGACAGCCTTGGTTTCTCTAGGCGTCTAAAATGCCCACGGTTGTTGCTCATCGACTGTGCTATCCTGACACACAGCACAGAGCATTTCTTAAATGAAAGAACGGAAGAGAGGAGGCAGGAAAGGGGGGGAAGAGAAAGGAATGGATGGAGGGCGGAGAGGAGGGAGGGAGGAAGAGAGAGAATCTAGGACAAAGAAAGGAGTGGAGAAGATGAGATGGGCAGAGACAGGAACCACGAGGGCACACAGGTCTGGCAGCAGGCTGGGTATTCAAATCCTGCTTTCTCTCCCTGTGTGGTTTTCAACTATGCTACCTCATCCCCAGCATGTTTCCCACTCTGTAAAACCGGCTGAAGCTGGCAGCACTCAGGAGGGTCAAATGAGGTCAGCTCCAGTCGAACAGGGTTCTCAGCAAACTGAGTCTCCTGTGCATGCCTGTGCCTGTGCCCTCTGATCTCAGCCCTGCACTGTCCTTGGAGTCTGATCCACTCCTGAAACTGCATGGCTCCCCAACTGTCCTCCAACAGCCTCAGCTCTCATCCAACCCTTTTCTTACACGTGTGTGCTCAGGTGTATGCAGAGTGTATGTGCACATACATGCACGTGCCTATGAAAACCAGGGGACAGCCCTTGGTGCCGATTCAACACCTTGTTCGTTGAAGTCTCTCAAAAACAGAGACATATGGTATGTGTGTGGTATGTGTGCAGTATGAGGTTTGTGTGTGTGTGTGTGGTTTATGGTGTGTGTCGTATGTGGTTTATGACATGTGTGGTGTGCACCATGTCTCGCTGTGGTGCCTGCAAGTGTGATTGATACTTTCTGAAACCAGACCAGGACAGGTGTGTCCCTCCACCACTATCTTGTCCCCAGTTTTGTCTAGATTAGCTATCTATCTGTCAAGCGCTAGGAATCCACCTCTTCCCCCTCACACTCATGCACTCAGTGCTAGTATCACAGGCATGGGATCTTCATGTAGGTTCTGGGGATTTGAACTCAGAACCTCATACTTGCAGAACTTACCCACTGAGCCATCTCCCCAGCCTTCTCTGACACTCTCACTGCTTCAGCCTTCTTCATTCAGGTCCAGACACTCTGACACCACTTCTTTCACACTAATCTTTCTGCTGTGATGTTCGCCCCTCCCTTTTACCGCCTCCTCTTGTCTGCTGACCTGACCCCTCCCCCACCACTATGTTCCCCACCACCACCATATGTCCCCTCCCACATCACCTCGGCCCCTCCCCATCATCACAGCCCCTCCTCCATTGCCATGGCCACTCCTCCATCGCCATGGCCACTCCTCCATCGCCATGGCTCCTCCTCCATCACCATGGCCCCTCCTCCATCGCCATAGCCCCTCCTCCATCGCCATGGCTCCTCCTCCATCGCCATGGCTCCTCCTCCATCGCCATGGCCCCTCCTCCATCGCCATGGCTCCTCCTCCATCGCCATGGCCCCTCCTCCATCGCCATGGCCCCTCCTCCATCGCCATAACCCCTCCTCCATCCGCTTGATCCCTGTGAGGAGCCTGTTCCCTGACTTTTATACTCTTTGCTGCTCTAATGGGATAACAGGCACTTAAACTGTCCCTTGTTCACTTGGAGGCCTGTCGCACCCTCCACGGTGTATCTGTATCCGTCCTTCTAGGGCTGGACTTTTGTTTGTTTTGTTCTCTTGCATGTTTTGTTGTTTTTCTGAGACAGGGTCCCATGCAGTAGATGACACTTCCTGGAGCTTACTTGTAGACCAGGGTAGTCTGGAACTCACAGTAATCCTCTTGCCTCAGCTTCTCCACTTCTGAGCTGACAGGTGTTACGTCACTACACTGGGTCTGGAGAGCTGGCTCAGTGGTTAGAGCACTGACTGCTCTTCCAGAGGTCCTGAGTTCAAATCCCTGCAACCTCATGGTGACCCACAGCCATCTGTAATGGGATGTGGTGCCCTCTTCTGGTGTACTTTGAAGACAGTGACGGTGGACTCACATATGTAAATAAAATAAATAGACCTTTAAAAAGAAAAAGAAAAAACTTTTTTAAAAAGTCACTATACTGAACTTCATGTTCTGTTCCCTAATGTCCCCTAATACACTTACAGCCTGCCTTTCATTACGGCCAGGACCCCATACCTGTGGAACAGTCCTTTTAGTGGGGAGTGGGGCAAACACAGGAATAGACAGTGCTAAGTCAGGTAGGCCAACGAAGCCGCAGGGCTCTTGAGACCCTGGAAAGCCTTGAAATCCCCAGACAGCCATGGCTCTCTGGACCAGTCCACACTTCATGTTCTGTGTGGAGTTACCATCACTCCGGATTCAAACACAGCCAGCGTGACGGATAAATGGAAGGTCAGGGAAAAAAAAAAAGATGGGTAGATGGAATGATAGACAGACGGAATGGTGAGTGAAAGACAGATGGACGGAGTGATGGGCACAAGATCAGACGGACAGATGGATGATGAACAGGAGCGTGTGAAGGATGAGTGGACGGAACAGAGCATGGATGGCGAGACAGACATCTTTTTTTCTTTAATGAGTTGAAACTGGGGCTAGAAGATGATTCTGTTGCTAAGAGGGTCTGCTGTGTTACCATGAGGATGGGAGTTTGGATCCCAGGCCTGTGTAGCCCAGCAGACTCCTACCCCCACCCCCACCAGCTACATCTGCAACTCTAGCTCTGGTGCCCTCTTCTGGCCTCTGTGAGCAGAGACATATGGGCGCCAGCTCGAGAACACAAACACACACATACACGTGCACTCATACACGTACGCGCACACACACGCTCGCACACACAAACACACACGCGCGCACACTTTAACTCTGACGTGAGCTGCAGCTGCTGGGAATCAGAAATGGGACACTCATGCTTGAGTGTGTGACAAAGCATGTCACTGACTGAGCAATCGCTCCAGCCCTGATTTCTTTTTGAAAGATTCCACCAAGTCTGGAAAAGAGACCAGAAAGGAGTGAAGGAGAGAGGAAGCAACGGAAAGCCAGAGAAGTGGCAGCTGCCACAGGCCAGAAGAATGTCGGGGGGGACCTGGGTACAGGCCTTGACTGCTGGTGGCTTTAGTGAGACCGCTCAGCTGCCTGCTTTCCTTTTCTTTCTCCTGACTACCTCCCCAGAGAATCCTCCCAGGAATTGCTTGCTGGCTTCTCCATGCCTTGTTTCTGCCATGAAAGAGCTCAGAGGAGAAAGTAACTTTCACGGTGTGGAGAACTCTGACTGATTCCTCTTTGCTCTCTTTTCTCTCTCCCTCTAACCGCTGCCCCAAAGTCGAGCTTTGATCCTCACCACCGCTCCCAGCCAAGTTATGACCGGCCTTCTTTCCTGCCTCCCGGACCTGGCCTTATGCTCCGGCAGAAATCTATCGGTATGTCTCACGTGGCCCAGGGGCACAAGAGAGGACTGTCTAGGTCTGGAAATGTGTTATAGCACCACGTATGACCCTGGTTAGATGAGGTCGGGGTTAGATGAATTCCGGCTTTGCTTCTCACCTGCGTGACTCGGTGGGTGAGTTTTATGACCTTCATCTAGAAAACCCGGGTGTTTGGTGTCCGGAACGACTGTTGGTAGCAGACGGATAGTAAGTGGAGGCAGATACTTGTAGAGGGAGAAGCTAAGCTGCTTCTGAGCGTCTCTGTAAAATGATAGCGCTCCCCCCCCCCCCCCAAGCAAGCTTTAAACTCACTCCAAATCACCATCATCATGGACCGAGACCTTTGAATAATTAGGAAACGGCGCCCCCTCCTGGCCGGAGGATGAAATTCCACTGAATTTCTCTTGCGCCTCTGCTGCTTGCTGTTGTGCAGTGCACAGCTTGTATGCAGGAGCGGGCCAGTCCGTAATTCCTCCATTGGTCTTGCGTGTCTCTGCAGGGGCTGCGGAAGACGACAGACCCTACCTAGCACCCCCAGCCATGAAATTCAGTCGTAGCCTGTCAGTCCCCGGTTCAGAGGACATACCCCCACCACCCACTACATCACCACCAGAGCCGCCCTACAGCACACCTCCCGCCCCCTCCTCTTCCGGCCGCCTCACTCCCTCGCCTCGGGGAGGGCCCTTTAACCCCAGTTCCGGGGGTCCCCTTCCCGCCTCCTCCCCTTCATCTTTCGATGGGCCATCTCCTCCTGACACCCGTGGTGGGAGCCGAGAGAAGAGCCTATATCACAGTGGAGCCCTACCCCCCGCCCATCACCATCCACCTCATCACCACCATCATCACGCCCCACCCCCCCAGCCCCACCATCACCATGCGCATCCTCCTCACCCACCGGAGATGGAGACAGGAGGTTCCCCCGATGATCCCCCACCTCGATTGGCCCTGGGACCCCAGCCAAGCCTTCGAGGCTGGCGAGGTGGAGGACCCAGCCCGAACTCGGGGGCCCCATCACCTTCCCACCACAGTAGCAGCGGAGGCAGCAGCGGTCCTACACAGGCCCCCGCTCTGCGCTACTTCCAGCTGCCCCCGAGGGCGGCCAGTGCGGCCATGTATGTACCAACCCGTTCCGGCCGCGGTCGCAAGGGCCCGCTGGTCAAGCAGACCAAAGTGGAAGGCGAGCCCCAAAAGGGCAGCCTCCCTTCCGCGTCCTCCCCAACATCCCCGGCGTTGCCTCGGTCTGAACCACCTCCGGCCGTGCCGTCGGAGAAAAATTCCATCCCCATCCCGACCATCATCATCAAAGCCCCATCCACCAGTAGCAGCGGCCGCAGCAGCCAGGGAAGCAGTACAGAGGCTGAGCCCCCCACCCAGCCCGACGGCGCGGGCGGCGGCGGGTCCTCGCCGAGCCCGGCGCCTGCCACGTCCCCAGTGCCGCCGTCCCCGTCGCCCGTGCCAACCCCCGCGTCACCCAGCGGCCCGGCCACCCTGGATTTCACTAGCCAGTTTGGAGCAGCCCTAGTGGGCGCGGCGCGGAGGGAGGGTGGCTGGCAGAACGAAGCCCGGCGGCGGTCCACGCTGTTCCTGTCCACCGACGCAGGAGATGAGGATGGAGGCGACAGCGGGCTGGGCCCGGGGGCGCCCCCGGGTCCCCGGCTGCGCCATTCCAAATCCATTGATGAAGGCATGTTCTCCGCCGAGCCCTACCTGCGGCTGGAGTCGGGGGGCAGCAGCGGGGGCTACGGGGCCTACGCAGCGAGCAGCCGAGCCTACGGGGGCAGCGGGAGCAGTAGCGCCTTCACCAGCTTCCTCCCCCCGCGGCCCCTGGTGCATCCGCTGACCGGCAAAGCCTTGGATCCCGCCTCTCCTCTGGGGCTGGCCTTGGCCGCCCGGGAGCGGGCCTTGAAGGAGTCCTCGGAGGGTGGGGGCACCCCTCAGCCGCCTCCTAGACCTCCATCACCACGCTACGACGCCCCACCGCCCACCCTTCACCACCACTCGCCCCATTCACCCCATTCGCCACATGCGCGTCACGAGCCAGTGCTGCGCCTCTGGGGGGACCCCGCGCGCCGAGAGCTGGGGTACCGGGCAGGCCTAGGGAGTCAGGAGAAGGCCCTTACCGCCAGTCCACCTGCAGCTCGCCGCTCCCTACTGCATCGTCTGCCCCCGACGGCTCCAGGGGTCGGGCCGCTCCTGCTGCAGCTGGGGCCGGAGCCCCCAACTCCCCATCCTGGGGTGAGCAAGGCCTGGCGCACAGCAGCCCCCGAGGAGCCCGAGCGGCTGCCGCTGCACGTGCGATTCCTTGAGAATTGCCAAACCCGGCCTCCCCCAGCTGGCACGAGAGGGTCCTCCACGGAAGATGGGCCTGGGGTCCCGCCTCCCAGCCCCCGCAGAGTCTTGCCAACCTCTCCCACCTCCCCGCGAGGCAACGAGGAGAACGGCCTTCCGCTACTGGTCCTGCCACCGCCAGCCCCTTCGGTGGACGTGGACGATGGCGAGTTCTTGTTTGCGGAGCCGCTGCCTCCACCCCTGGAGTTTTCCAATAGCTTCGAAAAGCCAGAGTCGCCTCTCACACCCGGGCCTCCCCACCCGCTGCCTGACCCTCCCTCCCCAGCTACCCCTCTACCCGCAGCCCCACCTCCGGCTGTGGCCGCAGCCCCTCCCACCTTGGACTCCACAGCATCCAGCCTGACCTCTTACGACAGCGAAGTGGCCACGCTGACCCAGGGGGCTCCCGCGGCTCCTGGAGATCCTCCGGCTCCAGGCCCACCGGCCCCGGCAGCCCCAGCTCCTCCAGCACCGCAGCCAGGGCCTGACCCTCCACCTGGTACAGATTCTGGAATTGAGGAGGTGGACAGTCGGAGCAGCAGCGATCACCCGCTGGAGACCATCAGCAGCGCATCCACACTCAGCAGCTTGTCCGCCGAAGGAGGAGGCAATACAGGGGGTGTGGCTGGGGGCGGGGCCGGGGTGGCCAGCGGGACCGAGCTCCTGGACACCTATGTTGCCTACCTGGATGGCCAGGCCTTCGGGGGCAGTGGGCCTCCTGGCCCACCATATCCCCCGCAGCTCATGACTCCTTCTAAGCTCCGGGGCAGGGCGCTTGGGACTAGTGGAAATTTGAGACCTGGTCCCAGCGGGGGACTCCGAGATCCTGTCACCCCCACCAGCCCCACCGTCTCTGTAACCGGAGCTGGGACAGATGGGCTATTGGCCTTGAGTGCTTGCTCTGGACCCTCAACAGCAGGTGTGGCAGGGGGTCCCGTGGCGGTTGAGCCAGAAGTCCCACCTGTACCTTTGCCCACGGCCTCATCCCTGCCTCGGAAGCTACTACCATGGGAGGAGGGTCCGGGACCACCACCACCCCTGCCAGGGCCCTTGTCCCAGCCTCAGGCCTCTGCCTTGGCCACGGTCAAAGCCAGCATCATCAGCGAACTCAGCTCCAAGCTCCAGCAGTTTGGTGGGTCCTCTACCGCGGGAGGAGCTCTGCCCTGGGCTCGGGGGGGCAGCGGGGGCAGCACAGACAGCCACCACGGAGGAGCCGGTTACATCCCAGAGAGGACCTCCTCCCTGCAGCGGCAGAGGTGAGCAGAAGCCTGTGGCTGGTGGGTGGTTATGACTAGTGCTGGAGCCCAAGGTCCCCATAGAGCCTCGGGAGTTACAGAAAACAAACTGGGCTGTCTTGCAGGAAACGGACCCCTAAGAGGCACACTTTTCAACTTCATGTTCACCATAACCCGTGGCCCAAGATGACTGGCTACATGTGTTTATTTTGTTTTTTATGGTCCTGGAGGTCAAACCTAGGACTTCAGTGCCAGTGCTCAACTACTGAGCCACTGTCACTGTCCCCTCAATGGGGAAGAACTCACACCCCAGGCCCTTACTGGGAAGTTGGGGGGGCTCCACCACTGAGCTACACCCCCAGCCTTATTATGTTTGGAGTCAAGGCTTAACTAAGCTGCTTTGGCTGGCCTTGAGCCTTGTAGCCCAGGTTGGGTTTAGACTTCTAATCCTCCTGCCTCAACTTCCCTAGTAATTGGAATGACAGACCTATACCACCAAGCCTAGCTACAAAATATCAACAACAGCAACAAAATTGGAGTGTCTGAAGGTGTGTGTGGTGCTTTACAGCAGCAGGTAGATGAGAACCCCCCCCCAATAGGAGGAGGGGCCACAGCCCACTATAAAGGGACTGGGCCGGCACTACTGACCAGATGGGGGAGATGGGCAACTTTGGAAGACCTAGCAACCACTAGATGGGAAGATATGGATCTATGCCAAAGTTTCCCAAATACTTGTTAGCTGTGTTGTGTGTGAAGCCATGATCCATGCTAACAATGGCTATCCTGGGCGGGATGGGAGGAGCCCCTTCCTGACTCAGAGGCAGTGAGGTGGGGGTTTGAAATTCTTCCTCTCCATCTACCGAATGCACTGTAATTCTGTTCCCTGTGGATTTAGCAAGCCTTGGAAGTAGAAAACAATTCGCTCATTATTATTCGTAGGTGGATGGAAGGATGCTGCATTTAATCCTCATATGCATAAATCAGATGTTGAAGACAGTAGTGTGCCTTTATGGATTAGGAGAGGGGCCATAGTGGACAGTCCAAGACAGACCAGTGCCCATCTTGCTCCTACGGTTTTGTTTTTTTTTTTAAAGATTTATTTATTTATTTTATACAGTACACTGTAGCTGTTTTCAGACACACCAGAAGAGGGTGTCAGATCCCATTACAGATGGTTGTGAGCCACCATGTGGTTGCTGGGAATTGAACTCAGGACCTCTGGAAGAGCAGCCAGTGCTCTTAACCACGGAGCCATCCCTCCAGTCCCACTCCTGGTTTTATTAAAGCCCAGCTGCTACATTCCTAACCCCTCACTCGAGGATTCCAAGCAGGGACTAGACCACTGCACAACACCCCTAGGCCCTCATTGGAGAATTCTAGCCGGGGGCTCTACCACTGAGCCATACAGCAAGCTCCCAGGCACTGGCATTCTAAGCAGGGGCCCTCCCATTGAGCCACACCTCAAGCTAGACAGTGGGAATAATAATTACAGATATCCCCACAAAATAACCCAAGAATTGGCTGGTTACAGTTATCTCGGATAAGGTCACCTGGCTGTGTGAGGGACAGTGAGCCACCAGTTCAAAGGCCCTGTGGTATGGCCATGCTGAAGGGAGCGCAAGGGATGAGGGGAACCTTTTTCTCCCCTTGTTTCTTCTCTCTTTCATCTCCCTCTCTTCACCTCTCTCTCTCTGTTCTCTGTCCCCATCCCTTCCATCTCTCCCCCCCACCTTGGATACCCACCCTCTTTTTGTTGTTGTTGTTTTGTTCTGTCTCCCTGTCTTCCACTCTGCTATAACTAACCATAACAAAAACAAAAACAAAAAACGGAAAAAAAAAACAAAACAAAAATAAAAGGCAGTATAGAATAGTGGTCAAGAGCTCAGACTTTGGTGACTTCTAACTGGGCTCTGCCACTCCCTGGCTGTGTGTCCTTAGGCAAGTTTCTTAAGCTCTCTGTGCTCTTGTGGGGATTTCATTGAGATGTGATTCAGAAAGCCTTTAGAACAATGCCTGACACACGTGAGCAGCAGCTAGTGGTGGCGGGTGTAATTGCTATCACTTAATGGTTCTTTTTCTTCCATCTCTCTTGGCTATCACCCTCTCCCTGTCCTTCACTTCTCCCCGACATTCATCCGACCCTCCCTTACCACCACCCCATCTTCTCCACCTCTCCGCCCCCCCACCCTTGTGTCTCTCCCTCTGAATCATGACTTCTGCCTCTTTTTCACCCTTGCCCTCAACACTTCTTCCCAAACCCTCTCCCTCCCCCTGTCACCCCACCCCCCCCACCCCTTGTCACATTGCAGGCTCTCCGAAGACTCCCAGACCTCTCTCCTCTCCAAACCCAGCAGCAGCATCTTTCAGAACTGGCCTAAACCCCCTCTGCCGCCACTCCCCACCGGGTCTGGGGTCTCCTCTTCAACAGCTGCAGCTCCAGGAGCTACATCCCCTTCCGCCTCATCTGCCTCAGCTTCCACCAGACACCTGCAGGGTGTGGAATTCGAGATGCGGCCTCCGCTGCTCCGCCGGGCACCCAGCCCCTCGCTGCTGCCTGCCTCGGATCACAAGGTCAGCCCAGCGCCCAGGCCCTCTTCTTTGCCCATCCTGCCTTCAGGACCCATCTACCCGGGCCTCTTCGACATCCGTAGCTCTCCGACCGGAGGGGCAGGAGGCTCGGCTGACCCCTTTGCTCCCGTCTTTGTGCCACCACACCCCGGGATATCTGGGGGTCTTGGAGGAGCCTTGTCTGGGGCCTCCCGTTCCCTATCACCCACCCGCCTGCTCTCGCTGCCCCCGGACAAGCCGTTCGGCGCCAAGCCTCTAGGGTTCTGGACCAAGTTTGACGTCGCCGATTGGCTAGAGTGGCTGGGCTTGTCAGAGCACCGAGCCCAGTTCCTGGACCACGAGATTGATGGCTCCCATCTGCCCGCCTTGACCAAGGAAGACTATGTGGACCTGGGCGTGACCAGGGTGGGCCACCGTATGAACATTGACCGGGCTCTCAAATTTTTCCTGGAGAGGTGATGGCTGGCCTGGGCGGACCAGCCCGTCCATAGGACCCTTGAGCCCGTTGACCTCTTGACCTCTGACCCCTCTGACCATCATTCTCTCCCCCTCTCCCCTCAGGGGGCCAGGGACTCTGTTAAAACTGTGCCCTGCCCCGTCTCCCCAGGCCTGACTGAGGTCCCCAGGTGGACCCGATGCAGGCCAGACAACGGCACCTTGCAAGAGGTGGGCAGCTGACACAAGACTGCAAGTGGAGTAGAGGGGGGATTAGGAAAAAATGACAAAGGGGTACTGAAGAAGGAGGGAAAGGCCGACTGGGGGTGGGGGGACAGACAGAGCCATAGAGGGTCAGCCCAGAGCCTGACCTAATGGGTCCTGGGAAGGTGTGCCCTCCGATTCCATCATTGACGCCCCTCGAATACCCTTTTTCACCTCTCCAGGCCCCTCAGCCTTCCCACTCCCCTTGACACACTCAGCTGCCCAGCCCCCTGCCTCTCGCACGCCTGGTCCCCTCCCTGGCTGCAGTTTTTGCACAAGCTTACCCCCTGGCTGTCTTGCACACCTCCGGCCTGCAAGGCCCTCTCAGCTTCCCAACACGCTGCATTCGATTTTTTTTTTTTTCCTCAAGCGCCACCGCCTTTGCTAGCTCGATCTCTGCATACTTGCTTCTGGGGGAGGGGGGTATTGCACCCTTTATTTCTCTAGCCACCCTGGACCCATGCTGCAGACACACATGGGACTTTCCTTCTCCCTGCTGCTCACAGACCCAGGCATACTCCCGGAGCCCCTGCCACCCTGCTCTCTGCTCTCTCCGTGCACCCTCAGAACACACCTCCATTTTCATACCCAGGGTCATTTCCCTGTCCTGCCACCCCTAAGCCCTAACTCTCCCTCCCTCTCCCGGTGGCACTATTGTGCCCTGCCTGCCTTCGCTATTTTCTGACACTTAGCTCATTGCGAACACACTCACGGCTCTGAACTCTCTTCCCATGTGTAACTCCTTCTCTCCATCCTTCTCCTTCACATTTCTGTTCGGTTTTTGTTTTGTTTTTGTTTTTCCTGAGAAAGGGTTTCTCTGTGTAACCCTGGCTGTCTTGGAACTCAGAGATCACCTCTGCCTCCCATGTCCTGAGATCAAAGGCGTGCGCCACCACGCCGGGCTACTTCTGTTCACTGTCGTCCTTGCTTTCCAGTGTCCCCTTGCACACTTGCTCTCGTGCACTTACCCTCCCCAGCCTCCCCTCTCCCCTCTTTCTTTTCTAATGGTGCTCAGGTATGGGATGTGCTTGCTGTGCTGTTCTGGTCTTTCCAGATAACTTTCCCCAGTTGCCCTGCAGAGCCTGGCCTCTTTTTGGTTTGCATATCTGCCCCTCTCTCTGCACACCCTTAGCCAGTCCTCTCTTTTTTCCTGCACCCACCCTAGGTCTTTGCTCACCTCCTCCTGCTTTTCCTAGGGAGAGGAGACCCTGCGCATGCACGCCGGCTCCCAGCTCGCTAGGCTGTCGTTCCGTCCTGTCACTCTTAGACCATTCGTCTGTCTGCTGTTCGTTTTGCACGAAGATTCCCCCCTCCTCCCCCAACCCTTCCTTCTCTTCCGGATAACACCCCCATCCTTACAGCATGGCTCCTCCCTCCCCGCACGTTCCCCTTCCCTGCTTCTGGGGCTTGGGAATTTAAAGCCACCTCTCCTCCCCTAGGTAGCCCCCTCCCCTGCTGTGGATAAAAGGGGGGAAAGGCATCGCCCTCAGGTTCCCCCCCTATGTTCAGCTGCCAAAGAAGGGAGCTCCCCTCCTTCCCCCCCCCCATTCCCTATAGCTGCCCCCAGGCGTCCCTGGGGCGCTCCGTCCACGAGGGGAGGGCCAGCCCCCTCCCCTCACCTCGTCAGGGAAATGCAGGGAACCTTGTGGGAGGGTCACGGGAGGGGGGAGGGCTGGCGAGGGCTGGAGAGGAGGTGGCGCTGGGCCCCTACCCGCCCCCTCCCCCTGGTCGGATGCCCCCCGTCCGCAGGGGGCCTGCGCGGCGCCTGTCTATCAAGGGCTTGTCAATTCCGGATGGGTGCCGCGGGGTTGGGGAGGGCTTAGGGGGTGGGGGTGGGGGGGAAGGAGCGGGGAGAGGGAAGGGGGAGGGACAGGATGGGGGAGCGGGGTGGAAAGGAGAGACCAAGCAAAAAGAGAAACAATAGCAAAAGAAAAAATATACAAAGCAAAATAAAAATTAAAAAAAAAAACCCTAGAACACACAAATCCAAAAGGGGGGAAAAACCTGAAATAAAAGCCCTAGAACTGTCTTCCAAGGGGGCGGGAGGGGACTTGAGAGGAAGTTGGGCTCGTCCTGCAGGATCGCAGGGATGGGTTGTAACCAGGAGGTAGATGACAGTGGAGGTTCGCCCCGCCCCCCCACGCCCAACACGACTTTGCCGAGAGAAATGGCTTTTGTATCAGGTCATTCTTTATAATTAAACTCACAGTATCCACCCCCTCGAGCCGGCCCCGCCTCCTTCCTAGGGAGGCCACGCCTTTTCGGTTCGCCGGGCCTCGGGGCGGGGCGCAGTTGGGACCCGCCCCCTCTGTGCGTCAATCTTCGCCGGTCGGCTCCGCCCCGAGGGCTTCGAGCATGCGCCGTCGGACCAGGGAGCGGCGCAGGTGCAGACGGTAGTCCCCCAGCAGTAGATCGTCGTGGCGCACAAGTGAGTGCGTGAGTCCGCGGAGGCTGAGCCCCGAGCGCAAGAGGCGCGAGCGCGTCTGGAAGTCTGTGACGGTGATGAGCCACCTGCGGGCGAAGCGAACACCAAGAGACGTCTTTGGGATCACCTGCGGGCGCCACTGCGGTCTTCTCTGCTGGATCTTTCACCTTACCAGGAAATGTGGCAGGTCCCGCCCTCGCTAACTTCCTTTTTAGACTAAGCCAGAAGTGCCACTCAGCATAGGACCTACCCCCCCCACCCCCGATGTCACCCTGATTCTGACTCCGCCCTAAATGCTACTCAGCCCAGGCCGGCCCTCCAATGCCATCTTCATTATGATTTTGCCAAAAGTGCCGCTCAACCTAGGACCGGTCCCTCTGAGTGGCTCTGGGCCTCATAGACTCGCTGTTACCTTTCTTCTTGACCTCGCCCTATCACTTTAGGACCCGCCTCTTGTCCAACTCACTCTAGGCACCAAGTCTTTCCGTTGTTTTCAGCTCCACCCCTCACTAGCCTCCTCTAGGCTCCGCCCCCCGTGTTCCTTTTTTGGTAATGCTGGGCTCCTCCCCTCGCCCACCCTCGCTCTGACTCCGCCTCCAAGCTCCATTTACGGAGCAATACACCTCCTGACTACATCCCTCCCAATTATGTCCCACTGCCTCTCACCCTAGACCACTCCCATGCATGGGCTCACCTGTCCCTGCGGCCCGCGGTGCCGCAGATGACATTCATATTCTCGAAGCGGATACTGCTCACGCGCCCACTTTCCATGGCCCCCGGCAGCTCGGCCTCCAGAGCCTGCAGCACCTCTAGGTGCGTGAAATCCTCCTGCAGGGGGATGCATACAGCTTCAGCCCTTACCTCCCAGGTCGGAGGCTGGTCTAAACTCCACCTGCAGACCGGCTAGGTTATGACAACTCTTGGCAAAAGGGAAGACTACAGGTGTCACCAGTGTGAAGGCATCTTGCCAGTGAAGAGGTCACTCTCTTCACTGCCCTACGGGGAAACTCTCCCAGAGACCAGCCACTGATGGTGCCTTTAAGTTCTGGAAGATTCTATTTGAACCTGTGATCTCAAGTCAAGGGAGTGCAGTTATCAGTAGAGTTAGAAGTTTTCTGAGATGTGTTGATCACTGACCATAGTGGCAAAGGGGGAAAACGGCTGACCAAACATGTACAAAACAATCTCTGGCGGTGGGCTGACTTGCTGGTTTAGTGGGTAAAGGCGCTTTTTAAAATTGTTTATTGTGCAATCCTGGTGACCGGTTCAGTCCCTGTAGCCCACACAAATGTGGAAGGAGGGAAATGAGTTGTCCTCTGACTTCCAACTATTAGACATTAGCAGGATCTGGAAGACCTCCTCCTCCCATCCTTGTATTAACCAGGCCTGCTTAGCTTCTGAGCTAGAGAGGTGCCTTGTACCCAGGGTAGTACACTGGGTGCCACACTAGGGTCCTTTCCTCAAAGGCAGTAGGGAAAGGACAGATGGAGTGGGGACTTGTCCCCAAGAAATGAGGCCCACAATCCCCCATGAGAGAGGAAAGTCACATATATACCTAAAAGGGTGTCTAGGTTTGTGCCTAGACAGACACAAGCAGTTGTGGCCTCCTCTCTGTGTGTCTGTGTGTGTGTGTAAATTTGGTGGTGATGGTTGGTGTTGTTTTTCTGTTTGAGACAGGAGCTCAGGTAGCCCAGGCTAGCTTCAAACTCACTGTGTAGCTGAGTCTGACCTACTCCAGATTTTGCTGTTAGAGTACTGAGGGTAATAACCACACACTACCATGCCTGGTTCTTAACTTAAAATTTAACCGCAGGCCACCTCAAGTCTGATCCTGTCACCACCTGAACCATACAGACTAGGGGTCACTCACTGAAGTCTCCATGCAGAGGCAGAGGGGCTGGGCAGAGGGTGGTTCTGAGAACTTCCGGATACACGGGAGCTCCCGATCCATCGCCTCATATTCCGAGATGACCTGCCGCAGGTACTGCTTCCTGTGTGCGTGGAAGAGAAGGAAAGATGGAAGGAAGGAGGGGAAGGAGAGAGGGAAAAAGGAGGAAGGGTCAGGGGCTGCTGTTGCCACCTCTGCAGGAGCTGTCACAGGTCAAGGGGCCAGGGTGTACTCACGAGGATTTGGCAGGCTTGCCCATGCTCCGAGACATGGATTCCTCTATTGACTCGAGATCAACAAGGAGGGATCCTAGTGACGAAAGAACCCAGTGTCACCTGCCAAGAGCCCTTTGAGGTCATAACTTTTCAGAAACCACCCAGCAGTGCACACACCACTCCAGAAAGTTAGATCTTAGAGGCCAGTCCCCAAGATACCATCCTGGAGTCATGAAAGCCACCCTTCCGTTATGGCACTGAGACTGTTTTCTGGTTAGGCTCAGCCTGAAGGGAGAAAACACTACTTTGCACCGGAATTAATACCAAACTCCAGCCTGCTGGTTGGAACTTGACTCACGTGTGACCTCTTGCCAATCTTTTTTTAAAATATATATTTATTTTATGTATGTCAGTACACTGTTGCTGTCTTCAGACACACCACAAGAGGGTATTGGATCCCATTACAGATGGCTGTGAGTCACCATGTGGTTGCTGGGAATTGAACTCAGGATCTCTGAAAGGGCAGTCAGTGCTCTTAACCGCTGAGCCATCTCTCCAGCCCCCTGCCAATCTTATCATTAGCTGACGGGCCTCTCTTTCCCCCTGGCTAGTAACTGGCACACATGACCTACTTTCTCCCTCTTGACTTCAGCCCGAGATCTGTCCAGGTGCAAGGGTGTCTAACGTCCCTGACCAGCTCCTTTATGGCCTGGCAACCAAGTTCTTACCGACGGCATATGCAGAGAGTACTGCAACTTTAGAGCCATCTACACAAAGGATTGTCTACTGGCCGAGGGAGAATGCACACTCGGAAGGCTATGGCAGGGGGTTTGCCACAAGCTCAAAGGCAGTCGGGTCTACACAGTGACTGTGGGTCAGCCTGTGCCTCACAGGAAAAGTATGGGGAGGAGGGAGAGGTGAAGGAAGAAGAGGAGGAGAAGGAAGAAGGAAAGGGAGGGAGAGAGGAAAGGAAGGTCAAAAGGAAGGGAGGAAACTGTGTTTGATGTTTGGCTCCTTGCTTCAGATGGGCTGGAATGTGATAAGAGTAGCCCATCTCCAATAATGTTAGAATATGTAGAGTAGCAACGTATTGGATCTTAGGCCCATGAGTTATCCTACAGAGTTCAAGCCTCCCACAGCACACTCTTTGACACAAATTGTCGTCTGCCTCCTTATTGTGTTTCAAGACAGAAGAGAGAAGAGTTGCCTAGTAGCCCAGGGATGTAGGATGCTCCTCCTGGCCTAACATCAACCCCTGACATCAACTCCAGACGGGGCCACTGGAGAATGACACTGAGATGAAAGCACTGCGCAGTTATGTCTGAGCAGAGACCAGGCACAGAACAGTTAAACACACCAACTACAGAAAGCACATCACAGCCTCCACCAAAGCTCAGGGCTGAGGGCTGTGTCTCCTGTCAGCACCCTCTGCTTAAAGCCTCCAGATGTTCCATCTGGCACTTGAAATTACATACCCCCTTGGTGGACATGTGCTTTTCTAGACGTGGAGTGGGGACCTTGTTTGATGGCAACATTCCAAGGCCCTTTGTAGCCCTCGCTATCCTGGAACTCACTCTGAGGACTAGGCTGACCTCAGACTCAGAGAGCCCCCTGCCTCTGCCTCTCTTGCTGGGATTGAAGAGGTGTGCCATTATTTTAATCTGCATTTAAACAGAACCCATGCCTTACAGCCTCTTTTGGTCTTCACACACACACACACATATACACACACACTCACACACATACACACACACATACACACACACAATGCACACATGCACACATACACACATATACACACATACTCATACACATACACACACACATGCACACACATACACACACACTCACTCACTGAGGAAGAAACAGGTGCCAATGCTGAAGGAAAGGTAACAGGCCACATGACAGAACATAAATTAGAATCAACATAAATAAGTTCTATGAACTAGTTGGGAACAAGCCTAAGCTATAAGGCCCAGGCTCCATAGATAAATATAAGTCTTTGTATCGTTATTCAGAAGCTGGTGGGTCGAGACAGTCCAGTGATAGGTTCCACTCCCCGTTAGCAGCTTTCTTCTGCAGCTATCCCAGAGCTCTGGCATTTCCAACAGCTTGAGGTCACCCAACACAACCCAGGCTTTACCTTCATAGCTTCATGCAATGGCCTCTCCCAGCCTCTGTACAGGATACCCCTGCACATACCTGACGTCAGCAGCTTCCCTTGGCTGCAAAAGAAGATTCTGCAACCCTTCCTTGTATCCCTGACTCTAAAGCTAGAACCGTGTGTCCCAAAATTCCAAGTTGTGCTGCGGACATGGCCACCTCAGTCAGTTATGTTTGCGTTGGCTTTCTGTTATTGATGGTTTCCTTCGCTGCTTAAGCTCACCTTTCAATCTGTCTCACAGGCAGGAAGCTTAGCTGGGTGGGGTCTTGCCTGAGGTCACCTCTCCCTTCATTCTCTTTAGCAATAGACTTTCCTTCAAACACGATCTCCTTGAGCACCAGGCCTAACTCTGTTACACTTCCCCTTCAATGTGTGTGTCTTGTATTTCTCTTTGTCCAGACTGCTCCTTTTCATTGTATATCTGCACAAGAGTGATGGGTAGTCTGTGCGGTGCTCAGTGCCTTTCTTTAATCCCAGCACTCAGGAGGCAGAGGCGGGGGAGCTCTGAGTTTGAGGCCAGTCTGGTCTACAGAAGGAGTTCCAGGACAGCCATGACTACTCAAAGAAACCCTGTCTTGATAAGATAGGTAGATAGACAGACAGACAGATATACTAATAACCACATTATACAGTCAATGTTAGACTGTCTTGGCCTCTCCTCTGTCAAAGCTATTATTAATCTAAACACTCTTCAATTTAGTCCTCAGGCAGATATTTGGGACAAGGGCAAAGAGACACCACATTCTTTGCCAAAATAACAAAAGAATGTTGTCTTGGTCAACAGCGTTCTATTGCTGTGAAGAGACACCATGATCATGGTATGTAGGGAGCTGCGCTGTGCCACCCCCAAAGATGGCGCTGACCTCCGCCCTCCGCCTTCCCAATGGCGAGCGCTCCCTGTGATAAACAACTCCTTATTTGGACGCACTTGCCTGGCTCCTTAACTTCTGCATGGTTACAACCTATCTGCAGTGCCCGCGTGGCAGCTTATGGTTTGCCAGTCTAGAGTATTTAGCCTGCTCCCTTCCCTCCCCCGGGAGTGGAGTCAGAAGCAGAAGCTGAAGAAGAAGCTTGTACAAGGTTCCTGAATAAACTGCTCGAAGAAGATCTTCCCCGGGTCGTGTCTTCCTTGCTGGTCGAGGTTGGCGCGACAATGGTAACTCTTGTAAAGGAAAGCATTTAACTGGGGCTGGCTTCCAGTCCAGAGATTTAGTGCATTGTTATCATGGCAGGAGCATGAAGGCACACAGGTAGATGTGGTGCCAGGGAAGGAACTGAGAGTTCTGCTTGTGGATCTGCAGGAAGAGAAAAAGCCTCTGGAACTGGCTTAGGTTTCTGAATCCTCAAAGCCCATCCCTAGCAACATACTTCCTTCAACAAAGCCACACCCACCCCAATAAAGCCACACCCCCTAATCCTTCTAAGTAGTGCCACTCTTTGATGACTAAGCATCCAAATATATATGAACCAATGAGGGCAATTATTATTCAAACCACCATAAACGGTCTCTAGACCTTTTACCTCCCTCTGAAACTTCTTGAGCTGGGTCCCCACAGTTCAAATTGCCTTCAGTATCGTCTTCTTTCCTAAATCCAGCGACCCAAAGTCTGCATTCCACCAACAAGTAGCATGGGCAGGTCTGTCACAGCAATATCCTGTTTCCCAGTACCAACTTTGGTCTCTGTGACTGTTTTCTGGCTATGACCACAGCCACTTTAACTGGGGCCTCGCTCAAAATTTCTGAGACTTAGTCCATGACTGTGTCAGGATGCATAGTAACACACATGGTGCCAGGAGCAGTCGCTGAGAGCTACATTCTGATCCACAATCAGAGAGAGGGGTGAGGCTGTCATTGGCTTTTGAAACCTCAAATCCCAACCCCTGAGATACAGAACCTTCAACGAGGCCGCATCTACTGATACTTTCAAAAAGTTCCACTCCTTAGTGAGAAAGCATTCAAATATATGAACTTCTGGGAACTACTCTTGTTCAAATCACAATACCCAGTAAGAGGATAGAGTGTGGCTCAGTGGTAGAGCCCTTGCCTACAATCCCCCAGTGAGGGGCTGGGGGTGTGGTTCAGTGGTAGAGCACCTGACTCCATAAATCTTTAAGTTTGATCCCAAACACTGAAGAAAGAAGTATTTACTAATTCATTAGATGCAAGAATTTCACTCATTAACAGCGTCTCTGTGCTTTCCGTGTACTGGAGGATGATAGAGAACACTCTTACACCAGAAAACTTAAAAAGATTATTAGCCAAATGACTGGTATCCACTCTGCCCCTGAGAACTCCCAGTTTAGAAGCAGAGAGGAAACTCTTCCCCCGGAGCAATCACAGAACGCTTCCCCGAAGAGGTGTAGTCTACAGTGAAACTTAAAGACTGTAGGAATTTGCTAAATTTTGTAGTTTGGATGTGAAAAGTCCCTACTGGCTCACGTGTTTGAACAAATGATACCCCGTTGAGGCACTGTTTTAATAACTGTGGGGTGGGGAGGGCTGGAGAGATGGCTCAGTGGTTAAGAGCACTGACTGATCTTCCAGAGGTCCTGAGTTCAAATCCCAGCAACCACATGGTGGCTCACAACCATCTGTAATGAGATCTGATGCCCTCTTCTGGGGTGTCTGAAGACAGTGACAGTGAACTTATATATAATAAATAAATTTCTTTTAAAAAAGAAGACTGTGGGATATTTTGGAGGTGTGGGTCTAAATGGAAGAGGGGGATCCCATGGGGTCTGGTCTTGAGGTTTATAGTTTTGTCCCCAGGTATTCAGAAATATTCATTAGAGTTGGAAAGCCCTGAGCAGAATAATATGGTCATCTTGTTCCTCCTACCAGGTGGACAGAGGTGGACAGCTTAGTGTTTGCAGTTGAAATGGTAGAAGAGGCGCTCTAAGAATAAAGGCTTCTGGGAAAGATGGCTGGAATTGTAGTAGCTGCTTTGTGACCATGAGGTAAGCAAGCCAACATTATGTGGTATGCCAAGGAAATGAATCTCAAACCAAAATTCTGAGAGATGAAAGAACCTGGGTCCCTAACGGTGTCCCCGGGTTTAATCTGTCTGTGCTTTTTTTCCTGTAGAACACTGCCATTTCTACTTTGACAGACTTCGTTTGTTACTTATTACCATGTAGAGTCTTCTTAGGATGTCAACTCAGCATTTGGGAAGTGAACTGTGCTGAAAAAGGCTGCAAGCCTGGGGCGGACACGAGCAAGCGGCAGCTATAGTCTAGCTGCATGTTGGGAAGACTCCCTGGAACCAGGGTGAGCCCAGGTGAAAAGGTCCCTGTGGGAAACTGTAAAACTACAGACAAAGAAAAGACCCAAGGACAGTAAGATGGGGATGATGGGCTGGTGGAGGTGAGGGGTGGGAGGGGGTTATCTGAGTGGGACTGGGGTGGAAGACTGACTGGCACCTAGGGTTTACTTCTGCATCTGGGTTGGTGGTGGTACCATCTGAAAATAAAAACCAGGGAACAGGAAGATGGTGAACTACTGAGCAAGACCAAGGAGTGAAGGTATCTAGTGGGGAATAGACTCAGAGGCGTCGTTGAGACCCAGTGGCTCACGGGAACTGCAGTTCTGGGCCCAAAATTTTAGCTGGGGACATTGCAGCATTTCAGGGTAAATTCTTTGTAAACCGAGGGTATTTGCTACAGGTGAAGGGAATGGAGTTCTAAATCGGAGTAGTAGCTAGGGAACTGCAAGTGTCTCGTGGGATATGTAGTTTGGGGCCCAGAAGTAGCGTTCAGATAGCTGCAGCACTTCTCGTTAAAAGATTATTAATTAGTCTGGTAACTGCAGAGTTTGGTGGGAAATGTAGTTGTGGACCCAGAATACTGGCCAGGGACCTGCGGAGTCCCTTGAGAAATGTAGTTCGTAATCCGGTCTTTGCGAGGGATCTGCAAGGCCTTCTGGGAAATGTAGTTTTGATTACAGAATATTGGCAAGGGAGCCTTTTGGGAAAGTATTATGAGCTCAGAGTATTAAACAGGGGAACTGCAACATCTTCTGAGAGATGTAGTTTGGGGCGTACCACACAGGCCAGAGACTTGCAGAACTCCCCAGGGCAATGCAGTTCTGTACTCAGAGTACCAGCCAGATAAAGGCAGAGGCTCCTGGGAAACGTAGTTCGAGGCTCGAGGACCAACCGTGTGGGAAGGCCGGTGTGCCGGCCCCCTAGACCTGCTCACCTGTGTCCCTGTGCGAGCTGGGGGCGGCCAGGCTTGGGGAGCTAAAAGGCTCCACTTCTGGCTGCATCCTGGAGAGGCGGGTCGGGGGAGGTCCAGGAAGATGGGGCGGGGTGCTCTCACTGGGCCACACACCCCAGCTCTTTCCCTGGACTCCTGCTTCTTGCTCTTTGCAACCACGAGGGACAAACACCGAACTGGAAGGCTGAGACCATAAGGACACGCGCTTTCCCCTAACCTCCGGGACTTGGTGCGCGCCCCATATCCTGCTTTCCTGCATCCCTGCTTCCGTCCCCATCTCTTCCTGTCTCCGGGCCTCTCTTTCTTCACCCCTCCTGAACCATCCTGGTCCCCGGTTTTCCCAGTTCTCTGTCTGCCTCCCCCTCAACGCCTTGTTCCAGTTGTCCTCCACATTTCTCCCACAAACCTCTATCCTCTCCCCCACCTCCCTGGCCTTTTTCTCCATCAGCCTCCCCAGCACCTCCCCAGGCCCCTGGATTGCCCTCTCCTCATTGCGGTCCTTCCCCAATCTTGTCATCCTCTCTGAGCCCCCCTACTTCCCGTTCCCCTTCTTCCAGGCCCGTTCCTCAGTCTCTCTCCCATAGCTGTTCTACCTCCCCCACCCCCCCGCT
This sequence comes from Micromys minutus, assembly GCF_963924665.1. Classification (NCBI taxonomy): domain Eukaryota; kingdom Metazoa; phylum Chordata; class Mammalia; order Rodentia; family Muridae; genus Micromys; species Micromys minutus. Next base: position 5,626,651 of record NC_137967.1, on the reverse strand, counting down.
GCCCGGCCCGCCCTTCGCTCTTCCCCTCTCTGAGCCCACTTGCCCGCTGCTCAGCACCGGCTAGACTCCTGGAGACAAACAGAAATTGAGTTCTTTAGGGGGGAGGGGACGGTAGGCAGGGTCTGGTTACCATGGTTCCGCGAGTGCGAGCAAGGCTGGGGCTCATACTCCTGAATGTGAGAAAAGTGGCATTTGCCAGGCTCGCCCGGTAGACTATCCTTTAGTGAGTACGGAACTGTGAGGCCATGCGGCGGTAAAACCTTTAGCTGTCTCATCTATGCGTGATGATACCTTTGTAGGTTGTATCTCGCTCCCCCCTTCCGCTCCCCCCTCACCCCCCCTTTTTTTCAAGATTCATTTATTTTAGCTGTCAGCCACACCAGAAGAGGGCATTGGATCCCATTACAGATGGTTGTGAGCCGCCATGTGGTTGCTGGGATTTGAACTCAGGATCTCTGAAAGGGCAGTCAGCGCTCTTAACCGCTGAGCCATCTCTCCAGCCTTGTATCTTCCTAATAACTGCCTAAGTATCCCAGCCTGGTCTAGACCTCACTCCCTCATTCTGGCACGCCCTTGCCTTCCAGGGCCAGAAATGGTAGGAATGTGTCACCACGCCCATTTTGAGGTGGTAGTCCTAGTCCTTATTACTGTCCCTTCCCAACATGGCTGGATCCAGCTGTACCTGAAGCTCTCAAGTTTTGTCAGAAATCGAGAATCCTAAACTTAGGTTAACTTAGCTAGTTTTGGTTATTTTGTTTTGGCGAGGGGGATTGGTTTTTTAGTTTTCAACACAGTGCTCACTCTGAACTCCCTTCCCCTTAAACTTACTATGTAGACCAGGCTGGCCTGCCTCTGCCTCCCCAGTGCTGGAATTAAAGTTGTGCCCCGCTATGCTTGGTTGTTACTGACCACTTAAAAAGCCCATATACATCAGTGGTCTCATTCAGTCTTCTGCAACCTTGATCTCCAATGTTTCTCCTGGGTATGCGTAAGTCCCCCAATGTGCACAACACTGGCTGAGCACCAGCGATCTCTACATACCTGTGCTTCGGGGATTTGACTTCGAGTCCTGTGCACACATTGCAACTGCTCTGCTACTTCCCTGAACCTTCCCTTCCTCCCATTCAGCCAATTCCATCTCTGTAGGAAAGCCCTCACTTTCACTGCTTAGAGACATCTGCATTGAATGAATGAATGAATGAATGAATGAATGAATGAATGAACCTCTTGTGGCTAGCAATGCAACCCCAGCCTAGCGCACCCTCCTATTTCTTGCGAGACTGTAGTATATATAAGAAGAGAATACAGACTCAGACCAGACAGGACAGCCTGTCTGTCGCTGTGATAAAACACCATGACCACTGCAACTTAGAAAAGATTTACTTGGCCTTATCATTCCAGAGGGATAAGAATCAATGGTGGCAGGGAATTGTGGCAGCAGGTGACAGACGTGGCTGCAGGAACAGAAAGCTGAAAGCTCACATTTTAACTGATATTAGGAATCAGAGTGCAAACTGGGGAGGGCCCAAGTCTTTTAACTCTCAAAGCGTGCCGCCAGAGACACACTTGCTGCAGCAAGACCACACTTGAACTCCCCAGTTTCACAACTGGGCATCAAGTATTAAATGCCCCCAAACTATGGGGAACATCTCATTTCAAACCACTACACCGACGGCCTCTGAGATCAGTCCCCTCAGCTCTTGCCAGCAAAATTGGCTCAGTGAAAGTTCTCGGTCCTGGTTAGCCTGAACTGTTAACCCCGCACAGCTTAAGGGTCGCCTGAGAGAAGCCTTATTTGAGGATCTGCCTAGCTCACTTTAAAAATAAACAAATAAATAAATCAGATACACACACATGCATACATCTGTTTCATTTATTATTTGGCCACTTCATGTATGTGTATGTTGTAGTCTGATCATACTCAGACTCTGAGAACCTCCTCGGCCCCCAGCCTGCTGTCTCTTGCTTCTTCAGAGCGCCTCTCCAACTCTGTCGCCCTCTCTGTCTCCCATTCACCTCTCTCATTTCCCACCCAATCCTCTTTCCAGCATCCTTACCCCCTCCTAATTTTATTTTAGCTTTCGTTTTTTTTTTTTTTTTTTTTTTTTTAAGAGAGGATTTCTCTGTGTAGCCCTGGCTGTCCTGGAACTCTTTCTGTAAAGCAGGATGGTCTTGAACTCACAGAGATCCACCTGCCTCTGCCTCCCAAGTGCTGGGATGAAAGGTGTGCGCCACCAGTGTCCACCTTTGGTGGGTTTTGTTTTTAAACTGGCTGAGCTTAATTAGAATTGCTTGGATGAGTATGGGAGTGGTTATTTACTACTGTGAAGGAACTTACCTGTAACTATATTACTGAGGAAAAATGGCTGCCCCTCCACCAGTAACCATCCGGCCAGCAATTCCTCAGGGAGGAGAGGAGCCTCCTGAGCCTCTCCCACATTCAGCCAAACTTCACACCCAGCTTTGAGCATCATTACAGTGCTATGTGGCCCCGCCCCTTTCTGTGTTTCCTGTACATCTCTCCCTGTATCTCCTCCCTCCTCCTCCCTCTCTTTGTCTCTCTGGCTCTGTGCCTCTATTTCTGCAGTTCTCCGTCCTCTGTTCTCCAGCTGCTCCCTCTGTCCAGCCGACGGTGACTTCTCTCTGCGACTCTTGCCACCTCTGCCAGGCCATCAGTAACCCTTGGCCACAAGCCCGGGACCCACATTCCTGAGTCAGCACTTCCCTCCAGTTCTGCAGATGACGTCAGAACTGCAGCAGTGCTGCCTGCCGCTCTCCCTGGAGGGTTTTTTCCTCCTACTTCCCTCTGCACAAACCCTGGCAGCTTGGCTGACCTCCCTCTTGGGGTTATCTACTGAACACTGGGAGGGATGGGCACCTATCTCCAGGCAGTGCTGTGTGTGAAATGATGTGTCTAGCGTCTCTTTGAACCCTAGGACTGGCCTGGCCCACCTCAAGCACAGGTTTTTCTTTTCAGGTGGCGTTAGGTTGGCATCCTGTGGGATTCCCATTAGGCAAGCGGGAATGGGTAGGTGGAGGGAGAACCTCAGGGGATTGTGGGAAGGAAAGGAAAGAGATCTGTCCAAACTGGCCCATTTGGTCACCCACTACCCTATCATTTCTTCTTCCATTATTTATTTGTAAGCACCATCATCCATCTATCAACCATCTATCCGACTTTCCCCTCATCCACCAGTCCCCCCCCATGCCCTTTATTTTTACTTAGGCAGGTATCCAACTATCCTCCATCCCTCCATCCCTCCATCCATATCAGCTACTTTTCTATCGCTGTGATAAAACACTTTGACCACGAGCCGCTTGCAGAAGGATTAATCTGGGCTTTCAGTTCTGGGGGGTGGGGTTCTGAACAGCCGAGGAAGCATGGCAGAAGGCAGCCCGAGCGGGAAGCTCAGGATTACATCTTTAACCACAGGGAACTGGAAGTGGGCGGAGACTATGAACAAAGCCCACTTCCTACAGCCAGGCTCTACCTTCAAAAGATTCTGTAATATTCCTAAGGAGTAGCACCACCAAGGACCAAGTGTTCAAACAAATGTCCCTATAAGGGACAATTGTCATTCAGACCACCATACCATCCATTCACCCACCCATTTCTTCTTTATCCATCCCCTCGGTCATTCATTCGTTCATTCATTCATTTTGGTGTCTGTGATGGGTCAGGCGCTGTCCAAGGTAGTGAAAACATTCGAGGATGAAAAAAATGCAGCTTCTGATGTCCGTCCTCACCGACTGAACCCAGCCCCCTTCTACACAGGTCTCACTCAGGTTCCTCCCTTCTCTGCATCCTCTCTGCCTTAGTTGCTATTGTGTTGCTATGGCGAAACACTATGTCCAAGGCAACTTTTAAAAGAAACCATTTAATCGTGGCTTTGCTTACAGTTTCAGAAGGTTAACTATTCCCGTCAGGGTGGGGAGCATGGCAGCTGCCAAGCATGAAGGGCGATGGCTGAGAACATCTCATGTGCACGTTGTAGGCCGAGAGAGATGGAGACTGAGCCTGAATTGGGCCTTTGAAAGCTCAAAGCCTACCCTCAGAGACATACCTCATCCAACAAGGCCACACCCACTCCACAAGGTCACCTCCTAATTCTTCGCAAGCAATTGCACTAACTGGGGACTAACTTCGACTTAGGATCCAGTGGAAACCGTTCTCACTCAAGCACACACACCCTCCTCCCTTCATCCCTTTCTCCCTTAGATCCTGACATGCCCCTGCCATAAGCCCATGAGTTCAGAAGCCTTCCTTGACATTGTCCCCAGCACCCTCAGAACTCTAGGCTTGCCTGCACAGTCTCAAGATGGTCCTCATCCAGCTTCTCATCAGAGCTCTCAAAGTTAACTTTTTAAACTTTAAAAGAAAAGAAAAAAAACTTACATCTTCTGCATGAGTGTACACATGCATACCATGGCACACGTGTGTAGACCAGAGGAGATCTTGAAAGGGTCTGTTGATGTAAATTTTTGCAGCCTATTATAGTAAATGTACAACCTCCCCTCTAGCCCACCAGCCACCAGAGGTAGTGGCAGGGAACGGTTATTAGGATACGCGGGAAGTGGACCTGTTTAGAAATAGTTCTTTGGGGGCGTGTCCAGTCTCGATTGTCAGGATGTCAGCGGTTTTGTGCAGTGGCAAACATGCACCGATTGGTTGCTGTGGTCCTCTAGGCAGGGACCAGCAGTGCAGTTCAATCCAGAGGAAAGTGCCAGCCTCACCAGCTGGTCCGGGGCTTCGGAAGCAGCAGGGGCCATGGGAGAAGTTCTCTGGGAAGCCACAGTGGAGCTCAGCAACAAAGCAGTCTCAGGCGAACCAACACATACATGCTGTTAGTGAAGACCAGGGAAGTGACAAAGGAAAGCAATGCTGTCACTCCCATTACTGACCTTTTTAGTTAAATCAAGTAGGATGGCCAGCACACTCTGTCTCCTGGCTGCCATTTTTCACTCCCAGTGGCAACAATATACAAAGCCCTCAAATATCTCAGGTGCACATAAAGTCCTGATTCAGACCCGAATGCAGGGCTTTTGCGGACCTGCCTGTGCTTGAAATAAGGCGGCGCTCTATACAATTTAAAGCTGCTGGCCTTTAGTTGGGCCAGTCTGTCAGCTAGCTCATTTAAACTTCTAACTTTCCCATCATCCACCTCTCCCTACAAGAGTTCTCATTACCTGCTTACAGCTCTGTTCTCTCCTTCCTGCTTAAGTCTCTTCGCCCCTCTGTCTTTGAGTCCCCCACGACTTCCTCCCCCCCCCACCTGCCTGGAAGTCTCATCCCCATACTTCCTGCCCCAGGTTTGCTCAACGACTCTTGACTCTTTTTTTTTTTTTTTTTTTTTAAAGATTTATTTCATGTATGTGAGCACACTGTAGCTGTCTTCAGACACACCAGAAGAGGGCATCAGATCCCATTCCAGATGGTTGTGAGCCACCATGTGGTTGCTGGGATTTGAACTCAGGACCTCTGGAAGAGCCGTCAGTGCTCTTAACCGCTGAGCCATCTCTCCAGCCCACAACTCTTTATTATATAATAATCATATTTCAGCCTAAACCCATCAGCAGCAAGAAACACCTGGTCGGCCCTTAGGGTTGCCTTTAGGCAAGAAGAACTGCCTAGCCTTCATCTTTCGGGCAGGTGAGGAACAGCAAGCATTTGCATACAGGAGACTGGTGAGCCCCTCCCCCCGAATGGCAACAGCACACCCCGCCAGCACTTAGCTCTCTGTGCAGCATTAACAACTGAAAATACTGGGGTGCACCTTCAAACAATGTAAAGGAAGGTCACCCCCACAAGACCCAAAGTGACTTTCAAGTTAATGCAGCTTTTTCCCATCTATGTGAGGCGGGTAGGGTCCTTGCCTCCTAGGACCCTCTTGCTTTCTCTCACTTGTCAAATGCAGCTAAGGATTCAGTGAGGAAATGTAGGTACTAGGAATGAGAAAGCATCTTAGCCCCAACGCCAGCCCTCACTGGAGGGACACTAGACAGGTTCCCCACCACTGAGCTCGTGGGTGACTCTAAACAGGCAGACATCGGGATAATTTAATTTAATCTTCGAAATAATGATGCAATATCTGATTTTTTAAAATTATTTTATGTCTATGAGTATACTTCAGACACACCAGTAGAGGGCGCCAGATCCCATTACAGATGGTTGTGATCCACCATGTGGTTGCTGGGAATTGAACTTGGAACCTCTGGAAGAGAGATCAGTGCTCTTCTCTCCAACCCCCGTGTTTTATTTTTTTTAATTATCATTTTCAGGCCCGGGGGAAACTCTGTCAGTAAAGTGCTTACTGAGCAAACATGTTCTGAGTTTGATCCCCAGAACAACATAAAAAAGGTGTGGTGGCGGGCGCCCACATTCATCTCAGCTCGGGGACGGAGAAGCAGGTAGACGCATGGAGCTTATAGGCCAGTCAAAAAGCAAGGCACCTGACACCCGCACATTACATGTGCATGAATTCACAGACACATACATGCACACATGTGGACAAATTATCATCCTCGTTGGGAGGTTTAGTGGCCCAGGCCAGCAGCACTAAGTCTCAGAAAGCTGAGGCAGGAGGATTACTAGTTTTCATCTGGTTTGGGCTTCGTAATAAAACCCAGTATCCACATTTTGTTTGTTTGTTTGTTTGTTAATTTAAAATTCTTCCTCAATTTTAAAGAGGGAAACTAAGGCAGTTAGGAATTAACCCAGTGGAAGTCTTGCAGTGTGCTGAGCTGGCATTGAACACACAAGGCATTTTCCCCGAGTCGCACAGATGGCTAGTTCTCGCTGCAGCTGCCTCGCCGTGTCGGAGCTGCCTCAGACTCAGTGTTTCCTTGAAGATGTGTCATGTGAAGCTGGCAAGCCCATCTGTGTTCACATTTCTGAACGTGTCACCGCCTGGTCAGGCTGAGCTGCGAGGCTGGAACGGAGCTGACTCCTCACTACGCCCATTGGCCCCTTTGGTGGGCAGACACCTACGCATGCGCCCTCAGACCCCTGTGAGGCTAGGCGAGAAGCAGAAGCGTGGGACCCTGGATGGGGCCGGGAATCTTTTCGGAGGCTTCTGGCACAGTGAGGGCAAAAATACATGGGCAGGTCACAGGGCAGAGGGCAACGGAGTTAAAAGGGTTGCTTTGAACCTAAACGCCCAAGCGCCTTACCGGGAGATTCTGCTAGACAAGGGCTCGACTTCTCGGCAATGCCCCAGCTCCTCGCTGGAGGATTCTAGACGGGACCTCTACTGCTGCCCCACATCCCCAGCTCTCTATTTTTGGACAGGGTCTCATTCATCTGCAGAGGCTGGTCTTGAACTGATCTGTAGCCCAGGCTGACCTGGAACTTGCTACCCTCTTCCCTCCCCATCTAGAGCGACTGGGAAGAGAGACCTCTGCCTTCAGGCCTTGGAGGTTGTGTTGATTTTTGTATAACTGGTTGGAGGAAATAGCAACTGAGGGAGACAGGGACTTCCAAGCCATCCCTCTGGGCTGCTTTTGTGTAGATCAGGACCTCGTCGGAGGAATGAAATCTCCACGGGCCTCAACTGTTCTGTGAAATGGGAATAACTTGATCGCATTCATCCTTATGCCAAAGTGAAGATTCCATGAGAAGACATCGTCAAAGCTCTTAACTCCTCACATTGGTAATGGTAAAAGGCAATTTTCATTAGTTGCTATTAATGTGATAAAACAAAACAAAACAAAACAAAACACGGGATGCTCTGTGCTTCTAAGTAGTCATTAAGCACCTACTTGGTGCCAGGGCTTGATACACATTGACTGGTTTCTCAAACTGCATCCCTTAGGAGTTGGGATGCTAAGAGTCTCAAGGGGACTAGAGCAGGATTCAAATCCAGTGCCTGTGGCGCTATCTAAATCCTGAAACATACTGTGGGCCATCTTTCATTCCTGCTCCCTGGAGGAAGGAGTTTTTGTGGCCTGGGACCCCTGAAGCCTAACCTTCTAGGTCCTTCAGGTGGGCTCTCACTGGGGTGAAACTGCAATCGGGAGTCCAAGGAGGTGCACACTAGGGCCATACCGATTTTGGCTTTTGGGTTGCATGGGCTGGCGGGGGAGGGGGAAGAAAGGGGTTGGGAGGAGCCGAGGAGCTGCGACAGGGGTGGGGAGGAGCCAGGCGGGCACCGCGGCAGCGGGCGGGCGCGCGCGCGCTCGGGGCTGCAGCAGCCGGGGCTCCGGTGAGTCCGCCCCTCCCCCTCCCCCGCCCCCGCCCCAGCCTCATCCCTTGGGGGCGGCCCCAAGTGGGGGCGCGGAGGTCGGTGCAAAGAGGGGTGCATCTGGAGCTAGGGAACTGAGTCTGCAGTGCCAGCTGGACGCCCCTGGGGAGGGGCACGTGGCCCTGGAAAAAGGGGGAATCTTGATTTCAATACACCTGGGTGCACTTCACCCTTGCCCACCCATCCCCAGAGTATGGGGATCAGTGACCATCTCATGACCTCTAAGTGATTAGAGTCATGTGACCTCTGGAGGGCTTGGACTCCGTTCCCCTCTCCAGCAGCGTCTTGGGACCCTGACATTTTAACCCTTCCAGCACCCCTCCCCAAAAAAATCACATCTTCTGCAGACCGGAGATCCATTGAGGACTTCAACTCCCAGCAGCCCTTGCAGCTCTTGTGCGTAAAGCTGCAGAAGCACTAGCAGCAAGAGCAGCTGGGAGTTGTAGTCCCTACGCTTTTAACTCGCTGCTGGGGGCACGGAGGTGGGAGGGGGCGGCTGGACCTCACAGGGGTCATCTGGGGTCGCGCAGCTACTTCGAGTGGGGCAAGATGCAAAGCTTGAGCTGAATTTTCCCCTCCCGGTTTGGGTCCCTAGATCAGTCACCAGCCCCCCTTCTTGCCACCTGGCAAGCGTGGGGACCGGTCCGCAGCGGCTAGGCTCGTCCACCCTGCAACCCCCATGGGCTACCGCCCCCCGCCTCCTCGGCTGCCACCCAGGACAAGGCAGGGATAAGCACAGGTGAGTCTGACCCTGGCCGAATGACAGTCTTCCTCAGCAGCCCCCCCCCTTCGCCTGACTGGCCCTCATTATTTCCCTCTGGGGGGCCCCTTTCCCACCCATGTCTAATGTCTATCCCCCAACCTTGTGTCACTCCCTCCTCTCCCACCTCCACCTCTCTCTCCTGTTCTCCTTCTTTTTCTTCTGACCATGACTCTGTGTTCCCAACTCTCTTCTCTTGCCTTGTATCTGAGGTCTCCAGCCATTGTCTGGCTGTCCAGCCTGGAATTCAGCATCCTCTCCCTCTCTCTCTTCTGATCTACCTGTCTCTCTTTGGAAGGTGTTTCTGCCCACACCCCTGCCTTCCTTGCCTTACTTCTCTCTGTGTGCACCATGTCTCGGATATAATGAAGTACACGCTGTTCCCCCGTCTCTCTGTCCTGAATCCCTATGCTCCCATTCTCTGTCTGTCTGTCTTTCCCTGGCTACCAGCCTTCACTTGGTCCTTACCTCCATCTGTCCTCTTAGCTCTCCTCCTCTCAACTTGGTGTTTCTGCCCCACACCTGACTCTCCTTCCTCTGACCCCCCCCCCCCCCAGCAGCTTTCCCCCTCTAAGCCTCGCACCAATGGTATTCCTGCTGCCCAAAATGCTTTTACCTGCCACAGCCTGGCTGCCCGCTACTGATGGCTGCCTCCAGCCTTCCACTTTGGGTCTCAGAGTACCTGCTGAGACTTTCAATCTGTGCTCCCTCCCCACCCCACCCCCGGGCACAATTCTTTAGTCTGAGAGCGCCCTGCCTTTTACTGTGGCTCCCTTGATCTGTTTGCTCCCAATCACTCTCTCTCACTGGATGGTGACCCCAAGAAGCAACTCTAACATCTGTCATTTTTCATCCTCTAATCCCGGCTCCTGAGCCACCACCCTCTGGCCTTTGCCCCCTTACCAGACCTTCTCCCTCCTTCTCCTTGAACCTGTCCCTGTCCCCACCTGCATCTCTGCCCACCCCACTCTTAAGTGTAGGATCCTGCGGCCACTATGTCTGGGGACTACGAAGATGACCTCTGTCGGCGGGCCCTCATCCTGGTCTCAGACCTCTGTGCACGAGTCCGAGATGCTGATACCAATGACAGGTGTCAGGAGTTCAACGAACTGCGGATCCGAGGATATCCCCGGGGTCCGGATGCAGGTCAGAACCCCAGCTGGCCCAACTAGCCACTGCCTTCTACCCAACTCCACAGTAGCAAAGACGTGGGAAGGTCAGAGCAGAGCTCACAGCCTTCCCCACCCCTCTGGCCAGTCCCACTGAGAGCCTGGGCTGTCTTTGCTGCTACTTTGTCTCCAAACCACTGAAATGGAGAAATTGCTGTGTTCTTGGTCCATCTAACCCTCGACCTTGGGCTTTTGTCCTGAGATCGACTCCTTTCTAATTACAGCCATGAAATTTCCATGTCAGAAATCATGACTTTTTTTTTTTTTTTTTTTTTTTTTTTTGAGGTGAGAAAATTGGGGATCAGATAAAACATTATGGAGGCCTGGTTGGTCTCAAACTTGAAATAACCCTCCTGTCTCAGTCTCTTAGCTGTTGGGATTACAGACACGAAACCACCATAGCTAGCTCTAGAAGAATTGATTACACCAAAAAGTTACAGGCTAAATCAGCCAAAGCAGGATGTTAGTTGTGGGGCAGGAGACAGAAGTTATGACTGTCCTGCGTTCCCTTCCAGTAAGGTCACAGGCCATCTTTAATTCTCCCATGTGACCCATTACCCACCAAACCTTCATGCTTAGGGTTTTGGTTGGGGTTTGGTCATGAGATCCATTCATCAGCTTTCGCATCACTTTGGCCAGATTCATGATAGAAACAAAGGAGGGAAGGTTTGCTTAGCTCATGGATTTGGAGGTGCAGTTCTATCACATAAAGAAGGCAGTCACAGCATGGCCGACCAGCAAACAGGATTCCTGGGGATGATGGTCCTACCCGGCTTTCCTATTTTATTGCATTTAGGCCTCCAGGGCATAGGGCAGTGCTGGTTGTATTCAGGGTGGGTCCCCCCCCTCCAAATGTCCTCCCCGGAAATGCCTTTGCATACACAAACATGTGTGTGCATGTACTAACATGCGTGCATTTGGCAGTCCGAGAACTCTTTAGGAACTGTCTGCTTCTAAATTTATTTTTATTTTATGTGTCTATATATTTTGACTGCATGCATATCTGTGTACCACATGTCTACTGGTGCCCACAGAGGCCAAAAGAGGCTGTCAGTTTCCCTAGAGATGGTTGTGAGACACAGTGTGAGTGCTAGGAATTAAATCCAGGTCCTCCCTAAGAGTAGCAAGTGCTCTTTATTGCGGGCACATACCTTTCAATGTTTTGAAACAGGGTCTCTCACTGGCCTGAAACTCATCAAGTAGGGTTGGCTGCATGGCCAGTGAGCTCAGAGATCTGCTTGTCTCTGTGTCTGTGGGTTCTCGGGATACACATGTGCCACCATGCCTGGCTATTTTAATGTGGGTTTTGGAGCTCAGCCTCGGGTCTTTTGGCTTGTAGGACAAATACTTTATTGACTGAGCCCTCTCCCCAGCCCCTTGTTTTACATTCTGGTATAGGGTCTCACTCTGTAACCCAGACTGGCCCGGAACTCATTATGTATCCCAGATTGGCCTTAAACTCACAGAAATCCTCTTATCTCAGCCCCTAGGTACTGAAATGACAGGCACAAACCACCCACTCCTAGCTCCTAGGTAGTTCTAAATCTAGCCAATTTGACAATGAAGAGGAAACATCACAAGTAGATGGGGTGGACTGCCTTTGTGACAGCCCTTAAACTAAAGCTCTTCCAGCAATTGGCTTTGGCACCAATGTGATTTAGCATTGTCCTTGAATGCCTAGCATGGCTCAAGACAACAGTGGGACCTCCCAAGAGCTTGGAGCTCTCAGGTGTGTGCCTGTTCTGACAGGTTCCCACCTAGGCACTGGTCAGGCTTGGGGAGAGTGTATCTTTTGCTCTAGGCACACAGCTGCCTTGGCTCTGTGCTCTTTAAGCTGTGCAGACAGGCCTGGGGAGCAGGAGAGGCTCGAAGGATCCAGAGTTCTCTGGGATGGGAATCTTGTACTGGCAATGTTAGAAGCATCTGGCCAGTTTGCTGCATGACTCCCATGCCCTGGTCTCTCCCATGTAGAAAGGACTGCTTAAATCCCTGACTCTTGTTTCAGTAGAATCTAGGGCTCTCAGTAGAAACAGTAGCTATGTAGGCTCGAGCACCCCAAGTAGGTGGCAAGATAAAACTCAAAGTCCTTGCAGCAATGCCTGACACACGTTCCAGAGACTTCTATTTTCCCACAGCCTTGGTCTTTGCAGCGGGGACGTGAGATATGCATCACATTTAGGTCACACAGTAGCATGAGGATTCATGCCACACCCTGCTTTTGCTTTGCCAGGTGATCCAGCACTAAGAGGTGTTTCCTTCTTTCTGACTGTTCCCTGAACACAACCATTACGGTTGGATGTCTAAACTGGCAGTGACTGAGTTACTTGGCCCCGCCCAACGTGGTTCTCCATATACAGAGAGCAAGGACTCATGTCTGTTCTAACTCCAATCCCAGGAGTCACCTCCAAAATAAATTCCCACAGCCTAGAGAGAATCCATGAAACCCTTCTCCTGGTGGCATTAGGAGAGGAACCATAGCCATAAAACCCCAGTCCCAGTACTAATTACCCAAAGAGCCATAAAACATTGGTTGCAAGAACTGAGTTGTGCTGGGCTTTCATAGCAAAACAGGGTATCATGTTACTGACATCCAGAAGGCACCAGTTATATATAACATAATATATATGACACCATGTGACCACAGTCATGAGACTGATTATCTGAATAAGGGCCACTAGTCACCAAAAAAGTAATGATGTGTGAGAGTAAGAACGTTGGTTTTGAAGTGTGGCACCTGTGGTATATGGTGAGGGAAGGGGTTATGTGCTCGTTAGCCCTGCACAGGAGAGAGGCGGGAGGTGAATCACAGATGCTATTTCTCGGGCAAGGCTCACTTTGTTTTTTTGAAACGGACTCACTGTTCACTAAGTAAGGGAGGCTGACTGGCCAGGAAGCTCCTAAGGATCTGGTTGACTCTGCCTCCCCAGTGCTGGGACGGCAAGCACATGCTACGCTGCCCAGCCTTTCTGTGTAGATTCTGAGAGTCCAAACTTGGATTTCATCCTTGAGCAGCAAGCATATTACTGACTGAGCTCTCACCCCCTCCCTGTTCATTATCTCCTGTCTCTGGATCTCCACAGCAAGGTAACAGTTACATTGTCACTTCTCAACAGATGTTTGCTATTGTGTCCTTCTACCGTCATTTGCCCCCATTGCTGTCCACTGCCACAAAGAACAGAGTAGACTTATCCCACCTGCCAATCCAGGAGAAGTTACGGTGGATTCCCAAGGACCCATAGCAAAAATTCTCCTGGATTGTCTCTAAGCTTTTAGGGATCTTGTCCTTCAGAAATGCCCTATGACCGAGAAACAACAGGAACTAGAGAGGACAAAGCCTGGGGACAGCCTTCAGAACCTGCTACCTATAGAATGTGACCCCCCCCCACAGGTGATCATAGCAGAAACGCTGAGCTCAAACTCAGCCAGACCGAGAAACTAGTCAAGGCAGCCCTGACCTGACCCCTCGTGACCCATGACCTCTCTCTCTTCACTCTTTCCAGACATTTCCGTGAGCCTGCTGTCCGTCATCGTGACATTCTGTGGCATCGTCCTCTTGGGTGTCTCTCTCTTCGTGTCCTGGAAGTTGTGCTGGGTGCCCTGGAGGGACAAAGGCGGCTCGGCAGTGGGCGGTGGCCCCCTGCGCAAAGACTTAGCCCCTGGGGTTGGGCTGGCAGGCCTGGTGGGAGGTGGTGGACACCATCTGGGAGCCAGCCTAGGTGGCCATCCCCTGCTGGGTGGCCCTCACCACCATGCACACACAGCCCACCACCCGCCATTTGCCGAGCTGCTGGAACCAGGTGGCCTTGGGGGCTCTGAGCCTCCAGAACCTTCCTATCTGGACATGGATTCATATCCCGAGGCTGCTGTGGCCTCTGTGGTAGCTGCTGGGGTCAAACCAAGCCAGACATCCCCTGAGCTGCCTTCTGAGGGTGGAACAGGCTCTGGGCTGCTCCTTCTGCCTCCCAGTGGTGGAGGCTTGCCCAGTGCCCAGTCTCATCAGCAGGTTACGAGTCTAGCGCCCACCACCAGGTGAGAAGGGGCTTGGGCTTGGGGCTTCACTACTCGACTCTGCTTCTCCGTCTCATTCCTATCTTTTGTGGCTCTTCTGATACCAGGGTCAGGACAGGTAATGGTATACTGACTCCTAGATTCTACGGCCTAGACTCCTAGAATTAAGAGGAAGGGAGCAGGGCCTTGGATTCTTGGGTCAAGGTCCAGAAGAAACCTGGGGGCCAAGAATCTAGGGCTAGAAGCTAGTGTAGTAGCATGCTTTCCCATTTCACAGGCTAAGACGGGGAGATCTAATGTCTGAGGCCGCCTGGGCAACAGTGAAGCCCTGTCTTAACAAATAAAAATAAGGCTGGGGGTGTGGCTCAGTGGGAGAGCCCCTGCCTAGAATCCCCCAGGGAGGGAGTGGGAGTATGTGGCTGAGTGGTAGAACTCTTTCCTCAGAGAGGTGCCAGGGTGTGTTTCTGCAGAACTCTGGCCTAGCTCGAAAAAAGCCTAGGTTTCATCTCAGTAGTGGAGAGGGGGTGAGGGCAGTTTCTGAGGTGTAGGTAATTACTGGTCCCATCCAGTGTAAGCTATGATTGGTAACCTGGACCCGTTGGTCACCTGACTATTCTCATTTTTCCTCATTTTGTGCATGTAAGCTTAGGGTCTTGTAGAGCTCGGCCTCAGACACATGCTATGTCCAGGCCTCCACCCTGAGGCTTTGACAGTCCAAGGGATGCACGCTAGGGAGACAGGAAAGCATCCTGGAGGCTGCCAAAGCTTGAAGGAAGCTGAGACTTTTCGGGAGGCGGAGGTACCTTGATAGACACTTGTATGGTGGGGGAGCTAAGGAAGGGTGCAGTTAGGCATCTGTACCCATCATTTCAGGCAGGAGAAAGCAAGAGCAGAAGAGACCAAGCGTGAGGTGGGGGAAAAGCCAGGAGGCAGGTGGGCGGAAGATGAAATTTGGACAAAGTCCGGGACGTGACACTGCGCACACCAGACCATTCAAGGCTAGAAGTGGCAGGTGGAAAGGCTGTGTCCTGAGGGCACTGGGGAGCCACAGCAGGGCTGTGAGCCAAGAAGGAGAGATGCCAACTCTCAAGCCATCTAGAGAGGGAGAAATGCAGCCAGTAGCCCAGGCAGGCAGAGGACAAGCTGAGCCCAGAACCAGCCATTAGTGACGAGCTAGAGAGATGGGGGGCCGGGCCTAAGATGAGGTATCAGAATGCAAAGGACATCTGGCCACCAACTTGAGTCCTGATGACCTTGAGGTGTGGATGGGGCTAGTGCAGATAACACTCCTGCTGCAAATGGGGAAACTGAGGCTCAGGAAGCACAGGTGTCTGATCCAAGGTCAAATTACTAGTCAAGGGCAGGGTTATAGGCACAAGGCTCGGAATCAGATAGAATCAGACGGCTCTCAGATCTGAACCTCCCTTTGGTCTTCCCTGACACACAGGTACCCAGCCCTGCCTCGGCCCCTCACCCAGCAGACCCTGACCACCCAAGCAGACCCAAGCAGCGAGGAGCGACCACCTGCACTGCCCTTACCCCTGCCGGGCGGAGAGGAAAAAGCCAAGCTCATCGGTCAGATCAAGCCAGAGTTGTACCAGGGCACTGGACCTGGTGGCCGTCGAGGCGGCGGGGGCTCTGGGGAGACAGGGGCACCCTGTGGCCGCATCAGTTTTGCCCTCCGGTACCTCTATGGTTCCGACCAGCTCGTGGTGCGGATCCTACAGGCCCTGGATCTCCCCGCAAAGGACTCCAATGGGTTCTCAGACCCCTACGTCAAGATCTACCTGTTGCCTGACCGCAAAAAGAAATTTCAGACCAAGGTTAGGGCTAGGTTTCGCAGTGTGTATGTGGTCCGTAAGGTTTGAGAGAGGGGCTAGGGAGGAGCCCTGGGTCTGAGGGAGGAGGGCTGAGGTCTGTATCCTAAGTCTGAGGGAGGAGTCTGGGGAAGACCTCTTGGTCAGGAGGAGGAGCCTGGGAGGAGTTCTGGAGTCTGCATCCTTGGGTCTGAAGGAGGAAGGCAGGGGCCTGAAACTGGGTCTGAAAGAAAAGGATTTGGAGGAAGTTGGGTCTTAGGGAGGGGGACTGGGGTATGAAACAGAAGAGCTAGGGAGGACCTCCATGTCTTCAGGAGGAGGGCAGGGTCTAGATCTATGTCTGTGAGGAAAGAGGGCTGAAATCTGTATCCTGAGTCTGAAAGAGGAGACTTGGGAGGTCCACTGGGTCTGAGGGAGGAGGCTGGATCTACACTGAGGGCAGATATGGGGCACATGGTCTACTGACTGTGGGACCAAAGCCAGCGGACATCATATCCGTCTCTGCCTCTGTCCCGCAGGTGCACAGGAAGACGCTGAACCCCATCTTCAATGAGACATTCCAGTTTTCGGTACCCTTGGCCGAGCTGCCCCAGCGCAAGCTGCACTTCAGTGTCTATGACTTCGACCGATTCTCGCGGCATGATCTCATTGGCCAGGTGGTTTTGGACAATCTGCTGGAGCTGGCTGAACAGCCCCCCGACCGCCCGCTCTGGAGGGACATCCTGGAAGGCGGCTCGGTCAGTGGGCCCTGGCGCCAGCTCTCCTGGGCATCCTGAGATCCCCTTGTCTCCCTCCCTCCCCACCCCATTCTCATTTCCCACCCCACAGCGTCCTAAGTATCATTCCGAGAGAATGTCGCAGCCACAGAAGCTAGGATGATAGAGGGACTTGGAGCGGGGCGTCTGCCCTTTCCAGTCTTATGGAATGCTAATTAATCAGGCCCTAAGCCTAGGTTCCCAAGCTTGTCTTCCCAGTGCCTCAGGACTTCATAGGACATCATTGTGACTTTTGCCCTCTGGCCCAGATGTCACTAGCCAACTCTTTCTCCCCTCCCCCTGCTGTAACTTTCCCTCCCAACAGCCCCTTGTTCATTTCCAGACTTCCAGATACTGAGGCTCTTAATTCTTCAACTCCCTCCCTTCAAACTCTTCTGTATTGTTTCCTTCTGTCTTTTGGGGGTTCCTTGGGAGTCCTACCACCTGGATCTTCAGGCATCTGATAGATTAGGGTTCCCCTACTTCTCACAGCATCATATCAAAGAGCCCACACCCTGGACTCTGACTTTTATGGCCCCTGGCATGGGGCCTCTCATTCCCCCGTGGTCCTAAGTGACACGCCCGAGCCTGGTTGAGTATACCCGGCCCTCGGGTCCTTGGTTCCTACAAGTTTTGGGGAGCCAGGAGAGGACAGCTCTGAGCCCCAGTCTTCTCCTGTGTCAGAGATATGTGTGAAGCCAGTGCCCGTAGCTCTGCTCGGTCAGCTGGCTTGTCCCCCAGTCTCCAGGACCTAGGAACTCCACATTCACCTTGCTGCCACCCGAGGTGCCCACGTGAGGGCCTTGCTCTGCCTCTGCCCTGACTCATTCTACCCAACCAGCTCTGTTACCTGAGGTCTTCCCTCACCCGCTCATTTATTCATTCATTCCCCCACCAGAGTGGAGATACAGAGATCCTGAGAAAGGAGGCTGAAAGGCCTCAGAGCAGCAAGGGCCTAGATGGGAGCAGACGCTCAGTTAGAGGGGACAGGGTTGGTGGCTAGAAGTTATGGAGAAGACACAGACTGAGCCTCACACAGAACCTCCTAGCCCACATGACTCAGGGACAGGAAGACGCTGAAGAGCACCTGAGACAGAGGAGCAGGAAAAAGGTTCCTGGGAGGCCAGTTGCTTCTTCCTGGACACTCTAGAATGAAGCAGTGGCCTCCAGCCTCTGACACACACTAATTAGGCCCTGGTCACAGCTTCACTGCTGTCAAGACCTTTGTCTATGCTGCTGTCTCTGCTCATGAAACCTTTCCCCCTCGACCTGGTTTCATCCCTGACTCTTCAAAGCCCTAACATCATCTTATCTCAGAAGCTCCTGTGTGCCCTCAAGCCCTGTCTTCCCCCAACGCTGTGCCCCGGCACTCTGATGACCCGACATGATCAGTCCCCTTTCTCGATAGGTCTCTACCTCAGTCTCTCCTGCCCACCAGCACAGCGCCCCACTCTGCCTGCCTATCCCCCCCATCCTGTCTGCCTGTTTCTCTGGGTTTCTTTTTCTCTCTGATCTCTGTCCACACACTCTCTCGGTTTCTGTCTCTCCCTTGCTAATTCTCTCTCTCTCCCTTTCCCTGGTCTCCGGGCCCCGCCATGTTCCTTACAGAACAAAACAGGCTTTGATGGTGGACAGCTGTGGCAGGGAAGCTATGGGGCCTTGGCCCAGAGTCAGACTGTTCGGGACATGGGAACCCAGCGGCGGTGGGGAGGAAAGGCAGAAGGGTGAGGGCTGTCGGGGGAAAGGTGCTCACTGTGTTCCCACTGCAGGAAAAGGCAGATCTTGGGGAGCTCAACTTTTCCCTCTGCTACCTCCCCACGGCCGGGCGCCTCACCGTGACCATCATCAAAGCCTCTAACCTCAAAGCAATGGACCTCACTGGCTTCTCAGGTGCGTCTGGGTTGAGGAAGAAGATTAGGGTCTGACAGAGGAGGACTGAGGCCTGGACCCCCTAGCCTGAGGAAGAAGGCCTCTGCTCAGTTCCCTGGCTTCTCCATACAGACCCCTACGTGAAGGCCTCCTTGATCAGTGAGGGGCGGCGTCTGAAGAAACGAAAGACCTCCATTAAGAAGAACACACTGAACCCCACATACAACGAGGCCCTGGTGTTCGACGTGGCTCCCGAGAGCGTGGAGAATGTGGGCCTCAGCATCGCGGTGGTAGATTATGACTGGTGAGAGGCACCCATGAGGTGGAGCAAGGCGGGCTCGGAGGTGGCCGGCCACCTCTCCTGACCTTCCTAGTAATCGCTTTCCCAACCCCTAGCATCGGCCACAATGAAGTGATCGGGGTGTGCCGAGTGGGTCCGGAGGCTGCCGACCCGCATGGCAGAGAGCACTGGGCAGAGATGCTGGCTAACCCTCGGAAGCCCGTGGAGCACTGGCACCAGCTAGTGGAGGTAAGTGGAGCCCGCCTCTACCGTGCATGCCAGTGAGGGCCCACGAGTCTGGCTGCTGTGTGAGCGAGGAGCGAGGCAGTTCACCTGTCTTCTGTATCCTTTGCGGGCTCTCCAGCCTGTGACTAGCCACTGTGAGGATTCAGTTTGTTGGGTGCTCAGCGGCAGCCCAGCTGCTACTCTTTCCCACAGACGCTAAACCCGTAACATAGGCAGAAACTAGGTGATAAGCCGTTCCCCCCCCCCCGGGAGTGAGGTGTGAATATTAGTCGATGATGGTGTAAAGAGGAGAATGATTTTTTTTTTTTGAATGAATAAGGAAATATCGGGCAGGAAGGCATAGCTCAGCAACACAGTACTTGCTTGTCACGTGCACCACAACACCACCACGACACTCACAACAGTAACAAGTTCAAAAGACAACGTAATGAAATGTCCCAGGGTAGCATCGTGTGTTGGTCTCTTGCCTAGAGGCTGTGGTCTGAGTCTTTTGAGGTAGAAGGCCCTTCGTTCAGACCCTGGGAGAACATTCTGGAAGAGAGGGCATTGGGAGGGGGTTAGAAGGAGGTTCAGGTGGGCAAGGTGAGGACACAGGTCAGAGCACTGGGCAACCGTGGCCCCTTTCAGAAAAGAATGTCATTTACGTGTTTGGGTGCATTGCCTGTTTGTGTGTCTGCAAACGGTTTGCATGCAGAAGCCAGAAGAACAGGGTGTCAGGTCCCCTGGAATTAGATTTACAGATGGAGCTGAGCTGCCATGTGGGTGCTGGGAACAGAACCTAGGTCCTCTGGAAGAGCAGCCAGTGCTCTTAACCCTTCACCTCTCCAGCCCGAACCAGTGGCCATTTTGTATTTGAGAAGCTGTGTATCTACGTCTCAGTCTCGCAAACACTATTTCACGTTGCCTCTCGGGGCTGGAGAGACGGCTCAGTCAGTAAGCCCCTCTAGTGCCAGCATGTGGGTGGGGTTCAAATCCCCAGAATGAAAGTAAAAGTCAGGTTTGGAGTCACTCTAAAAACCCAGCGGCGAGGAGGAGGCAGACAGAAGGAACCCTGAGGCTCACTGGCCAGACCGCATAGCTTAATTGATGAGCCCCAGATCCTGGTGAAAGGTTTGGTCTCAAAACACAAAGTGGGGCTGGGGAGATGGCGCAGTGAGTGAGAATCTTTGTTGGGCAAACTAGAGGGTCAGAGCCTGAATCTCTAGCTCCACAGCTGCCGCGCCTGTAGCCACGGTGTTGAGGAACCACCAAGTCCTAGAGTTCACATGCAGCCAGCCTAGCTGAAGTGGTCAGGTTCTGATTCAGGGAGATCCTGTCTCAAGGCAATAAGGGGGAGAGGGGAATAGAGGACCCACCCCCCGCTCTGGGCTCACACATGTGTACACCACACACAAGCTACACATGTATACAGCATGTGCAAACAGCACACACATGCATATACCATGCATGCGTGCACACGCGCGTGTGCAAACACACACAGACATCCATGGGTTCACAGAAACTGTCAAAGGTGACCGTTCTCTCTGCAAAGACCTCCGTTTTGAAAATATTGACAACTTTGCTTCCACTGGAGCTGAGAAAAGTAGTATCACTGCAAATTCTGTTTAGAATAATGTAATTTCAGTACCTTAATCTCTGTTTCTTGGTAGTTTTCTATTACTTTGGTGTTGTAAGAAAATTCACCCTAAGCATTGTGTGTACTGAGTGCATGTCTCTTGCCTGTAAGACCTCTTGGGAGGCTAAAACGGGGAGTCAGCCTTGAATTTCAAGCCAGCCTGGACCACAGCATGAGTTCCAGGTCAGACTGGGCAACAGAATGAGTGAGTCTGAGGCCGAGGCTGACCCTTCATCCAAGTCTGAGTCTGACTCTGAGTCTAAGGCTGACCCTAACCCCGAGTCTGACGCTAACCCCAAGTCAACTCTTCATCCCCCACCCCCATCCACAAGCCCCTTTCCCGCCAGGTTGACCAGCCAGGCCCAGAGCTCAGGGCTGAGATCCTGAGAGATGGGACCCTTCTGTGAGGACAGAAGCTGTGTTCTCCTGGGCGTTCCTGTTACAATGACCTCACTCTCTCGCTCTGCTCTGGAAACTTCCAGCGAGCGACACTGCCACCACTAGGTGGCACTGCAGGAAGGAAACCTTCGCTGGGTTCCAGCCCAAGAGTGTGGCCGCAGCCTGACAGCCCAGCCCAGCGCCTGGTGACAGCTCTCTGTGGCT
This sequence comes from Micromys minutus, assembly GCF_963924665.1. Classification (NCBI taxonomy): domain Eukaryota; kingdom Metazoa; phylum Chordata; class Mammalia; order Rodentia; family Muridae; genus Micromys; species Micromys minutus. The sequence goes on along the minus strand of NC_137967.1, from coordinate 5,605,289 downwards.
CCCCAGGACCTCCTAAGCCCAAGACCTGCCTTATGGCCCCTTTCCATGACACCCGATCTTCCTTGAGTTTTCAGATGGTCATCTTTTGTGCCTCAGTTTCCCCACTGGCAGAACGGACAGTGATTCCGTCTCGCACCCCCACCCCGGGAGTGGAGACAGAATGCAGAGGAATGGGACAGAAGTGTCCTGCTGGGTAAGGAGGTTGTTCTCTTCCACCCCCATCTCCAGGAGAAGACTCTGAGCAGTTTCACAAAGGGCGGCAAAGGATTGTCGGAGAAGGAGAATTCAGAGTGAGGGTAAGACCTGGAGGAGGCAGGCTCACCTCTGAGCTCTGACTGAGGGAGGACCTCTGAGACTGCAGGAGGACCACTGGGCCTGGACCCCTGGGGCTGAGGACAGGGGCTGGGTATGGATACCTGGGACTGAGGGAGTTGGGCTGGGTCTTAACCCTTGGGTCTGAAGGAGGAGGCCTGGGTATGAGGGAGGGGGACTGGGCCTGAGGGAGGGGGGCTGGGTCTGAGGAAGGGAGGTTGGGTCTGAGGGAGGGGGATTAGGCATGAGGGAGGGGGTCTAGACCTGAGGGGGGGTGGGCCTGAGGGAGGGGGGCTGGGCCTGAGGGAGGGGGGCTGGGCTCTGTCCATGGTGCTGATACAGCGGCAGAGGTCCCATCCTACCCTCACTATACCCTTTACTATTTTTAGGTCTGGTCTAGGCCTGGGATCGGACCAGGCGCCCTCAGGACCCATCCCTTCCTGCCCGGACTGTGAACTCATCTCCTCGAAGCCATAACGTCCGAGCTGCTGGTGCGGTGCAGCCTGGACCTGTCCCTCCTCGTCCTGGAGGTGTGAGGCTAGGAGGCAGCAGGCCCAGCTCCCTGTTTCAGGGTGGGAGGTTCTCGGCCTCCATTGTCTGTCTTCTTATCCCCAGAGTTCCCCCTAGAGGCAAGGAGCCATGCATGTCTGGGGACCCCTGCCCCCACCCCTCTGTCTGTCTATCTGTCTGTCTCTTTGCTGTTGTCTAAGTCTTGCTGTTCTGGCCTGTGTCCTCACTGTGAATGTCGACAGACCAATCCTGGTGTCCCCGAACAGACACACCCTCCAGCGTCCACCCTTTCTGTCCCTCCATCTGCGTCTGGCTGATCCTCACCCCCCACCGCCGCTGCTATCACCACCAGAAATAAACACACTCCATGAGTCTCATTCCACGTGGGGCTCCTGTCTCCCTGGGACCAGGATGTATGCTGGTGCAGGAGACTGTGTGTGACTAGGCCACTAGGTGATCTCTCCAAGCCTTCGCCTCTAAATGATATTTACAGATGGAAACCAAAGCAGAGTGTCCAACTGTCCATCTCTTAGATGACGTGACAGAGATTTCTTGTGTGCTTCTAAAATCCTTCCAGAGACAGTCCATCCCAGGTAATGGGCAGCTTGGAGGCTGGCTTGGCCTCCCTCTTCTGAGTACAGGCTGCTCTTCTACCACAGCACCAAGTGGCCTGTTCTTATGCAATGATATCCAAGCAGACGCCTTGGACAGAGGGCCTCCCTTATGCAACCATCTTGTGCTTCTTAAGAATTCTACAACTCCCGAAACTGCCCAAACCCGGCTGTAACTAACTCCAGGTTGCCAAGTATTCCGGGAAAGTGGCCTCTTATAATTTGGGTTCTCCTCCACGAGGGGATTTTCAGCACCAAGGAAGCATGAGCAAGGGGAAGAATGAGGAGAAGAGAGCATGGGAGGGGAGGTTAATGGGACTCACCCAGGACCTGCTAAAACTGGCCTGGAAGAAGATGATTTCTGAGAAAATGAAGTGAGCCCGTGCCTCCTCAGGTTCCCTCACATTTGGGCAAAGGCTCTGATTGGTCCTGCTTAGGCCTTGGTTGGCCACCTGGCGTCAATCACTTGTCAAGTCTGACGCACGCACTGTAATGCCCTCTTCATCTCCTCCTCCCCTCACCATTGGTCCAGACACTCTGGGGACCCCACCCCCTTTTTGTCCCTATGGCAAATGCATTGGTAATTCTTTAGTCAGGAACACAAGGGCCTTTGATGAATGGTCCTACAAGAAGCGCACAGCAGGTAGGAAGGGGTGGGCCTCCAGATGTCTGACACATTTCTGCCGTTGGCTTCTTGGAATTCATTCACAATTCCCCTCATAGATGGTGCTTCCACAAAGTCTTCCACTGTGCAAGATAGAAACCCACAGAGCTGTCACTCTCCTGTTCTGATGACTGTGACTACAAAATGGCAGGCTGAGCACCCAAAGTCAGAAGTCAAGATGTTTGGTTGCTGATGGAGAATCCAATCCATGCTTGCCTGATGGAGATGGGCAAGCCTAGCCTTGCGTAGCTGACATCAATCTCTCCCGTCTAGTGTCCCCACAGGACTGTCCCTTGTCTCCCATCTCTGTCTTGTCTGAGACAAGATTTCCTGTAGCTCAGGCAGGCTCACATCATGCAGCTGAGGTTGAACTTGAACTCCTGATCCTCTAGATTCCACCTTCTAAATGCCATGGTGACGAGTGTGCGCCACCGTCCCTGGCTTTTGTGACGTTGGCATGGAGCCAGGGCTTCTTACATGCTGAGCAAGCCCTGTCATTGAGCTCTTCCCGGCCTCTCTGCTTGTCTGTTACAAGAACGCCTGAAACTGAATGTGGGGACCAGACTAAAACCAAGGTGGCCTTCTTTGGAGATCCCTAACTCCTCCCTTTCCCTCTTCTCTTTTCCTTTCCCTTCCCCTCCCCTTCCTCTTACCCCCTTTCCCTTCTCTCTCTCCCAGGCTGACTTTGAACTCATGGCAATTCTCCTGCCTCAGCCTCCCAAGTGCTAAGATCATTGCCATGAGCACTGGGGCCAGTGTTCCCTTATCTGCAAATACAAAGCTTTGCTCTCCTAGTCATCCAGTACTTTGCTCTGTTGTACTTCTGCAGCTGGGGACTGAACCCAGGGCTCTGTGTGCCGCGTGCATGCTAGCTAAGCTCTCCGTATGGCACCACATCCTCAGAGACACTCCGACAGAGGCATCCCCTCCCACCTTCTCCCTTCTGTGAATAATGTTGCCGGAAATCCATGTGCACAAGAATCTTTGTAAAACCAGAGTTGGGCAAGGTGGTGCACACTGCATCCTAGCACTCAGGGAGAGGCTGAGACAAGAAAAGCAGGACTTTAAGGCCAGCCTGGGCTACATAAGAAGTTGAAGCCAGCCTGGGGTACATGACACCCTGGCTCAAAACAAACAACCAGCACAACACACACACACACACACACACACACTAGACCTCGTTAAAGTTGTCTGAAAACAAACTCACGGGACTAGAGAAATGGCTCACTGTTTAAAAGTGCTTGCTGCTCTTGCAGAGATTTGAATTTGATTTCTAGCATCCATGTCTGGCAGCTCACAACTAGCTCCGGGGGATCTAATGCCCTCTGCTGGCCTCTGTGAGCACTGCATTCACATGCATGTACTTGTGAGCACATACTCTTGTACACGTGGCTTGCTCTCTCTCTCTCTCTCTCTCTCTCTCTCTCTCTCTCTCACACACACACACACACACACACACACAAACACACACACAAATACAAATACAAAAAACAATTCAAGAAAAGATCTCATCTGGTAGCAAGCTAACAGAAGACACCTCTGCTCTGAATGTTGAGGTGAAAGTTTATTCATTCTTCCTTGAACCACATGTCCATTTCTAGACTGCATACTGAAGCCAAGGGTGATTAAAAACTCTGATTAGGGAACTGGAGAGATGGCTCAGTGGTTAGAAGCACTGACTGTTCTTCCAGAGGTCCTGAGTTCAAATCCGTGCAACCACATGGTGGCTCACAACCATCTGTAATGAGATCCGATGCCCTCTTCTGGTGTGTCTGATGTCATATGGATTAAATAAATAAGTAAATAAATAAATAAGAGAAAAATCAGTAATTATTAGAATTAAAAGAGGGATCAGTAAAGGCACTTGATTCCAAGCTCAACAATTTGAGTTTGATCTCAGGGATCCACATAGTGGGAAGAGAGAACCAAGTTCCACAACTTGTCCTCTGACCTCAACATGTGTTATGGCTTGGTGTGCGTGTACATTAAGTGCAATTTTTAAGAAGGAAATTGAAGAGTCGAAGATCGCGAAGAAATCTTTGCAAAACACAGCAGGTAAAGGATTGCTGTCCCAAATATACACAACACTCTGAAACCTCAGCAGCAAGAAAGAACACAGACACTTCAGCCCATACCTGTCGTCCTAGCAATTAGGTGATAGAGGCCAGAGGAACAGGAGGGCACGGCCGACCTCAGCTGCATAGAATCTCCGAAGTTAGCCTGGGCTAAGTGATATCAGACTCAAAAGGCAACACAACACAAAGGACTTAGATAACTCAATTTACAAACGAAGGAAATGTCTCAACCTTTGCTAAAGATGATACACAGTTTTGCTGCCAACGACTAAATTCATGATCAAGCAAGGGAAGGGAGGTTTGTGCAGGCTCCATGGTTACAGAGGTTTTAGTCAGTCTTCGTGGGGCAAAGTGGCTCACATCCGGAAGCCAGGAGCGCAGAGTGAATTCCTGTGTACCTCTGATGTCGCATCCAGACCCGCGGTTCACAGTGACGGCAGCACTCACATCGTGGGCAGATCTTTACTTTTTTAGTTAATCTTTTCTGTAGACATCCTCACAGACACCCAAAGGTGTGTTTTAGGAATTTCCTCAGTGTGTCTGGGTTTAATCACGTGGACAGTCAAGATCACAAATCTCTGCGGTTGGGGAAACAGCTCAGGGCATGAAGCATGTGCTGCTCGAGCTAAGACACAGGGTTCAGATGCAACCCGAGCAGTCGCTGCACCGGCAACCTCACAGTGCTGGGGAGGAAGAAAAGAAGACTGTCCCACAAGCTCACGGGCCAGCCAGTGCAGCCGAAAAGTCAGGCCCCAGATACAGTAAGAAGCCTTATCTAAAACAGACAAAAACAAACAAACAAAAAACAAGATGGAAAGCCATGCGTGGTGGTACATACCTTTAATTTCAGCACTGCCGTGGCAGAGGCAGACAGATATCTGGGAGTTTGAGGCCAACCAGGGCTATGGAGAGAGACCCTGTCTCAAAAACAAAACAGGGTGGGGAAAAATTGAGAAAAACAAGCTCTGCCCTCCAAATGTGTGCTATCGTGTGGCATGAAAACACACACACACACTCTCTCTTACACACACACACACACTCTCTCTCTCTCTCACACACACACAATGTTAAACATAATAAGCACATAGAAATATGTTCAATATTATATGTCATTAGCAAACTGCAAATTAAACCAGTAAAACCCTCCTACCACCCAGGAGAATGACATGCCCAAGGCAACTCTTATAAAAGAAAGCATTTAATTGGGGGCTTGCAAAAAAAAAAAAAAGGCATTTTTAAGGGCTAGTTTATTGTTATCAAGGTGACAGATAGACATGGCGGGCAGCATTAACCTTATGTCCATAGACAGCAGGCAGGGGCTGCCCTCCTCCAATAAGACCACACCTCCTCCAACAAGGCCACACCTCCTCCAATAAGGCCACACCTCCTCCAACAAAGCCACACCTCCTCCAATAAGGACACACCTCCTCCAATAAGGCCACACCTCCTCCAACAAAGCCACACCTCCTCCAATAAGGCCACACCTCCTCCAACAAAGCCACACCTCCTCCAATAAGGCCACACCTCATCCAATAAAGCCACACCTCCTCTAACAAAGCCACACCTCCACCAACAAGGCCACACCTCCTCCAACAAGACCACACCTCCTCCAGCAAGGCCACACCTCCTAATCTTTGCCAAATAGTTCATCAACTATGGACAACGCGTGGAAATAAATGGGCGTATGAGGCTATTCTCATTCAAACTATTATAGTCCCAAATCTAAGACATCAATGTCACCAAGTGCTTATGAGAATAAGAAGTGCCACAAATGCCCCTTTGTTGTGGATGGGAATCCTAAGTCACAAAGCTGTTTTCGAAGACACTTTGACCTTTTCCTCGAAAGAACTAAGTGCACTCGTCTGGAGCTTCAGTCCTTCTGCTTGGCATTAACCCAGAAGAGTTAAAAACATGTTAGAATGTTTGTAACAGCTCTGTTCATGATGACCAGGGCACAGAAGCAACAAAAAAAAAAAAAAAAAAAAAAATGGAAGCTACTCTTTCCACTGCTGGGGCAAAACTGGGAACCAAAGCAGGTTAAAGAAGGAAGGGTCTGAGGCTGGAGGACTGCTCTTCAGAGGTCCTGAGTTCAATTCCCAGCAACCACATGGTGGCTCACAACCATCTGTAATGGGATCTGATGCCCTCTTCTGGTGTGTCTGAAGAGAGCGACTGTGTACTATATAAATTAAAAAATACTCTTAAAAAAAAAGAAGAAGGAGGAGGAGGGTCCATTGTCTCAATTTGGGGTTACAACAAATCCTGGCAGGGAAGCCAATGTTGGTGCAGCTTGACACGGCGAGTCACGCTTTTGGCATCCACGGTCAGGAAGCAGAGAGAAGAATGACCACTGTTCAGACCCCTTCCTGCTTTTCACCCACACCAGGACCCCGGCTCAAGGGATGGTACTGCCCAGTCAGGGTGCGACTTCTTGCCTCGGAGAACCTTAATCTGGATACTTCCTCCAGGGCGAATCCAGGGGCTTACCTAAGCCAGATAATCCCTCACTGGTACGGCTGGACACTTATTTCCATGGTGATTCTAGATCCTGTCAAGTTTTGGCTGTGATCACCCAACACAGCACTGTGTTAATGTGGTCTCACCAGTTAAACAAATGTCTCATAGTGCTGTGAAGATATTAATAATAGCGGAAGTCGGGGGGTGTCGAGAGGCGAACAAAACTCTTTGTACTTTCACTAGATTCACCCCCCAAAAAAACGTTACAATTGGTAATTTTCTAAAAAAAATCCATTAATAGAAAAGAAAATCATAGATAACAACTGTTAGGCAAAACAAAGGCAGGTGTCTAGACCTAGCTGACGTGTCTACTCTGAGTGGGCACATTTGGTCACATGATTAGAAAAGATACTAATAATGACATCTTTTGCATGTTTAAGGACTTGAGAACAGGTTCCTGACTTCCTGAGCACGCGGTTTCTTCTTTCCGGTGATTAAAGTCGCTGGGTGCTAGCCAGGAGAGAGAGCGCCAATCGCCAGCGGATCTCTGATGGTTTTAAGAGCCAGGAGTTCTGTGGTGTCCTCTGAACCGAGGCGTGGGAACTTGCGTGTAAGAAAAGCAGCCCGGTCAGCTGACTCAGGCCGAATTCCGGTGTCATGGCCGACGCTGCTCACACTCCCTCGGAGACTCTAAGTCACTTTCGGTCTCCGCACTGCCCTGCTCCCTAGAGGAGAGAGGAAAAGTACTGAAAGGAAGCAGCCAAAATCTTTGACATCCAATCAGAAACAGGCAGGAAGGCAAGAGTTGCCCAATCAGATTAGCGGAAAAGGCGAAGGGCGTGGAAGGAGTCGCGTGAAAGCCGGGTTGCCATGACGACACGAGTTTCCAGGATCCTAGGCTTGCGCCAGGCACTTGGCAACGCTTGGCCACCTCCCCTAGTGAAAGACAGCCAATAAGAGGGGTCCATCCCCATGACGTCAGTAGTTGCCAAGCCAGCTTGCAGAAACACGTGAGCCTCCCTCACCCCTCAGACAACACAGGGTTATTGCGCATGCACCCATGCTCTCCTGCGCTTGTTGAGGACAAAAGGCGGGAAAGTGTGTGAGATGAGGAGTGAGGTGAGAGATCAGATAGGGGCAGTCAGACCGACTGCCCGAATGATTGGTGGCACCCTAAGAAAAGGTGCAGGAAAGCAATTGGCCTTTTAAAAGTCCGTTGAAGTACAGAGACAAGACACAGGCTGAGAGAAACAGCTATTCAGTGTCTCACGCTTCCCACATTCACAGGTCACAGAAAACCAAGGCCTAAACCACAGCCAAGGAAAAGCAGGAGGTGACAGGGGACAGTGACAACATCTGGGCAACACCAGAGACTAGGAGATGGTGGCTGTGCTGAGAAAGGAGTTAGAGGAGAGCAATATAGAGGATCTGTTAGCACCAGACCTGGGGCAGCTGAGACAAAGGTTCCCAGGCCAAGAGAGAGGCAGAGAGCTGAGTACCACAAACAGCACAGTGTCACAGACAGGACGAGAACGAATAAAGGGGAAGGAGATAAAGGGGACCAGATATTGAGGAGAAGGCGTCGGTTACAGAGACAGGGAAGACAGGCCAGAGGTGATAACGGTGGGGAGGCCAGAAATAGAGCAGGTGGCCGTGATAAAAATGGAGGCCGCAGTGACAGAGGCAAAGAGAGAGAAAGCAGGGAAAAGACAGGGGTGAGGCCGAAGAGCCCAGACATTAGCTGAGAAGTAGGGCGAGACATGGGGACAGGGCAGTGAGCCTGGAGAAAGAGAGCAGTTGAGAAAAAGGAGGTGAGAGGAACAGCGTGGGCAGTCAGCACCTGGTCTAAGAGGTGAGCAGACATCATTGGAAAGAAAGTGACCTGGATACACCGGAAAAGATATGGACACAAAGAGACAAGTCACAGAGAGGGCAATCCGAAAAGAAATGAGGTAAGGGTGATAGACAAAAGCAAAGAGAACAGAGACCCCAGGAGATCGAAGTGGGGGTCCCAACAAGAGCCACCTCAGCTTGATGCCTGACCCCTAGATGTACCGAGAACCAAGGAAACCTGAGACTCTTCTCCGAGTCACTTTGCTAAGTTGTCACCTTAGTTTGCAGTTGTGCTATGAAAGCTCTCCACCCAGCTTCTAGATTTGTGACAGTATTTCTGGTCCCCTGGTCCTGCCCTCTGGCCCACGCAGTGATGTGTAGAAGCAAGGGGAAGGGGGGGGGGATTCTTGTTGATTTATTCAACAAACATGGACTATGTGCTGTGGGAACTTCTGAGGGAGCAAGAAATAAAACAGGTGTGGCCGTGACACTTTCAACAATGCCGGGGACAAATGAGCGTAGAATGTCAGCTAGGGTGGGCTGAGAAAAATTAAGCGGGGATGAGAGGAGGAAGTAGTTGAAGTTGCTGATAACGGCCTACTAAGTGATTCAGACCAGGGTTGCAGCTCTGTAATTCAAAATGCCAGGCGAGGTTTACCTTCACCTTTAGAGTGCCAAAGGTCTCACAAGATGTGTCGGTGTAAGGAGAAATCACTGTAGGTTTTACCCTGTAGGCATTATACAACACTTGACAATTTGGTCTTTTATTTTCAATGGCATCTTAGAGTATGGGAGATAAAGCCCTGCACCCACCCAAGGCGGAGTTCACATTCACCCGAGGGAGCAATGGCTGCACCCTCAGGACACCCAGGAGGATCGGATTTGGGGGTCTCCGGAATCCACGAAAGAGCTAAGAAGACTTGATAGCTGCCTGCAATCCTGGAGACACCGGGAGGGAGCACATAGGTCAACTTAGTTATCCAGAGGAGCTGATCTCTGGGGTCCGTGAACGACCCTACCCTAGCTGGATCTAGGCTTTGCTGAGTGACGGCAAGCATCTTTTTCTAACCGTTAGTCTCTAAAGTGTGTGTGTGTGTGTGTGTGTGTGTGTGTGTGTGTGTGTGTGCTGAATGTATGTGAGAGGAGGGAGAACCACGAAGGCCAGAGGTTGGTGTCCACAATATATATATTACAGGAATATATATAATGGGTTGTCCTCGTGTTATGTGACACAGACCCACATCTATTTATCCAATGCCTACTGTTATAGAAAAAGCGACTGGTATTGTTTGGACCAGTTTATGAATGTTTAATGTGAACACAGCCATACTCTACACACTGTTTTGCAATTTGGGTTATTTTTTAAGCTCTACACTTGGTCTTAGAAACACACGCAAATGAATTTAAAAAGATCTCTCTCTGTTCCATGTTTTGTTAAAGTGGCAGCGGTATCCCAGGAATCCCTTGTGTCTGGTTTTGGTTTTTCCCTTTTCTTTGGCTGGACATCTGGGCACTTGGGGTTTTCCTGCCAACGATTTGAGCGATGTTGTCGTTAGCGTGACTGCTCAGGTTTCCCCAAGGACATGCATGTCTCCTCGGGTCAGGACAAGAGGCAGAAACACTTGGCTGAACTGGGGGCATGATACACACCCACCATCCCAGCACTCAGGAGGCACAGACAGGAAGACCCTAAATTAGAGGCCAGTGTAGACATACTGATACCTGTCACTCACTAACTGACCATAAGTAAATAAGTAAATAAAGAGATACTTCCTTCCTTCCTCTAAAATCACGTGTGTGCGTCTCCAAAGACATGCATAACCCACACACAGAATGGGAAACAGGAGGGCAGTGCGCAGCATGGACACAGTGTGTGTGCATGAAAGTGCATGCATGTGTGAGTGCATGTGCAAGTGCACGCATGTGTGTGCAAGTGCATGCATTGTGTGAGTGCATGTGCAAGTGCATGAATGTGTGTGCAAGTACATGAATGTGTGTGAGTGCATGTGCAAGTACACCCATGTGTGTGCAAGTGCATGCATTGTGTGAGTGCATGTGCAAGTGCATGAATGTGTGTGCAAGTACATGAATGTGTGTGAGTGCATGTGCAAGTGCACCCATGTGTGTGCTCCTATGTGTGTTCTATAACAGCAGCCCCTCTCTCACACTGTGAGCATCAGGACTCAGTGCTCACTGTTGTAGGCAGTAAGCATACCTTTTGGCTCAAGTAACTGAAAATCTCCAGACTATGACAGCTTCAGGAATGGCTGCATCAGGCAGGCAGCTGAATATGTCCCACACCAGGTGGCACAGCTCCAGCAACAAAAGCTCAGGGAGAAGGGTTGGAAGTTCAAGGTCTCTTCAGTTAAGAGAGCCCGTTCCCCAAGTGAGGAGCTTGTTTTCCCTCAGTGGTAGTCTCTGCCTAGAATCTCCCACTGGAAGTCTGGGAGGTGGCTTAGCAGTAGAAATCCCACCTAAACTGTGAGAGGATATCTCTCTCTCTCTCTCTCTCTCTCTCTCTCTCTCTCTCTCTCTCTCTCTCTCTCTCTGTCTCTCTGTCTCTCTCTCTCTGACACACACACAGGTTAGAATGTCAGCTGACTTACAGAGACACATCACAATACAGATGTGTATACCCTGGGTTTACAGTATACAAAAGCCTCCCACTCCAATGGGGTAAATCCAAGAGGTCACCCTCGAATCCTACTAGTCAGCCCTGCTCCCGGGACTGAGGTTTGTCAAGGGGAATATGAGCTGCTTTTGCCCACAACTTGATGGAGTATGTGCAGGTGCCATGGACACAGGAAGATGACCTTCTTCCAGCATAGCAACCCCAGAACCAAAGCAACACCTCCTCCCTCGTAACCAGGAAGAGCTCAGAGAATGGGTTCTAAGCCTGGGCCCTACACATGATTCTTCTCAGCTATAACCCAGCCAGAGAGGGGAAGAGGAACAGAGCTGGGGAAACACACGAGAGGCCCTGTGCAAGGGCAGAGGCCGGGGTGTGCCGACAAAAAGGTGGGTGTGGCCATCACTGTCCCAGAGATGCCTGTCCAGAGGTTGCTGACCTGCCACTTCCTAGAAGACCAAGAGCTGGGTTTGGAAGGGTGGGGGAAGGGCAGGGAGGACCAACTTCCGACTCCCAGATCTGATTCCATTGTTTCTGAGACAAGGTCTCACTCTGTAGCCCTGGCTGGTCTAGAAATCTCCATGTAGACCAGATTGGCCTCAGACTCACAATGATCCGCCTGGCTCTGTTCTGTGAAAAATTCTGTCTGCCTTTCTGGTCATTTCTTTCATGAAGTTTCCTATGAATTGAGTTGCCAGGTCATCAACAGAAATTCCCTGCCAAGGCTGAAGTGGGGGCAGAAGAGATGGTTCACCTTGCAAGGCTGAGACATAAATTCAAATCCCAGAACCCAAGAGACAAGCCAGGCATAGTAGCACTTTTACAAAGACACACACACACACACACACACACACACACACACACCAGATGCAGTGCAGAAGATTGTAATCCCAGCACTGGAGAGAGTCTCTCTCTCTCTCTCTCTCTCTCTCTCTCTCTCTCTCTCTCTCTCTCTCTCTCTCTCCCCACAGAAGATTGTGATGTGAGACACACACATGTACACACATGCACTGTATATATGTGGTGCAGAAGAGTGTCATCCCAGCACTGGTGTGTGAGTGTGTGTGTGTTTGTGTACTCAAAATAAAATGACTGGCACCACCAACTAGGGGGAACGAATTAATTACCCGGACAGAGCACAAATACATGGCACGGCGTGAAAGTGACATTTCGAAGGCAGCACCAGCATGGGCATGTGCAGTTGGTGGTCCAGGGTTTTACAAGGGTCACAATGGTGCCTAAAGCTCTGGGGACATGTTCAGTGGGCAGGATGCTTGCCTCACCAGCATCAGGACCCTCACACCCATGGAAACACCGGCTGTGGCAGCGTTCACCTTTATGTTAGCAATGGCGAGCACAGACAGGCCAATCCCCTGTAGCTGGCCAGCCTAGCCAGTGAGCTCCAGGCTCAATGAGAGACCCTGTCTCAAAACCAAGGGACACGCAGCTGAGAAAAAAATGCTGGGATTAAAGACTTCCACCAACACACTCAGCACCCTTCTTTAAAATGTATGAGAGCACACAGGAGTGCAGTGCTCGTGACGGCCAGAAGGGGGCGTGGGATCCCCGGAACTGGAGTTATTGGTGGTTGTGAGCTGTGTGATGTGGATGCTGGGAACAGAACCAGGTCCTCAACAATAATAACAAAGCGCCTCTAGTGTCTTGGTCATCCCTGTTGGTCACACTCTTTACAAGGAAACCTTTTTTTGTTCGTTTTGAGACAGGTCTCTCTTACGTAGACTGGTCTCACATTCCTGACCTTATTACGTCTGATAAACAGGTGTTTAATCCCACCCATAACAACAACAGAAAAAGTAAACTATTTTTATGTAAATGTTAAAAATCCAGTACTTTAACTGGAGGCTGAAGTCAGGATGTATTATGAGAGAATTTTTTTAAAGTACTTTCTTTTATACATGGCAACGCAGTTTACATATAAAACAACTATAACAGAGAGATTTGATATTGTTTTAAATAGAGCAAAAGTAGGGGGGATTCATATTACAAAACCCCCACCCATCCAATCAAATATAACAGACACACATCGTTTTTTCTAAGTGTGTTAGTGCAACAGATGTGCTCAGGAACTGGTCACAGCTTACTTTGTTGCACCAACGGACAGAGGATCACCTTCACTCTCCCCTTTGTCACCAGATGTCACTCCCCGTGGATCTTCTTTCTCAGTGTGAGGCTTTTCCCCCCTTACACCTGCTTACACTACGGCAAGGACCCGGAAATGAGGAACAATGTGGGCTGGCGTTCTCTCTCTCTCTCTCTCTCTCTCTCTCTCTCTCTCTCTCTCTCTCTCTTGTCACCTTACTTAATACTTAACTTTCTAAGTCCATTCATTTTCCTGTAAATCTCATGTACCTTAAAAAAAGTGTTATAATTTGCACAGAGAAAAATCACACAGGGTTGGAGCAATGGCTTAGTGGACAAAAGCACTGGCTGTTCTTCCAAAGGGGCCAGGGTTCAAGTCCCAGCACCCACAAGACAGCTAGCTTACAATTGTTTAGCACTTTAACAACTGAGCTGTCTCCTCAGCTTTCAGTGAGTGCCTCTGTGTGTGTGTGTGTGTGTGTGTGTGTGTGTGTGTGTGTGTGTGTGTGTGTAGCCAGATGAAGAAACTCTCCCATGCACATCCAGACCCCTCCTGGCCTACGTGCAGCCTGAGTCCAGGTTGGGCCTCTTCTGCGATGACTGTCTTCTTCGGTGTCTGAGATCTGTTGTGCTGTGGCAGGTGGCTGTCTGACAACGTTCTGACTGCTCCAGCTGCTGCTCACACTGTGGTCCATTGTTATCAATCAGCTACAGGTTGGAATCACCTAGGAGACACCTCTGGTCACATCTGTGAGGGATTTTCTAAGGGTTAATCGGAGTGGGAAGAACCATTCTATCGGTAGTAGCAGCATCCCATCTTAAATAAGAAGTAGAAAGCTGAGCCCCAGCACCCTTCCCCTCTCTGCCTCTCCACTGTGGGCGCTTGTGAGCAGCTACTCCAGGCTCCTTCCATAAAACTGACTTCCCCACCAAACTGGGAGCCTAGACAAACTTACCCCTGGGTTGCTTTCTTATCTAGGGAGAACGAATGGAGCCCCTGGGCTTCCTGGTCCATCTTGTCTCTGCTATGAAGTGGAACTTAAGGTTTCTTTGGAGAGTCAGTTGTGTCGGACGGTGTTTTGCCGGGGCAAGCGTGTGAAGGAAGGTTTCTCTGAAGCAGACATGGGTGAGAGGATGTCCTGCCAAAGCAAGTATGTGAAGCATCTTCCAGTCGAGAGAGGCACACGCAGCTCCTGAAAGCCCCGCTGGCCTGAATCCCTCCTGCCTTGCTGCTCCTGCTGCTACCCGGACTACGGAACTGGACGGCTGGCGTCTGTTGCTACCCGGACTACGGAACTGGACGGCTGGCGTCTGTTGCTACCCGGACTACGGAACTGGACGGCTGGCGTCTGTGAAGTGTCTGGGAGTGGATCAAGCTGTTGCTACTCAACTGTGAGCCGAACTGCGGATTTCCTGACAAGGCAGATGGGAGTTGCTCCAAAGAACCATTTCTAAACGGGTCCACTTTCTCACTACCTCTGCTGGGTGGTGAGCTAGAAGGGAAGTTAAAAGCATTTAAGAACCATCATTAAAATTTGGTTTTGAAAACGTTACACTGTTATATATTTGAAATGCTTTCCGATGGTGTCTGCCTTACACTAGAATACACAGATATTGAGACCAACAGTTCTTTTTGTTGCTGAATACTGTTCTATGCCATGAATAGACCTCATGGGTTGCCTGCTGTAGAAGGGCCCTGGACTGTTCCCAGTTCTGTGTCACCATTAACAATCATGCTTCTATTGTCCTTTGCCCAAGTCTTCATGTGGACTGTGTAGATACATATTTTCATCTGTCCTGGGAAATACCCAGGTCCTACTGTAGATGTAGACCATGTTTAACTCTTCTAGGAACCGTCTACCCCACCCCTCTGAATACTTCCATAGCAACGTGTAAGCCCCTCCCATATCCACAACAGCATCTGTTGTTATTTTCTTCATTGGTCTATCTGACTTGGAGTGTGGTTCAGTTTATGTTTTCTTGGGATGTGTGATGCTGAACACCTTTGTGATGGTGACCTCTGTCACCTTGACACAACCTAGGGCCGTCTGAAAAGGGAACCACAATATGGGATCAAGATTTTAGATCAAGTTAATGTGCATATGCCTGTGGAGACTGTAGTGGGCATGTTAATCGAAGTGGGAATCACACCCACTGTGGGCGGCACCATTCCTTACACAGGAGCATCTTCGAATGTACAAGAGTGGAGACATCTAACTGAGCACTGGTTCCTGCCTTGACTTCTCTGAAATTATGGACTGTAACCTAAAATTGAGAGCTAAAGAAACCTTTTAAAATTTCATTTTGATGTATATTTTTTTTTCTTGGTGCCAGGAACAAGCTGGGGTTTAGGCACAGGAGATGAGCACTTTAGCCGGCGGCCCTCAGCACACACACCCTTCCGTGCACTTATCAGTCTCTCGAAAGTGTTCTCTGGGAAATGCCTACTTAGGTGTTTGTCTGCTTTCAGACAGACTGCATCGTGTCTTTAGTTGTTGGTCTGTAGGAGCTGCTCAGAGTGTGACTCCATTCCTCTCCACAGGACACAGCTTGTCCCTTTGTCCTCTCCATGATGGTCCACAGTTTGTGTTCTCCTGTACCCATGTGCCACGGTTTGCTGGCCATCTTCTTGTGGAAGGCTATAGCTGTGTCAGGGTCGGACACACAGACCTGCACTGATGGCTCCTGGGGTGTGGTATATACTTTCCTCCACATCCCACCCCTGCCCCACCCCATTCACCCCTGCTCCACCCCACCTTATCCAACCCATTCCTACCTCTGCCACCCCACCCCAATCCCACCTCTGCTCCACCCCCACCCCTACCCCACCCACCCCACCCCTGCCCCACCCACCCCACCCCTGCCCCACCCCACTCCTGCCTCACCCCACCTCACCTCTCCACCCTCTCCCCACCCTCATCCCCTCCACCTCCACCTGGGAATGGCTAGTCTCTTCCCTACGGCATGGCTCTGCACTGAGTACATCCCTTCTCTGCATTTCTGTACCTGCTACAGATTTACAGGTTCTCTGGGCCTTGTTTGTAGTTTCCTGGTGGTCACACGCTGTCACTAAGCAGGGTTTGTTTCATCATCTGCATGCTTAGTGTCCAACATTTGGGTTGAAGATGTGACCTCAGGCCTGGGTCTCAAATTTTCATTTACCGTGTTTTTTGTGCAGGAACTGCCTCCACGAGCCATCCTTTCCCTTACACTGTGGGATTTCCGTGCCTATTTTCTGAGCTGGATAACTTGAGTTTCACGCCTGACCCCTTGAGCGAACTCTCACATAGGGCTTAAAGTTAACTGTGAGTTGTACATGTCTCCTGCCCTAGGCTGCCATCCCAAGGATCATTTTGACTATTTAAAGATTGTTTTTTTAGTTTATTTTTAAATTCCATTCATGTGTATGACTGTGTTTTCGGCATTATCTGTTTACCATGTGCCTGCCTAGTGCCATCAGAGGCCAAAAGAGGCCGTTGCCAACCTTGTGGTTCTGAGCCACAGCGTGTGTGCTGGGAACTGAACTGGGGTTCTCTGCAGGCCCTACTTGGTCTTTTTTTAAAAATTGCATTCACTTGTGTGTGTGCACACACGTGTGTGCGTGTGTGTGTGCGCTTGTGTACGTGTGTGTACATGCATTTGAGGTCAGAGGACAGCTGTAGGCAGCAGTTATTACTGTCCATTTGTGGCTCAAAAACACCCACACTCACAGAGCCCTCCTGCTGAGCCTGCTTTGACTCTTGCTGGAACACATCACTGATTACAAACACAGAGCCACACACAGGTCCTCTATCCCATCTGACTTCTCTGTCCTCACACCAAAGCCACGCTCCCCAAGCTCTACGCTAAGCTTGAAATCAAAGGAGCTTGTCCAGTTTTGTTTTTCGGGATGTCCTTGCTTCTCAAGATCCTTTGGGCTTGCACAGACATGTTGGGCTGAACTCGTGTCTTCTGTAAGAAGCAAGCTGGACTCTGGCGGGTGCTGTGCCAAGCCCACCGGTGGTAACACCGAACCTTCCGACCTGCGAGCATCCTGTCTCTCCTTACTCCCTAGGTAGCAGGGCACTTGGTGAGCACGGCACCCTCTGTTAAAGTTGTTCATACGCATTCTTTATGCTTGGTACTATTTTATCAGCACTCAGTTTCTTCATCTTCTTCTAGTATAGTTAATTCAATTGAATATAGTTTAAAATGTCCCATTGACCTTTCATCTACATGTTTGCTCTAGAATCTGGCTTTGCAGATGGCTTCGGACTTCCTGTGCATGTCCCTCGGATCAGAACGTTTGTGGGTTTCTATGTTTTGGAGATGTTGCCTGCGGCGCCTCCTCTTCCTTGTGCTCCAGGCTGACTCGCTCCCGTTGCTCTCTGAACGTTAAACACACACTGCTCGTGGCCTAATCCCTCCCTCACAATGTCTTAACCTTTTCATGTATTACTGTTCCGATCTCCAGTATTTTATTAAGGATTGTTTCCATCTGTGCCCATGAGGGAGATCGGTCTATAATTTCCTTTCTCATGATGTCAGGTTCTGCTGCCCTGTGAAATGGCTTTGGAACGGTTTCTTTCTTAGCGATTTTCCAAAAGCATGTGTGTGAGACCAGGAATTTCCTCTTGACTGTTGCAGCTCATTGTGAGCTGAGACTCCCCCCCCCCCCCCCGCACCCACTTCCGTCCCACCCTGCAGCCCCTTAAACACACTCACTATAGCCACAGAAGCTTGGTGTCACCTCTCAGTCCCATCCAGTCCCCACCGATGGCCTGCTGGTTGGTACGGCAGGCACACCCTTCTGTCTTTCCCTGCTTGCTGCTATCTGCTCGGGGTATGAAACCTGCCTCCCACCGTCTTCCTCTCAGAAGGCTGAGGGTGTTCTAAACACCTGCTCATAGAACACCTCGTGGGTACTCTCAGGCACACCTGTTACTCATCAATATGGCTGTCCTGGGGTATTTCCCTCACTCCAAGGTGTGGCTTATACCCATGAGGCTCCTCTGAGTTGTCAGTGCCTGGGTCTCAGACAGCCCCTTTCTATACCGGCCACACCACATCCTCTACGCCAGGCCCCAAGCACTTCACGCCTCTCATTTCTGTTTGCCTCACCCCCAAAGCAGCTGCTCATTCCGGGGCCTCCTGGGGTCCCGCTCTAGACACATACATCCAAGTCCTTGTCCACAGGTCTGAGCCTGCATCCCTACACTGGTTGTTGGTACCTGCATCCTGTAGTTCCTCTCCACACTGCAAGCTCCACCCCCTTCAGAATCTTCCAGATGGGCTCTTGCCTTCTGTGCTCATGGCCGAGGCTCCCTGTGTGCGCTTGCTGTTCTAAGGCAGAAATAGCAATCCTGGATTCTCAGAAGTGCAAGGAAAGGAATGGTCACCTCCGTCTCTCCCCCTTGAGGATCAGCCCTCTTCTCCATGACGGATGCTTGGACATAGTCACCTCATGGGCTGTGTCCAGTGCTGAGTATGTAACAATTGCCTTAATGGTAATGGCTGTGTCCAGAGTTGGGTTCTTGTACACAGTCACTCCTCAGGCATGTTCCCTGCAGGAGGAAGACAATGTAATATCTCAGTCGTCTACCGGAACAGGGGCTCCCCCACATGCGGTACCTCCAATAAAGAGTATGCAATTGGCGTCTACCAACAGCGCTGCGGAGTAGAGGGAGTCCTGCAGAGTGAGCATGGGCCCCAAAGCTTCCTGCCTAGGTGTCACGTGTGGCCCCTCAAAATCAACCAGGTCTCCCCACACCTACTTCACAGGGTCACCAGGGTCTAAGAAAACAAAGGAACTTCCATCACCCCCAGAACATCTAAGGGAAGTAGTTAATCGGGGATAACGAGTTGATAACTTGTTACTGGGAGATGACTGGTGCGTGTCCACGTGAGCACACCTGTGTGGAAAGCGGAGGTCGTCACTGGGTGTCATCCCTCGGGCACTGTCTCCCTCGTTTCTTCAGACAGGGCCTCCCGCTGGTCTGCATCTCAACAATTAAGTAAACTGACAGGTCAGTGAGCCCCAGGGACCGGCCTTCTCTACCTCTCTGGTGCTGGGATTACCAGTGTAGGCCACCATGACTGGCATTTATTCATTTATTTATTGTTAGCATGGGTGTTAGGAACCCAACTCATGTACCTGTCTGTGCTTGCAGGGACATTTTTCTGGGCCAATCGCATCTCGTCCCTGCAAGATGACATTGTAGCCAAGAAGGTATAGTCTAGGAGGGCACGTAAGACTTTGTAGTGTGTATATTATTGTGTGTATATTATTATGTGCAACAAGTTTAATGGGCGTGCAGTTAGCCTGATGTTTCGTGGACTCGGGGAAGGGAATAGCCAATGAGACAGGGCAGGCCTCGGTTCCAGGTTTTACCCCTAGGGAGGGATTCTTGGTGAGTGGCAAGGAAGTGAACGGGGAAGCCCTATAGTCATTGAGAGCATGGCCGGGGTGGGAGGGAGATGCTGACGTGTGTAAGCTCCGGGTGGCAGGAGAAGTCTGGGTGAAGGGTGATGGGGTTAAGCAGTATCAGGACCAGACAAGGGTGAGGACTTCCACAGTTAGATATGGTGAGCTCAGTGGGCTGCCCTCGGAGATAGCATGGTGGCAGTTACTTGTCACCATGTTCACTCCAACTGTCCTGTGATGCTGGCCCTGATCAGGCCAGAGAGGAGACCTGCAGCTGGCGTTAGGATACTGGGGTAGCAAAAGTGATGGAGGGACAGGACTGTTGGGAGTAAATATACATTGGATGTAGTGCTGTGGGGGTGGATGATGAACTGGGGCCCGGGCAAGAGAAGAGATCGTTCTCCATTCTCTCGTCAGCCGAGCTGATGGTGTGCTTCAGTGTGAGGACGGCTGACAGAGCCGGTGTGTGAGCTGGCAGCACGGCTGCGCAAGCTCTGCGCGGCCCACCAGATGTGGAAGGGTTATCGAACATCTGTGTGCCCAAATAAGAGGAGCTTGAGCAGAGATGGGACTGGGGAGGTCCCAAGTGCCTGAGAAGTCACTGCAGGGTGGGACCACCTAAGGGGGAGAGAGGGAATTACAAGAGAGCTTGGCCCCTGAGCTCTGAGTCCATGGTTAGGGGGCAGGAAGGAGAGGCAGACTAAGAAGCCCTCTGTGGTGATGGAAGACTTAGAGAAGAGCCCATGGCAAGGAAAAGAGCCAAGAGCAGATGCCGGATCTGCCCCGGGTGTGGCGGTGATGTAGAAGAGGAAGGCAGAACCCCAGTGGGTGTTTGGGGAAAGAACAGGATACAGAGGCAGAGGCAGGGAGACATTTCGAAGACTCGTGGAAATGAATGGGAGTAAAGTCTCTGCAGAGAAGAAGCTGCAGTGGAGGGAGCATGAGATGGCCAGATCTGAAGACAGGCGATGCCGGTCAGTCTTAAATGCTGTGCAGAGGGACAGCGTTGTGCTGGGAGGAGGGGCTCAGGGTGAGTGACGGCAGCCCTCGGTGTCCACACGGCTCACCTCCCCTCACGAGTTGCTGGGAAACACTCAGGTACACACGACGTTGGAAAACTAGTGCGTGTCCATAACTCACTATCAAGTAGCGTTCTTGTTTCAGACCAAACACCTGACAAAGAACACAAAACTTCAAGAAGGCTGTACTACAATTTATGATTTGAAGAGACACGGCCTGTCGTGAAGGAAGACACAACAGCAGGTGCTTCCTCGGCAGAGGAAGCAGGAGCTTCGACGTTTACATCTTGACAAACTGGAAAGTATAGATGGAGCAGGAAGTGGGGCAAAGATACAAAGCTTTAAGTCCCACCCCCTCATGACCCTTCATGACACTTCCTTCAGCTAGACCTCCTCCTCCCAAAGGTTTTACAACTTCCTAAAACAGCACCACCAACTTGAGACCAAGCATTCAAACGGGGCCTTCCTCAGGAAACCGTGATCCCCACAGCCGGCGCTCATCACTGTGATCCTGTCAGCTATGCGTGTTTCCGTGTGAAGCCCTGGAAGATATGAAGCCCGCAGTCCATCTGACAACAGGACTCACTGATGCTTCTAAGGAAGCCCAAGTTCACACCACCCCAGGTGCCCAAAGACCATCTCCTGGGCCTTTAAACAGATGCTTCAGAAGCTACACAGATGACTCAGCAGTTCAGAGCACTGGCTGCTTTTACAGAGGACCTGGGTTCAATTCCCAGCATCCACATGGCGGCTCACTACAATTCCAGAGGATCTGGCAACTTCTTCTGGTTTCCATGGACGCTGCACACACCGCAGTGCACAAATATGAACGCAGGCAGAAAACACCGGGCACATAAACTAACAACAGTAAATAAATCTTTTCAAAATTCTAAAGGTTCTCTAAACTAGAACAGCAGAAGCCACGCACAGCCCCTCACTGGGGGATTCTAGGCAGGGATTTCCCCAGACCTCTGTTTTACTTATTTTGAGGTAGGAGCTTCTGAGGTTGCTCAGGCTGCCCTTCAATTCATTCTGTAAATCAGACTGACCTCGAACTTACAATCTTCCTGTCCGAGCCTCTCAAGTAGCTGGGATGACAGGCCGGTGACACCAGGCACAGTCTTATTGAACAGGCTGGTAATGTTGGTCATCCTCAAGAATGCCCCGCCCCCTGGATTTGCTGGCTGATCCTTCCCAGTGTCTAACTTGTCCTGAGTCTGGTGAGAAGCAGCTTAAGCATGGGAGAACTGGCTTGGCCCCTGGTTTGCGGGTCCAGTCCATCCCGGGAGGGAAGGCGTGGGGGTGACTATGTTTCAGAGCATGAGGCGGCACCCTCACATGGCTATAGGTCTTCAGGTCTTGGCAGAACAGGAAGCAGAGGGAACTACAGGCGGGTTGTGTTATAAACATCAAGACTAAGGCAGGGTAATCAGGAAGGAGTTCATGGCTATCCTCAATGACCTAAGGAGTCTGGGTCTAGCCTGGGCTGCTTGAGACCCTGCCTCAAGACAAGCAGAAGATGCCAAATGTCCAAGATACGTCACTCTTTACACAAACGCACTGTCCTAGTGATGCTAGCCACAGTAATGTGTGTATGCACACAACACATCTTACACGTGTATTCACAAAGGAACCCAATACCTTTCGGTCTTTTTTGCCTCTCACGTTGTCCCCATGTTTGTGAGTGGGAGCCTAATCTAGAGGGCTCCAGTGTCCTTTTGATGTGACCGCTCTTTTATACCTGTGCTTTCCGGTACAGTAGCCTTCTCCAGGTTTCCTGACATTTGCCCTACCTTAGAGATGGAAGCAGTCATTTCCCCAAGGCTTGTAGGAAATGTCACACGGAGATCAAGTTCAAGGTGGTACGCCTGCTTGCTCCAGCCACACTTTCCACTCTCTAAAAATGGCTTCACATTGGGCAAGATAAAATGAGAGCACTCTGTGTGTTCTTCACCTAGCGCTGTGTAACAACAGATCACCCCCACAGTACTTAGTGGCTTCAAACAGCAAAACCACTTGATTCCCTTTTAAGCTTCCTGTAAGTCAGGAATCAGGGAAGGGTTTGGCCGGGAAGCTCTGGCCCTTGATTGGAGCAGTTGAGCTTCCTCCCCAATATGGCAACCTTGAGAATTTTATCAACTCAGAAGGAACAACTACTCAGCAAGTGAGGCGGGCCCTTCAGCCCCCTCCTTGGCTCAAACTCTTGATCTCACCATCAAAGTCTCAGGCCACTGGCTGAAAGGCCACATAAGCAGTTGTCTGTTTTACTGTGCAACACGGCACACACGTTGAGGGCAGAGACAGCTTTGAGGAGTCAGATGCCCACTTCCAACATGGAGGTCCCGTGAATCAAACTCAGGTCACCAGCCTTGATGAGAAGCCTACTCACTGAACCATCCTCCCCGAAGTCCCTCTGCCTTTTTCACGTGATGTTTTGACGCAGGGTCGTAATAAAAAGAACGCAGGTCGGACTCAAACTCTCTCCTCAACCTCACGAGTGCTGGGATTATGAGCTGCCTAACCTGGCTTTGGTTTTGTTGGTGTCAATACATACATGCCTGTGGTGTGCGGTCATGTTTATGTGTAGTTGTGTAGCGTGCATGTATGTGCAAGTGTGTACAGGCATATGCATGTGCCTGTGCAGGTGCGTATGCAGGCATCTGTAGGCGTGTGCATGTGTGGGTGTGCATATGTATGTGTAGGTGTAGGTATTTCTGTATGCAAAGGTGTGTTTATGTGCATATGTATATATGTGTGCAGGCGTCTGTGCGAGTGTGTGTAGTTACATATATGTGCACGTGGAACCAGAAGCCGTTGTCAAATGTCTTTCTCAGTTGCTCTTTGCCTTTTATTTTATTTTCTAAATGGTATATGTACGAGATCTTTGTCTTCACGGATGTATGTGCATCACACGAGTGTCCGGTGTCCTCAGAGGCCAAAAAGGAGCATTAAACCCCTGAAGACGGAACTGCCATGTGGATACCAGAACCTAACTGCTGAGGCACGTCTCCAGCCCCTCCAATTTCTTGCTGAACCGGATTTGGCGGAACTGGCGGGAACTGGCTGCCCAGCCCTGAGGACGTCCTGCTCTCCTCCTGCCCAGTGCTGAAATGTCTGCTGCTCACCACTGTGCTTATATCTTCAAGCCTTTGTGGCTGGAAGGATCACTGCCCCGTCTCTTCCTGTGCAGCTGTTCCGACTGTCTGAGAACAGAACTAAGGACAACTTATGGAGGGGGAGGCACTTTTGCTCTTGGTTTCTGAGGAGTTTCAGTGTATCCTGGGGGGGAGCTGGCATTGGGGGCTCTCAGTGTCCTGGGGAGGAGGCTTAATGTGGGGGGTCAGTATGTTCTGGGGGCTGGAGTTGGGGTATTTCAGCGAGTCTTGGAAAAGCTTGGTATTGTGGGGTTAGTACATCATGGGGGTCCTGATCCTGGGGGTTTCCTTGTTTTCTGAGAAGTCTGGGTCTGGGAAGCAGAGAACTAGATCTTCAGTGGCCCATGTCGGCCATCAGAATGGTACCACCTACTGTTGATCAAAGCATGAGCCTGGGGTGGGGGTGGGAGTGGGGGCTTCTCAAACCTAAGCCAGAAGGCCCACCTAAAACAGGCTTCAAAGCCACGTCAAACACAGTGGTGACGGGATGGGGCTGTGACTCAGTCAGCAGAGCTTGCAGCCCTAGGTCCCATGCTCAGCACGAGTCTTGGTGACAGGTGGCTGTCATCGAGCATCAGGAAAGTGGAGGCAGAAGGATCAGAAGCCCCAGGTCCTCCTCCTTTCCATTGTGAGTTTGAGTCTAGCCAGGGCTACATGAGACCGTGTCCCAAGGTTGCCACTAATCAGGACAAGCCTTGGCCCAAGGCTAGGACATGAGGGCAGATCTGAGGTAGGACTGGCTGGCACGGAAATTGGCATCTCGTTGGTTGTTCTTCCATCTTCCTGCCTCTCTGTGTCTCCAATCCTTTCAGCCTTTCATCCAGGCCCCCCTCCTCACTCCCGCCCCCCATTGCTGTCCTCTGATGGCCCCTTTCTGCCTGCCCCCACTCTATCCCCAATATTCAGACCCTCCTCTTCTAGGCCCTCAGTGTCCTCAGCCCCACCCTCCACCAGCCTCTTCCTCCTTGCTGTCCTCTTAAGCTCTCCATAGAAACCTTCTCATGCACCCTCTGGAACAGATCTGATAGAGGATGCGATGCCCAGGGTCTGAGGCTTGCCCACCCCTCCTCTAGCACTGACAGCCCTCCTCCTCCACCTAGACAGCAGGCCTGAGATCCCAGGAGAACCAGAAGCTTTCCTAGTGTCCTCCCTTCCCTTCCTGGGAACTCTGACCTTGGACCCCACTGGATGGATGTGCAGGGATTGTAAACCTTCAGCCTCCACACACCCACACTCCAAAGCTGACCCTCAAGCAGAGACCCCTGTTCCCTAGCAAACACGCAAGAATCTGTGGTGCTACCAAGGACCCTGGTCTTCACCAGGTCTTTCATCCCGGCTTTGCCAGGCACCTAGCAGGCTCTGTTCCTGGCTGGATCCTTCTCTCTTTGGGTGTCTTCTGTGGCTTACAGTTCTGTATGCCCCTCAGTAGCCACCCCAGCTATTTATAAGGTACCCACGCATGAGCTAACCCCTCTGTGAGCTCTAGGTCACTCCAAAGTAGGCCCAGCAAATGTCTGTGTGCCCCGTTTCCTTCCAGCTTCCAGACTGGATGCTGCTTCAGAGCTTGGGCAGTTCTGTTCTGTTGGGCTCTGAGGGTTTTAAGAACAAGGACCTCAGGCCTGAGAGAAGTGGTCCTTATTCCTCACCTTTTCCCCTATCCTAAGTTAGCAGCCAGGCTTTTGAGGAGGGGGCACAGATAGAGAAAGCATCTGCCTACCTTTAATACCGGAAGAACTAGGGGTGTCTGATTGTAATGAAACTGTCTCCTCTCAACCCTCTAGGGTTCCTCTATCTCAAGCCCCTTTCTCAGTGCCCAGCCTTGCAGGGGTGGGGAGAGAGCAGGTGAGAGTATCCCCAGAGAAGCAAAGAGCAGGATCCTCGTGACCTCTCCCAGTCATCCTAGTCCCCCCCCCTTTCAGAGATTTGCACCAGCCTCACACCTCTCCACGTGTCCCAGCACCCTCTGCCAGCACCTGGGAAGGTGACAGTGTAGGGGGCTGGGCCTTGTCTCTACTCTGCACAGGCACCCGGTCACTGACAGGTCTGGGGCGGGGGCTCAGAGTCAGCACCCCTGATCCTTCTTTCTCCTTTGTGGTTGCCAGACCCAAGACAGGCCCCCTCTCTGCGAGGGACTCCCCCCAAAACTTCCTAGAACGGTGACCAGTGAGGAGTCCCGCAAGCAGTGGAGCTGCAGAAACACCAGGCAACGCTCTCCGGTGTCCTGAGCTCCCAATATGTCCCCAGCTCTACTGCCCCCCCCCCCAGCCTCTCTACAGCACCCACCGGCAGCTCCTGCCTCAGTTCCCTCCCGGCACCCCTGCCCTGCCTCTTCCTTCTGGCTCCGTGACAGCATGAACCGCCATCCTTCCTACTTCGTTCCAGCCCTCTCCCTATAGATACACTTCTCGGGCCTTCCTTCTCTTCTTGCCATCCCATTCCTTCCCGGCCTCCCTGCCCCCAACCCCCGTGTGTCTCCTCCACTGCTCTACAGCTTTCCCGCCTCCCTCTTCCCCCACCTTCCCCGCAGTGGCCAGCAAGTCCCCTCCATCCCATCCATTCCATGGAGGTCTCAGAGTTCTCCAAGTTCGAGCCCCGTTCCCCTCCTCCCTCCTTCCCAGCGCCGCTTACACTTCCTCTTCTATAACCCCTTCTCTCCTCCACTCCCCTTTCTCTCCCTAACTCCCTCCTCCTTCCCTCTCCTTCTCCCTCCCTTCCTCCTCTGCTCCCTTCCCCCTTGGCTCTGGCTCCCCTTCCCTCCATCCTCCCTTTCCCCCTCTCCCTCCCCGTGCCCCCTCCCCCTTCCTCGCCGCCTCTCCTGCCCTCCCTCCCCAGCTTCCCCGGCCACTCTCCCCTCAGCGCCCTCCCTCCTCCTCCTCCCTCCTCCTCCTCCCGCTCCCCACCAGCATCAGTATTCCGCTCGCGTCCGCGGGACTCTCGGCTGCTCTCGGCGGCTGCCGCACCGTCCGAGCGGGGGCCGGGCCGGGCCGGGGCCTGGGGGGGTGGGTGGGGGGAGCGGCGGGGCCGCGGCGGAGGCGGGCGGCGGCCAGGCTGGCAGGCGGCGAGCGCGGTGCGCGGGCGGGCGGCGGGCCGGGCGGGGGCGGAGCCGCGACCCCGAGGACGCCCCCGGCCCAGGCCCCGCGCCCCGAGCGGACCCCGCGGGGCATGCCGCCCCTCGCCGGGAGCCCGGAGCCCGCGGTGAGTCGGAGCGCGCGGCGCGCGGGGACGGGGCAGGACGGGGCTGGGGCAGGGCTAGATGGGGACGCGGATCCAGGATGGGGCCGGACGGAATGGAGACGCAGAACCGAGATGCGGGCCGGGACCTGGACCGGCGCCCCCGGCGGGGCGACCGCAGCTGGCGGACCGGCTGCGGACCGGGGCGGGAGTCCGCTCCCCCACGCCCTCCTCCCCGCCGCCGGGGGGCGTGCGGGCGATGGGGAGGGGGAGAGGCGGGCACGGGGTTTCCTTGGTGACCGCGCCTGGCAGGAGCGGTTGCCGTGGCAACCGGGGAGAACCGGGGAGTTTGGGAAGTGAACATGGGAAAGCCAAGAGGGGGTGACTGGAGAGGGAGGCAGCTTCAGATCCCACTCCCCAGCACCGATCCGCCTCCCTCTGGCCGCGGGTCCCGCCCCTCCCTCCGCCCAGGACCCCCTCTTCTTGGGCCCGCATCAGGCCCCAGGACTGCGGTCCTTGCACGTCTTCTTGGGACCCCCTGCTTACTCGGTGCTCTTCCCGAGAGGACCTCCCCAGCCACTGCCGGCCTCTCTCACACCTGTTCTTCCAAGGCCTTCAACTGCACTTCTCCTAATCCGAGCCATCTCCCCGAGAGGTCCCTCCACCCCCCTTCCTGGAGACTCAGCTTGGGCCTGCGCTCCTCTAGGCTCCATTCTTCTCCTTGCCTTAAGCTCCTAACCTTGTTAGCTGGTAACCCCTTTCTCTTCGAGCCAGATCTTTTGGAGGTCCCATTCCGTGACACTTCTTTCCCCAAACATCTGTCTTACTGTCTTCTCACCGAGGGTACTCGGATCCCCACCCCCACCCCAAACCTCAAATTCTCTCCAGAACCCTCTACCGGTTCTCCTTTCTGCTAGCTGTCAATCCTGGGCCAGAAGCTCGGGCTCTGTCCAGGGTCCCTCCCAGGTCTCCACTGTCAGCTTCTTCAGTCTCCACCTCTTGGGCCGGGTGACCATCCAGTCTCTCCTCTAGATTCTGAGTCCCCCGATGTTCCTGAGCACCATTTCCTCTCTGGGCACTCCCACCTCTGGCCCTTTCTTGCCCTGCAGCCTCGGGTGACTTTCCCCTAGCTGGGGAATTATCCCGGGGAGCACCCCAGCTGGGCAGTGGAGGAGCCTTGGGTGCCTCTCGCCCCCTCCCCAGCTGGGAGCTGCAGCCGCGCCTCCCTCCGCATCACCCATTGCTATGCGCCTCACATCCAGAGCCCAGCCGCGCAGACAGGAACTCTGGGCTCCAGCGGCAGCTGTTAGCAGCTGAGCAGGCTTCCCTTCTCGATCCAGGCAGCTCTCCTGCCCATTCCTCTCCCAGGACCGTGGCCAGTCTCGACCTCCCTCCTTTGGAGTATCTTCTGCCTGCACTTTGTGGCTTCCTCTTCCCCTTCCGACCTGCCTCCTTTTCCCTGGGCCTGCTCTGGTTCCTTCTGGTCCTCCACCCTCCTGATTATTCAAATACACACAGAAGAGGACAGCCAAAGAGAAGCTCTGCGGGAGGCAGTTGGGAGGCACTCAAAAGGGAGTTCGGAGAGAGGAACAGCTTCCCATGCACACACACACACACACACACACACACACACACACACAGGGGATGTTAATTTCCCCAAAGGGAAAAGTCAGTCGGGAGATAATATTCTGCCATCCAGAAGCAGAGAGGGGTCCAGATCAACCCAGGGGAAATTGGAGTGTGCAAGGAACACACACACACACACACACCATGGAAGAAGTCCCCACACTTGGAATTCTGTGCTCACAGAGACCTGGGGAGGACAAAGGCAGAAGCCCTCCTGAGCACATGCTCCTCTCAGAGACAGAAAGTGAGGCTCCAAAGCTGACCCTGCCTGTAACCCCACTGTCCGCACCACACCCACACAGTCGCTGTGGGCTATGATTAAGGGGTGTGTGCTACAGAAATGTCAGGGTTGGGGACCCCACATAGCAGTTGCCCCTCATACTCCTACGAACACCACCAAGGTCTGTCACCCCAGAGGACAGCTGAACTGAGACCTTAGGCTTCTAAAGCCCCTGACAGCTGGCAGGCAGGGCCCAGGCGCAGCATCAGGGCTCACGTGGAAGGCGCTCCCTGCAGCAGAGGATGCTCTGCTTGGCCTCTTGCATGGGGGGGACTCTTGCTCAGGTTTGGACTTTGCTTTCTTGCCAGGGCCACCTCCCCTAAGCTACCATTTCCCAGTGCCCAACCCATCTTCTCCACCAGGGCTTCTGAGGCAAAGTGCCACCTTGTTCCCACCTATCTGCTTTTCCCAGAGGCTGATCTGTCTTCCCCGGTCTGGGATTTCCCTGGATCTCTGTCAGTCTTCTCTAGCGGCAACATTGGAGCACCCGAACCCCATTTCTGCCCCCTTCCCTGGCTCTCCTACAGCCCTGCCTGGACCCTGAGGCCTGTGTTTCCCTGTATTTGGCCAGGAGGAGGATGCCCCTTCGATCCCAGCATTCATTAGACAATGACAACCCAGGCAGGGCTACCCAGTGAGAATCTGTCCCCAAACAACAGGTGTCCATGGAGCAAGGAAGGGATGTGGCGGGCCGGGGAGTGAAACAGCAGGAAAATGCAGTCACCTCCTGCAGACCCAGTGCCAATAGCAGAAGGAGTCCCCCAGTTGGAGAGGAGCCCACATACAGATAGATACTTAAGGTTAGAGTCTACCTGGGACCTTGCAAGAAGCCACCATGCCATGGATAGTCTGTCCTCCACTGAGGGCACCAGCAGCATGCCCAACAGTCTCATTCTCTGTGTCTGATCACAGCCAGTGGCATGCTAGGTTTCTCTGGAGTCTTAGAGGGCAACTGTGCCTTTGGGTAGGACTAGAGAACAGGGGCCTTGGGGACACACACACACACACACACACACACAAAATGATCACTTGGTCTCAGCTCCACGTCAGGGGCCATATGCTGGCCCTTTGGTGGCCATGTTCTCCCTAGACCCCTGTACGGAGCACAAGCTTGCGTCTAAGTTGCAGGACCCCCCCCCTTTTTGCTGGGAAGAAGCCTTTCTGCCTTCAGTTCCTGGTCCTGAGGCTGAAATGGCTTCTCCAGACACAGGGTAGCAAGAGAGTAACTACAGTGGCAGGATGCCCCTTGTTGCCTGGAAACCCACAGTAGGCTGTTGTCATGGTATGCAGGAGGAGGAGGGGCTGTAAAGATGTAGAGATGTCCAGGGAGGGGCCTGCTACAGGGCAGGCAGGAGCCCATCCCAGAGTGTGCTGATTGTGAAGCTATGGGGCTGAGGGAGGAAAGAGGGAAAGAGGTGAGCCTGGGGACCATGGCACGTCCCAGCATTCTGAGCTCCCCGGAAGGGTGAAGCACGGGGAGGTGGGGCAGAAAAAAAGCCTAGAAAACTCCAGGACACAAGCCCAGGGCAGTCGCAGCAGCATCCGTGGGAGATCCAACCTACGAGCCAGCCTAAGCCAAGATTGTGTGGGGATTCCTTCCAGTCCTGTAGTAAGGAACCCTAGCAGGAAGGCACTCCCACCACGTCCTGACTGATGGGAGAAAGTGTGGCCCATAGGTAGGAAGTATCCGCTCCAAGGTCAGGCATCTACAGGAGATCTCGGCCACCTCTGTAGACAGCCACGCAGAGCCAGAGCCTGTGCCTTCCACAGCACAGCTGAGGCCCAGCGTTGGGAATGCAACTAGGATGTTATAGACCCGTGGACATTTGGACATCTCAAAAGACATTAAGAGTCCCAGCCTGTCCTAGTGACACAGACCCATCGTCTCAGCTTCTTGGCCTTTAATCCCATCACTTGGGAGGCAGAGGCCAGCCTGGCTACTATATAAGAGAAACCCTGTCTCACAAAAACAAAACAACAACATTATATACGTATATGTATCCATATATACGGCACCTTCTTTGGGCTGGAGAGTTGGCTCGGTGGTTAAGAGCACTTCTTGTGGTTGCAAAGGACCTGGGTTCAATTCCCAGCCTCCACACGGAGGCTTACCATCTCTTTGGGTAACTTGATGCATAGCCACATACGTGAGCAAAGCGCCCATATGCATAGAATAGTAAAAATAAATCTAAAACTTAAAAAAGGAAAAGACTGTAGCGTGGTTCAGAGGTAGAGCCTCTGCCTAGAATCCCCCAGTGACAGGCTGGGATGTGGCTCAGTGGCCCAGCCCCTGTCTAGAATCCTTCAATAAGGCACTAGGGGCGTGGTTCAGAGGTAGAGCCCCTGCCTAGAATCTCCCAGAGAGGGGCTGGGGGTGTGGCTCAGTGGTAGAGCTTTTGCCTAAAATCTCCCAGTGAGGGCATGACTCAACAGTAGAATTCCCAACTAGAATCTACCAGCAAGAGTAGTTGGGGCGTGGCTTGCTGGTAAAATGCTTGCCTACTGGTAAGAAGCCCTGGGTCCAATTCTTAGTACTCTTATGTTTTTTTAAGGTGTATGCACGTTTGTTTTGCCTGAATATATATATATATATAATATATATAATATGCATATTATATATATAATATATAGCACATGTATTTAGTTACTGGGGGCTGTGCCTGTGCGTGGTGCACACATGGAGGTCAGAAGACAACTGATACGCATCTTTTCTCTCCTTCTACCACATGGGCTCCTGGATGGAACTCAGCTCCTCAGGTTTGGTAACAGTACCCTCACCTGCTAAGCTACCTCACCAGCCCCGCTTCACTTAAAACCACAAGAAAAAGTTTCATAATTGGGGGCTCTCCATCTCTCCTGCTTGCTCATGCCCAGAAGCCCTGAGAGGACTGGGGGCTCCCGGGCCAACTTGAGTTTTGACAATAACTGTATTGAGAGTCTGTTTGTGGGAAGGAGACCTGGACTATGGCCCTAGGGGATCCACTCTCTGACATATGAACATCTCTGACCCAGGCAGAAATGATGAGTTAGGGGCTGAATCATAGAAGAGGGGTAAGCTTGTCCAGAGGGAATAAACTGTCACTTTTCCCAAGAGTCTGAGACAAGAAGGCTGTCCTGAATTTGAGGTCAGCCTGGGCCATCTTGTCTCAAAAAAAAAAAAAAAAAAAAAAAAAATCCCTAAATAAAGAAATAGAGATCAATGGTACATTCCAATGTAGCAATCACTGGAGGTCCTGTACTGTGCCTGTTTTCCTTTGTGTTATCTTTGTAGACTGTGTGTGGGGAGGGAGGATTAGGGGGTCATTGAAGAGCCAGAGAATAAACCTGGCTCCATCAGGCTCCAACATGCTTCCCTCTCCCCAACCCTTCCCCCTAGGAGACAGTCCGGGAGATGGAAGAGGGTAGTTGCTTACAAAAAGATCTTATCAGAGCCCATTGAAGAAATGGGGTGTCCCCTATGAACAGGTAAGGCTTTATAGAGGGAGGGAGACACAGAGCCTCTGGCTGGCACATGGGGAAACACAGAACCCCCACACCCCCAGCCTGCACACAGAGGAGTCCTGGGCAG
The DNA here is from genome assembly GCF_963924665.1 of Micromys minutus. Classification (NCBI taxonomy): domain Eukaryota; kingdom Metazoa; phylum Chordata; class Mammalia; order Rodentia; family Muridae; genus Micromys; species Micromys minutus. The sequence goes on along the minus strand of NC_137967.1, from coordinate 5,572,876 downwards.
CAAGGATGCCCATGTGTGTCTGGGAAAGTCTATTGTGATTCCCACGACTTTAGGATTTTCATCGCCTTCACTATGGCCTTCGGTTTTCCCTTTTCGAGACAAGGCCTCAAACACAGCACAAGTTTGCCTCAAACTCACTCACGGCAGCCCTTCTGCCCTGTCTACCAAATGCTGAGACGCTGGGCATGAGACACCACACTCAGTTGCTAGATCACCCTTTGTTTCCCTGAAACAGACATAGACCCCATAGACTTCTCTAGAGGGTGTGGAGGACCACCTGCCCAGGCTATTGCCTGGTTCAGCTGTTTAAATGTCTCCTCTCTATCGCAAGGGATAGGGGTCTGGAAGCCCCAGTTCTACCAGAGAGCCCACTTGCGTGTCGTTGTCCATTAGGACCACATTAACCTCAGGCCTCAGAATACACGTCTGTGAAATGGGCTGCCATGGCTCTGCCGCATGGGTTTCCAGTAGGACTAGATTTTCCCCCACAAGAGCTCTGTAGGAGAAAATGTCCTACCACGCTATGGGGACTGAAGCAGAGATGGCTCCAGCCAGGGCAGGGGTTGGCCAAGCCTAGCCACATTTCCTGGTACCACTTGTGGCCGCCAACGTTTAAATCCTTCTCAAGCGAACGGACCGCAAACTCGGGCTGGGTGAGGTAGTTGTCCACCCATCCTCACAGCCCTCAAAGGCTGAGGCAGAAGAGTTTTAAGTTGAAGCTCAGTCTTGAGTCACAGTTGACTGAGTTTGGGGAGAGATCAGTGGTCAGCTGCGGTTGGTGGCCACCAGGTTCCACGTAGCTGGGACATTCCTTCAGAACTCTATTGGAAAGGGCCATGTTAGAATTTCATATTGCCCTATCCTGTAGCTGGTGGGTCCCTGCCATCTGCTGCAACCCCATCCATAGCCTCCAGACGTAGGGGGCAGCAAGGGCAGATTGATGGCAAGATAGGACAAGGGCTTATCACTTTTTGCCTTTCTTCCTTATTGCTATTTTTGAGACAGGGTCTTATGCAACCCGGGATGGGTTTAAACTCCCTGCGTAGCCCAGAATGACCTTGAATCCCTGATCTTCCTGCCTCTACTTCCCGGGTGCAGGGATGAGAGTTATATGTTCCCCGCCTGGCTTATTCGATGCTAGGGATGGAACAGAGCGCCTGGTGAAAGTCGGGTGACCTCTCAACCCACTGAGTCACACGTCACACTCCTAGCCTGTGTGTTGGTTTCTTATCTAGAGGGGGTTGAGAAAGGATCCTGCTGTCCAGCCCAGGTTGCCCTGGAACTCAGAACAATCCTCCTGTCTCTACCTCCTGAGTGCCAAAGTCACAGGTCTGAACCGTCAGACTCGGGCTTCATCTTCCCTTTCGGAGTCTCCGCCCTCTCCTGGGTTGTGTGCACCTGTCTCCGACTTTGCCCAGTGCCTGCCCTATGCGTCTCTCTTCATGGCTTCCGGAAGGAACAGGGTCCTCCTCTTTCTCGTCCCCTCTGCCTCTGGGTTAGATAGTTTTACCTGTTTGTTGTCTTTTTTTTTTCCTTCTTTCTTCCTGTCACCTGGGCTCCAGCCACAGCCTCCATCCCCCAGCCTCCATCCCCACCAGCCAGCCTTCTTCCTCCCAGACTCTTCTCTAGTCCAGACAGAAGAGACTTTTGTTGTTGTTGTTGTTGTTTTCTTTTTTCTTTTCTTTTCTCTCTCTCTCTCTCTCTCTCTCTCTCTCTCTCTCTCTCTCTCTTTTTCTTTCTTTTTTTTTTTTTTTTGGCTCCCAGGGCTCAATTACCCTGTCCCTAACTAGTAGCCTCCTGGTGCGAGAAGACCCCTTTCTGCACACTTGTGATGCCATCTTGGCTCACACTCCTGTGTCCTCTGGCCTGCTGTTGCTCAGGGGTGTGTGCCCAGCTGCCAGCATGAGAGTAGAGGTTGGGCCCTGTGCATTTTGGCATCTGATCCCTGTCACTTCCTCGTGGGAGACCAGGCTACATAGAGAGGTTTGGTGACATGCCACCAGAACAGAGAGATTGGGGGGGGGGTGCATAGTCCAAGAAGAAAGGAAGCCACCGCTATGAATGTCCTGAGAGGTCACCACTGTGTGCCGTAGACACTGGCTGTGCTGGGGGGGGGACACCTGAGTGGACACTCCGGGATGCTGAGAAGGCATCACACGGGGGTTGTGTCCCCTCTTATTCTGAAAGCCCTGGGGCATGCACAGGCGGACAGGGGAAGGCTCTGTCCTTATTTCCTTCCACCCAAGCCTAAACCGTGGGTCCTCCTCTCCCAGCCTTGCTTATGACTACTGTCTGGAAGAAGTAAGTACTCAGCTGTGGGGCTATGGAGTACTGACTGTGCAGCCCAGACTGTAGAAGTCCTCCTTTAGCTCTGACCGCCACCCCTCTTATTACCTACCAAGCAGCAGGCAGTTCCTTCTCTGGTCCTCACCTCATGAACTTACTCAGGCACAGGACTATGGCTGACAGGAATGCTTCGTGCCTCCCCTTTCTCCTCACCCTGCCTCCCCTGGGTCTCCTGAGTTTCCAATCTGCCATCTGCCTGAATCCTCTCAGGCACTGTGCCCAAGATGTATCCCTGAGCTGGATCCGTGAGCAGCAGTGTCGGGAGGGATTAACATCTTGCTGGAGCACCTGGACTCTGGGGTCTCTGGTCTCTGCCCTCAGCCCCACTCCAGCCTGCTCAGTCTGACTTCTCAGTGCAGGGCCTGGCCAAGGCCTCATCTCTGGGCAGTCCTGCCCTGGCCACAGCCAGTGTTCCTGACTCCTCTGAGTCAGCATCTCAACCTGAAAGTGGGGCTGTGGCTGAGCCTTCCAGGGGCTGGAGGAGTGTTCTGTGTTGGGCACCCTGGGGCTAAGGAGGGACAGGGCTGTAGCTGACTGCTGGTTGGCTACTTGGCCAGCTTCAACACAACGACCTCTGTGGGATTTACCATTGTGGTCCCCAGAGTCCCATGAAGGCTGAGAGAGGGAGAGGGAGAGGGAGAGAGAGAGAGACCTGTGGAGGCCAGATCTACATTGTGGGTTTTGGTTTGAGTTTTGGTTTGGTTTTTGGTTTTTCTTTTTTTAAACAGTTATTTATCCTTTTGTGTGTGCATGCACATGTGGTCAGAGAACAACTTGCAGGAATATTTTTCTCTCCCCGCATCAAACTCAGATCCTCTGGCTTGGCTACAGGCAGCTTTACCCACTAAGCCAGCTCATCAACCTCGTACACCTTGTTTTTAAACAGAGTCTCTCATTGACCCAGAGCTCACCTATTTGTCTAGGATGGCTAGCTGGCAAGCCCAGGGATCCTGTTTCCTCCTCCTCTTCCTCCTTAGTACTGGGGTGCAGGTATACCCACAAGTCCAGCTTGCCTACATTGCTTCTGGTGACTGAACTCAGCAAGCACTTTACCCATGGACCTTTCATTCCAGATAGATAGATAGATAGATAGATAGATAGATAGATAGATAGGAGGGTGGATGGATGGATGGATGAATGGATGGATAGGTAAATGGATAGATAGATAGATAGATAGATAGGTAGGTAGATAGATAGACAAATGGATCTATAAATAGGTATGTGCATGTATAAATGTATTTATGTATGTATTATGTACGTATGTATGTATGTATTGGCAGTACTTGCAATGGAACCTTGGGCTTTCTGCAGACAAAACCCCCAACCCCTCACTGGGGGATCTAGACACATGCTTCACTGCTGAGCTATACCCCACCCAGCCCAGTCTTTCTTTAGAGACAGAATCTCATTAAGTTGCCCAAGCTGGCCTTGAGCTTGCCATCCTCCTTCCTACTCAGCCTCTGAGTAGCAGGGATATAACAAGTCTGTGACTCCATGCCTAGCCTCTTTCTTAACTCTATAATGGACCCTGAGCCGGTGTCTAAACCTGTCTGTGAAATGGGGCGTGCCAGCAGTTCTTAGAGGGCCGTTGACCAGAGAACAGCTTTCTCTTCAAGAAACACTGCAGCAGGGTGTGGTGTCCATGCTGGTAATGTACTCACAGCTGTGTGCTGTGAGCCTGCTCTAATGCAGCCGAGTCTGAAACTAGTGCAGGTGCACACTCGGAAAAAGCATCTAGTCTGCTCTCTGCACTAGTTTGGCCAGTGTGTAGCTCCATGAGCTGGTTCTGGTTCCAAGCAATGATGAGACTCCCCTAGTGACAGGTTATTTAGGGGGACACATAGAAATGCACTGGGATCTAGCCAGCCGGATGGTACTGTGCCAAGGAGGGAGGGAGGGAGACCAGAGACACAGGTGTCCAGCCAAAGGCAATGACCTTCTGGGGTGGAGACCTAAGGTGAAGAGATGTCCCAGGCTGGTGTGTCTGACTTGGACAACTCTTGGAGTGTGCCTGGACTAGATGCAGGTGTGTCCATGACAAGAGGCAGAGGTGTAACCTAACAGGAAAGGTGTGAGGCTAAGCATCTATAGTGTGCCCATCCCTTCCCTCATCTGGCATTCGCCGATTGTACCAGGTTCCGTCACAGGTTTCAAAGCCAGAGACCGAAAGCAGATGAGACCCCACTCTTGGGGAACGTGCATTCCAGTAGAGATGGTCTGAGAGCTTAGGTGCCAGTAACAGAGGGAGAAAGAAAATGCACCAGGCATCCTGAGAAAGCAGTGTCAGAGGGATACGGGGTGGAGCGGATTGAAGAGCCTGCAAAGCCTCCACTCCCACCCCCAGCTGGTGCTCCGCCCTCCTAGGAGGGAGGTCAGAGCAGAGGCTGGGGAGTGAGGTTTTTAACCATGATCTGTGTGATTCAGAAGTTGCTGGAGGGCCCTGAGCAGCAAAGGGTGGGATCTGGCTGGTCACTTGAGGGACCAGACAGGCTGTGGAACAGACTCCAGGGCGGGAGTGGAGTGATGGCCAGGTCAGGAGCTAGCTGCTGAGCATGAGCTAGGTTGCAGTGTGAGCTTTCTTGGGTTAGCCTGTGTTCAGCACACTACTCTCCCAACCTCCAGCCACTATGCAGGTAGCCCGTATTAGCCTCCTCACGGTGGCGGACACCAGAACTCAGAAACTGAGACCATATGGCAAAAAGGCAGATTCAGGAATCCAGCTTGGTCCCTTCCCAGAGGTCTAACTAGCACCACTTCCATTTGTGGCCCAGGGTATGCTGAGCCTTGTACCCATGTGTAAGCACTTGGTGTATGCTTCAGTGCCTGGCACATAGTTGGGGCTTCATCAATAGGTTTTAGATAGAGTAAGTGGAAAAGGGAGAAATGATAGATGGGCAGAGATAAGGAGGTAGAAGGATGGATGGATGGACAGATGGACAGAAGGATGGATGGATGAATGGATGGATGAATACATAAAGGGATGGGTAGAGACATAAATGGATGGATGGACAGACAGATGGACAGATGGATGGATGGATGGATAGGTACATAAAGGGGTGATTAGAGACATATATGGATGGATGAAAAGATAAATCAGTAAATCAATGGTTGGTGGATGGATAAATGGCCGTGTAGATAAGTGAACTCATGAAGAAGAGATGGAAGGATGTGTAAAGGATCGGGTGGGTAAAGAGAGAGAAGTGAATGGAAGGATAGATACTGTGGATGAGTGGAGGGTAGATGAGTATAGGGTGGATACATAGATGAATGGATGGACAGATAGGTGGGTGGATGGGTAGACGGATAGAGGAACAGGTTGATGGGTGGGTATATAGATGAGTGGGTAGGTGCGTGGATAGATGGAGGACGGATGTATGGACAGATGGAAGGAGGAATGGATAGATAAAGGGATAGATACATGAAGTGAATTATCAGAGTGTAGCTTCCCAGCCTGTTCTGCAGAGGGCACCAGGAGGTGGGTATTAGTCCATGGCTGAGGCAGGGTGGGTGGCATCGGGGTAGCTTTCTTTGTGGCCCCAGCTGAAAGGCTGATGTGACATGGACCTAAGTTGGCTGGCATAGATTGGCTGGGATATTGGAATGGGGTTGAATCAGTGGCTCATGAGGTAGTGGAGGGTCCTGGAGCAGATTCAGGAATGCCAGGACGGACCCTGAGCATGTAGAAGGGGTGCCTTGGTCCAGCGGCACGGAGTCCACGCAGCCCAGCCTGGTTCTGCAGCCGAGGCTGCTGTGTGTGTGTGTGTGTGTGTGTGTGTGTGTGTGCCATGAGGCTCTAGCTTGGCACAGTCCAAACCCCTCTCCCCGGCAGCATAGTCGACAACCTTCCTCCCCCGCTTCCCCCGACCTTTCCTGACTGCCCAGAACCAACGGGTTAATTAGATAACGGAGCCTTTGATTAGCGGGGGAGGGGGAGGCCACCCCCTGGCCGAGCTAGCTGGGAGGGGGGAGTTGAGTGAGGGTGGAGGGAATGAGGGAGGGAGTGCCCTCCCCGCTGGAAGGAGAGAAAGAAGGAGGGAGGGGGTGGGGAGGGAGCGAGCTGGGCTCTGCACTGCCGTGTGACTAGAAATTGTAATCGCAGAGAAAGGAAGCGAGGCAGAGCTGGGAGAGGGACGACGAGGCAGGCCCCAGGACAGATAGACAGACGGACAGTGGGGACCTGACTGAGCCAGGCTCCCAGCAATGACAGACTGACGGGGACAGTGGAGGAGGAGGACAGACCGACAAGGGGTCTGGTGGTCCTCCGGGAGGCAAGACAGAGTCGGGGAGCTGGGGAGAGGGGCAGAGGCTGTGTCTGTGAGTGAAGAGAAAGGAAGCTGGTGTGGGGGGGACTAAAGTGGGGGGCACAGTACCAGAGGAGGCAAGGGCTTGCTTGTGTGGTAGCCAAAAGAAGAAGGCCGGGCTCCCCTAGAGGGTGGGGAGGGCGACAGACGGGGGGGGGGGTGCAGGGAGACCCGAGAAGCCCCTGCGCCCCCCCCTCAGCACAAGCTCAACAGGACGCGGTAGGAAGCTGGGGTGGCAGAGCCCCGGGGCAACTGCAGGCATGTGGAGGGGGGGCCTGGGGCACAGAGAAGGCCATCGGAAGCCAAGCCGCCAGGGTGAGTCCCTCAGTGTGTATGCGCTGGGAGTGGGGGAGACAAGGACAAGGAGATGGTGGTGGCAGGAGAGGCGGGAGGAGAGGGAGGAGGGCTGCTGCACTGGCAGCCTGGGGGGGGGGAGACCCGGGCGCTGGCCTGGGGGATGGTGGGGGGATGGTGGGCTCAGTGAACACAGCACCAGACCCTTGGCTGGTCGTTGCCAGAGTATCAGGAAGTGGGGCTAGTGGTGCCGTGTGGACTGAGGAGAAAGCTCACAGGCCACATGTGTGGGAACAAAGACCCCAGGCCCCTGCTGAGACAGGCCAGTGTAAGGCAGCATCTAGTGGCCAGCCCTGAGGCAGGGGCCCTCTGTCTCTGTCTATCTCGGTCTCTGCTTTGCTCCTCATGGCTCCCGGCTCCGTCCCTCTGTGTCTGCTCCTGGGTCCATCTCTCCATCTCTGTCTCTCTTTTTGTCTATGTCCGTTTCTGCCTCTCTGTCGCGGCCTCTGTCTCTTGGCCTCTGTCTATCTCTGTGCGGGTGTTTGTCTTTGTCTACTTCTTTTTTCTTTTTCCTTTTTCTACCTTCGTCTCTGTTCCCATGCCTCTCGCCATCTCTGTCATTTCCTCTTGGTCTGTCTCTCTGTCTCTCCGTTTCTATCTCTGTCTCCGTCTCCCCCGTCTCCATTTCCAACCCTGCCTTCACATACTTGCTCCAACACACAGCGGCAAACATATTTCTATCTGGGTTAAAATCTTGGAGGCTGCGGGAGTGTGTGTGTGTGTGTGTGTGTGTGTGTGTGTGTGTGTGTGCTCTCGAGCATGCTCATGCGCACCTGCATGGGGGGCAGTCAGCCCTGTGTGTGAGGGTGTGTCTGTCTCTGCTGTTTGTGCGAGTGGGTGGGTGATCATGTTTATGGGGACCCCCCTCCCATCCCCGTCTCATGGGGACTCTGTGTGTGAGCACTTAAGGATGCCATGTGGAGGGGGCCATTGGAAACCAGGGGCTAAGTCCTGAGGCCAAACCCCTTCTTCCACCCAAGGGCCTTGACATGACCTGACACAAAATCCAGCAGGTTCCGCCCTCCACAGGCATGAGACTGATGCATAGGAAAGGCGCCTGCTGCAGTCAGTCACTGTCCTTCCTGCGTCCCTCCCCCCTGGG